>NC_064623.1:9105972-9413889 GCF_023898315.1 Schistocerca nitens | reverse complement strand
CAACCCACCGGCGTCTTTAAGTGGGCAACGGGGGTGCAAGCTTCATTCAGACACTGACACCGGTAATGCCAGATCCGGCGGACCCAGTGGTGGACGCCGGCTGAGGCACGCCTCCTGCGGCGACCGCTGCCACCGTGACACAGGACCGTCGGCGGCAGCCAGGCAACCCGGCTGGACTTGGGGACTCTTCGCTGAGTGATGCTACGTAGACGCCGCCTAGTCTCGGCTCAGACACCATCGTTCGTGCTTAGTGGAGAGAGCCTCGTCCTAGCTGACATTCTCATAGCTGGACTGTGTTTCTTGCTGCATTGTTTGTAATGAGTCTTCATACAGATACGGAAATACAAGATAAATACACTGTTACGGAATACCTCTTAATATCGCGCCGGACCTCGTTTAGCAGGGGAAACAAAGCAACTCGACGTCGCATGAACTCAACAAGTCGTTCGAAGCCCCAGCACAAATATTGATCCATGCTGCCTCTACAGCCGTCCGTAAATGTAAAACCGTTGACGGTGCAGGATTTTGTGCACCAACCCATCTTTCATTATGTCCCGTAAATGTTCGCTGCGACTCATGCCGGGCTATCTGGGTGGCCAAATCCTTCGCTCGTATTGTCCGGAATGTTCTTAAAATCAATCGCGGACAATTGTGGTCCGGTGAGCCGCGGTAAAAAATTTGCTGTTTTGAAGAGCGCGCCGCAGCGCGTAGTGTGAAGCAGTCGCCCTCCGTTTCTGGCGGTGGCGCCGCTGTGGCAATCGCAGCTTTGGTGTCTCCCCCTGGTGGGAAAGCGTAAAGGTTGTCTGTTCACGTGCATTTAAGGGGCGCTATGAGCTCGCCGTGGAGTCAGTTGGTCAGCCGGGTCAGTATGGGGCAGTCAGTGTCTGTCCGTCGTCCGGAGTGCTACTATGTGTTAGGCCGCCAGTCCGCTCGAGTTTGTTCAACCAGTGGGCATTGGTGATTGGATGGGTCGGTTGGTCGGTCGCGCACTGAGACACCAGATGACTTGTCCGCCTTGAGCGTCGGCGCATGTGAGGTCGCCACGTCAGTCCAGTAGGCCGCTCCGTACAGCGAGGGGTAGTGGCTTCGCGGTCGACACGAGAGCAGCAGGAGTCAACCCACGACATCGGTCTGGCCGGTGCGAGCTGCGACGCCGTGAGACGGGAGATCGGCGCGCCTTCCTGCGTCCGTTGAAGCGGCTGGCAGCGGACGGTTCGGGAGAGCGTTGGGGGTGCTGCGCCAGGTCTTCGCCAGAAATCGCAGTTATTAGAAATTAAGTGATTTGTGACATGTTGTTTCTGTTACTTGTTAAATTCTACTTGTTTTATTGGTCAGTCTCTCGTCCCCAGCTTGCTCCTCTGTCTACCGTCCGCATTTGTTAGGCAGTTAGTGTCTGTCTGTCTGTCTGTCGATCTGCCATACGCTAATAGCTGCCTCTGTCACGTTTGTCGGATTCGGTGTTAACGGATTTATTCCGTGAAGTGTAACGGCTGAATTCCTGAAATATGATTTTAGCTTGCCCATCATCTCGAGAGGCGGTATATGTGTAATGTAGAGCATGTTTGTATATTTTATTTAAGACTGCATTTCATGGGTTTTTATTTAAATGGTCATTTTAGTATATAAAGTTGCCACCGTTCCACCGTAAGAGGTGTTTTCTTTTTTTTAAATCAAGTTGCACCTTTGGTGGCAAGTTAATTTTTTAATGTTCGTGTTTTGTACCATTTCCATCCCTCCTACGGGGTGCATAGTTTATGTGCTTGTGTGAGTTGTTAAAATTTTTAGTTTAAAGCAATCTGGTGTGTTGCAGATTTGCACCAGCCTAGTCTTTCAGAGATTGTTGTGAGCGGTCGTGACTATGGCCGTGTCAAAAGGGAGTGGTAAGGTTCTCAGCCCGAAAGCTCATACTATAAAAAAAGAGTTATTTCTGCCTCTGAATAAATTGTAACTTGATCTTGAGAGGGTGCTTTCTGATTATAATTTTAGATCTGTTAAAAAAAAAGTTTTTAGAAATAAAATTTCCATTTGTTGAAAGAAATTTAATTTGTTTTCATCAGTTACCCACTGGCAACTACTTCCACGCTCACATAGTGTGATGAAATGTGTTAATGTTCTTGATGAATCGCTAGTAAATAAAGTAAATTCTTAAGAAAAGGTTTTGAAAGTAAACTCATGGTTCACCCGGTAAAGTGACGCATTGTCATCCATAAAATTTGTTTGGCAACATCAATCCATGAATGGTCGCAAATGGTCTCCAAGTAGGCGAACACAACAGTTTGAAGCCAATGATGAGTCTAGTTGGACCAGAGCACACAGTCCACAGCTGGCACCACTGTGGAACCACCACCAGCTGCACAGTGGCTTGTTGATAACTTGGGTCCATGGCTTCGTGAGGCCTACGCAACGCTCGAACCCTGCCCTCAGCTCTAACCAAGTAACGTCGGAACTAGTCTGACCAGGCCACTGTTTCCCAGTCGTCTAGGGTCCAACCGATACGGTCTCGAGCCCAGGAGAGGCGCTGACGCCGATGCCGTGCTGTTAGAAAAGGCACTCGCGTCGACCGTCTGCTGCCGTAGCCCATTAACCCCAGATTTCGTCGCACAGTCTCGACAGATAAGTTCTGTCGTACGTCCCACACGGACTTCTACGGTTATTTCACGCAGTGATGCTTGTCTGTCAGCACTGTCACCTCTACACAAATGCTGCTGCTCTCGGTCGTTAAGAGAAGTCCGTGAACCACAATGTTATCCGTGGTGAGGCGTAATTCCTGAAATCTGGTATTCTCAGCACACTTTTGACACTGTGGATTTCAGAATACTGAATTGCCAAACGATTTCCGAAGTGGACTGTCCCATGCGTCTTGCTCCAACTGCCAGTCTGAGTTCAAAGTCTGTCAGTTTCCGTCGTGCGGCCATAATCACATCGCAAACGTATTCACAAGAGTCACTTGAGCACAAACGACGCCCCGCCAATGCACTGCGCTTTCATAGCTTGCTTACGCCTACTACTGCAATCTGTCTAACTGCATATCGCTATGACTTTAGTCATCTCAGTGTACTATCACGTGTTGAAAAAAAGCCTCACTTTGCTTTCTAAACTTCTACTTATTACTGAAATGAAATGAGTGCGTTAACGTTGCTACGCTCCCTGTGTGCATTATTTGATACCGCGGTACGCCATCTAAAGCAGTAAATCAGCCATTTCTATGAGAGATGGATGTTCCTTCAAATGGGTGTATCGAAAGGCCTGTATGTTTCTTTTTTGGTGTCACGCCGGTAAAATATGTCTGGGCCGGCAGATTTAGGGCCAGCCGGGGGGAGGAACTGCAGTGCAGCCGGCGTCTGCATCCGCTGAAGCTGAATTATGGCGGTTCCTGAAATTAACGCGCACGTCTCCCGTGTCGGAGCGCGGAGGTAATTTACAGCCGCGAATGCTTCGACTCCAGCAGAAATTATCTGTTGCCGAAAAATAAGGGTAAAGGAAGGTGCCAGCGCAGCGAAAGGTGGATGACACTGCTAGACTTGATCCTTCCGCCTCCCGATCACAACAACCACCTTTCTCCTCAGGGGCTTCGTACATAAAAGATGGAGAAAAATACCCACGATCACTTTTCGATGAGGCCTTAGGTCTACTCCGATCGTTCCCTACAGGGCAATACGAGTGGAGATTTACGATCGTGGGTCATGTGATCAGCAAGTCGGCAGTCCCTCCAGCGACTAGCGACAGGGGGAGAACCCTGCTTCCTTTCCCCCAGCAGTTCCCCATCCGCTCTCGCCAAGCTGGCTGTACTTCCGTAACCTCTATATCGTGATATAGGTAAAGATCCCAGGTATCTCACAATGCAGCCATTCACCCTGGTGGGCCGTCGTTTCTGAGTAACATAAGAAAAAAGAAACCGGATTTTGTACGCTACTCAGCAGCCTTTTACACTCAAAAGCCAAACAAACTGGTGCACCTGCCTATTATCGAAGACGCAGAAGTGCCGCGATACGACGTAGCGTGGAGTCGACTAATGTCTGGAGTAGTGCTGCAGGGAACTGACGTCATGAATCCTGCTGGGCTGTCCATAAATCCGTATGAGTACGAGGGGATGGAGAATTGTTCTGAACAGCATGTTGCAAGGCATCCCAGATTTGCTCAATAACGTTTATGTCTGGGGAGTTTGGTGGCCAGCGGAAGTGTTTAAACTCAAAGGAGTCTTCGTGGAGTCACGCTGTAGCAATTCCGGACGTGTGGGGTGTGGCATTGTCCTGCTGGAATTGGCCACGTCCGTGGCACTGCACACTGGACACGAATGGATGCAAGGTGATCAGACAGGATGCATACGTATCTGTCACCTGTCAGATTCGTATCTAGAAATATCAGGGGTCCGATATCACTCCAACTGCAAACGACCGCACACTATTAGAGAGCCTCCACCAGCTTGAACAGTCTCCTGCTGACATGCAGGGTGCACGGATTCATGAGGTTGTGCCCATACATCCACACGTCCAACTGCTCGATACATACTGAAACGAGACTCGTACGACCAGGTAACATGTTTCCAGTCATCAACAGTCCAATGTCGGTGTTGACGGGTCCAGGCGAGGCGTAAAGCTTTGTGTCGTGCAGTCGTCAAGGGTACACGAGTGAGCCTTCTGCTACGAGAGCCCATATTGATGATGTTTCGTTAAATGGTTCGCACGCTGGTAGTTGTTGATGGCCCAGCACTGAAATCTGCAGCAGTTTGGGGAAGGGTTGCACTTCTGTCACGATGAACGATTCTCTTCAGTTCTCGTTGGTGCCGTTCTTGCAGGATCTTTTTCCGGCCGCAGCGATATCGGAGATTTGATGTTTTACCGGATTTCTGCTATTCACGGTACACTTGTGAAATGGTCGTACGGGAAAATCCCCACTTAATCGCTGCCCCGGAGATGCTGTGTCCCGTCGCTCATGCGGCGACTATAACACCACGTTCAAATTCACTTAAATCTGGATAACCCGAAATTGTAGCAGCAGCAACCGATCTAACAACTGCGCCAGACACTTGTTGTCTTACATAGGTATTGCCGACCGCAGCGCCGTATTCTGCCTGTTTACATATCCCTGTATTTGAATACGCATGCCTATACCAGTTCCTTTGGCGCTTCAGTGTAAAAGGTCCATTTTATAGTGTGGTTGTATGATGTTACGGATAGTATGACAGCTCCGCATGCAGGAGGGTGTGGGTCGAACCTTGTCAGGCGCTCAAATTTTTTTATGTTTATCGAAATGACTTAGATCATAATTTTTATTCAGTTAATTACTTTAAATGTAATTTTTTATTTCTGTTTCTTTGTCACATCATTTTATTCACCGTATGATGTTCTTGAGGACAATTTATGGTAATGGAAGAGGATGTAGATGAAGATGAAATGAGAGATACGATACTGCGTGAAGAGTTTGACAGAGCACTGAAAGACCTGAGTCGAAACAAGGCCCTGGGAGTACACAACATTCCATTAGAACTACTGACAGCCTTGGGAGAGTCAGTCCTGACAAAACTCTACCATCTGGCGAGCAAGATGTATGAGACAGGCGAAATACCTTCAGACTTCAAGAAGAATATAATAATTCCAATCCCAAAGAAAGCAGATGTTGCCAGATGTGAAAATTACCGAACTGTCAGTTTAATAAGTCCCAGCTGCAAAATACAAACGCGAATTCTTTACAGACGAATGGAAAAACTAGTAGAAGCCGACCTCGGGGAAGATCAGTTTGGATTCCGTAGACATGTTGACACGTGAGGCAATACTGACCTTACGACTTATCTTAGAAGAAAGATTAAGGAAAGGCAAACCTACGTTTCTAGCATTTGTAGACTTAGGGAAAGCTTTTGACAATGTTGACTGGAATACTCTCTTTGAAATTCTGAAGGTGGCAGGCATAAAATACAGGGAGTGTTACGCTATTTACAATATGTACAGAAACCAGATGGCAGTTATGAGAGTCGAGCGGCACGAAAGGGAAGCAGTGGTTTGGAAAGGTGTGAGACAGGTTGTAGCCTCTCCCCGATGTTATTCAATCTGTATATTGAGCAAGCAGTAAAGGAAACAAAAGAAAAATACGGAGTAGGTATTAAAATCTATGGAGAAGAAATAAAAACTTTGAGGTCCGTCGATGACATTGTAACTCTGTCAGAGACAGCAAAGGACTTGGAAGAGTAGTTGAACGGAATGGACAGTGTGTTGAAAGGAGGGTATAAGATGAACATCAACAAAAGCAAAACGAGGATAATGGAATAGTCGAGTTAACTCGAGTGATGCTGTGGGAATTAGGTAAGGAAATGAGACACTTAAAGTAGTAAAGGAGTTTTGCTATTTGGGGAGCAATATAACTGATGATGCTCGAAGTAGAGGGGATATAAAATGTAGACTGGCAGTGGCAAGAAAAGCGTTTCTGAAGAAGAGAAATTTGTCAACATCGAGTATAGATTTAAGTGTCAGGAAATCGTTTCTGAAAGTATGTGTATGGAGTGTAGCCATGTATGGAAGTGAAACATGAGCGATAAATAGTTTGGACAAGAAGAGAATAGAAGCTTTCGAAATGTGTTGCTAGAGAAGAATGCTGAAGGTTAGATGGGTAGATCACATAAATAATGAGGAGGTATTGAATAGAATTGGGGAGGAGTTTGTGGCACAACTTGACAAGAAGAAGGGACCGGCTGGTAGGACATGTTGCGACGCGTACACCATACTTCGCACGCACCGACTGGCGACGCTCTGCGCTGACAGAACCGAAGCGCGCGCAACCTGTTATCTTCCTCAAACGATTTTACGGAAACTATTCACTGAAAATACATGATTTTTGCCTTACTTGTAGCGTTATATGTCAGCTTCGTGGCGAAGTGACCAACATCTCGCTAACGACCATTCTTATTGTGATGTACACATTTTAGTAAGACACTACGCAAAACTCAAAAAGTTTGCAACGAAAATTAGGGGTCGCTATGTTTTGAGGCATCAAGGGATCACAAATTTAGCATTGGAGGGCAGCGTGGAGGGTAAAAGTCGTACAGGGAGACCAAGAGATGAATACACTAAGCAGATTCAGAAGGATGTAGGTTACAGTAGGTACTGGGAGATGAAGAAGCTTGCACAGGATACAGTAGCATGGAGAGCTGCATCAGACCAGTATCAGGACTGAAGACCCCAACAACAACATGATCTTTTTCATTTCATTTTTGCTTTATATCATTCTGTTTCGAATCGGAATGTTTGTGAATATGGTCTCAATTATGATAATATATTATAAAATTCAAGTATTTGAAATTCCCGATTTATCAGCTAAAAAACAAAAGAAGAAATAATCTATTTATATTTGTGCAGTGGTGTAAAAAATGTCTATTTGCACGGTATTCGTCACGCAAAGTTTTAAAACATAACCTAAATATTTATTGCACTATGGACAAAACAGCGCAGATGAAAATGTAAATGGAGGACGGGTTTATAAGTAAAACAAAATTCAAGCGAAGTGAGAAATAGATATAATGAACGCAATTATGTGGACTAAAAAAATAAACTGGGTGATAGAAAAATAGAAATCAAATGGCAATTAATATATAATAAAAATTATAAAAACATGAATAAAGAAATCAAGGGGAGAAAGAATGACAGAAGGGAAAATGAGAGCAAATGAAGAAGTGGATATTATGATTAAAATTATGTGACAAAGGAACGGAATTAAAAAATTACATTAATATCTGTTAACTGAATAAAATGACGATCAAAGTCATTTTGATAAATATTTAAAATAAAAAATTGTGCTTCTGAGAAGATTCGAACCTACAGCCCCCTCAATGCGAAAGCTGTTAACCTATCCATCACCGCACAATGAAGTTGTACAACACAATTTTTTTCGCGGTGCTGAATGTTACTCAGAATTCCGAAATGTTTCTCGTCTATTATTCGCAAACAATGGCCCACCAGGGTGAATGACTGCAGCGTTTGATAGATTGGCTCTTGAACTACGTCACCGTATAGACGGTTTCAAAAAGTCGATCGTACCGCTGGGAACCTCTCCTTGTCAGATAAAATCTGAAGTAAAACCTGGAATCTGTAACGACAAGTTACTATTTTTCCTGTTCGACTTGTGTTGGCGAAATTACTTTTTTCTAAGTACTAATACTGTCTGTCCCAGAAGTCTTCCCTGATTGCAAAAGTTCACAACGCATAACGTATGACACAAATACAAATACTGTTTACCTTGAATTGTATAAAGCATGTTGAAGTTTTTGTGTAGTGAAACTCGTGGGACAGCGGCGCGCGACGGAATTGTGGTGTTTTATAGATTGCAGAATGATGCAGTCGATTGTAATGAGATGTAACTATGTCTCTGAATCAAAGAGAAAGCGCGGCAGCCATTTTCACTCGGTTTCGAGTACGACTTGCAACTGAGCTATTGCCCCTCACATTTCCAGTCATTTCACTTTTTGTGAATTTAAACGGAAGATAAGCCGTTAATTGTAAACTGTACGCTCTTAAATGACATGTAATCTTAAAAGTGCATGCCATTCGTTATGCTTTATTTATACAATATGTTTAAACCCGTCAATTATTACGCCCCGTAAATGTTGTTAACCTGAAACGTGCTTTTGGGACGGATCAGCATAGTGTCCTGTTGTGGCCCTTCAGTTTTTTATGGTGTTACATTTCAAACTGATTTCAAATGGTTCAAATGGCTCTGAGCACTATGGGACTTAACATCTATGGTCATCAGTCCCCTATAACTTAGAACTACTTAAACCGAACTAACCTAAGGACAGCACACAACACCCAGCCATCACGAGGCAGAGAAAATCCCTGACCCCGCCGGGAATCGAACCCGGGAACCCGGAACGCTACCGCACGACCACGAGATGCGGGCACATTTCAAACTGAAGAATTCCTTTTCTTCCCTTTGCTTTTACAGTTGGAGTAAACTTAGTTTAGAAAGACTGATACACACCAAAGGGATATTAAATCAATGGAAGCGCCAATTTCAGCCGTTTTATCTTCTGAAATTGGAATTTTAGGAGCATCTAACGTGTTTTATGCACCCAAATCAACGTTCGAAACATACATTCTTAAAGGTAACAATAATACCAGCTACAGGGTTGATAAATGAGGTGGAAAACTTACAAATGTGTTTACTACGGAACAAGAATACGAGTTGATAGGAAAGCTGTAATCGATCATCGTCAGCCAGTCGAATTGGAGAAAGAATTGGTTTACTGCAGAGATACGAGAAAGAAACTTGTCTAAATGGGCAGGCGTGGGTTATAGGAGTCATTAGTAGGCATCCTATGTTTTCTATCCGCAAGCCAGAAAATACATCTGGTGCACAGGCTGTGGGGTTCAGTAAAGTAATGGTAACAGTAACTTGATATTAAGCGTTAAAAATAACTGTACGTTTCTAAAAATGTAATGACAGTATTTTGTTATTGTTAATGATTTTTTTACAGATCTCATTTTCCCTTGGACTAAATTATTCATTAAACAAGTTTATTTCCTGGTTTTAAGATGATATTCGTAATGATTTCAACATTTAGGTAGTAGTTTCACAACAAAATTGCCTCATGCCATTTTGCCCCGTGGGCGGGGCACAACTGGAAATATACAAGCATTTCTTTGAAAAAATATGAAAGATACGTAACACACAGTTTTACGTGATTTCCAAGTAAGATACATTGGGTGATTTTTTTATATGTTTAAGAAATGTTATTTATTTTACGAAAATTGTAAACCATTAAGTCCACCGTTCCATCCCGAGTTACCCTGCACACAAACTTACCGTTACTTGCTTCGTTACATTGCCCAGTGACGTAACAACTGCGGTGAGCCGTGAGTGGCTCGTGTTCCCGCCATCATGTATTTTACACCCTGTTTTCAACGTACTTCCATCCCACTACCTTAATTTAAATTACTACTCTCTCTGAGTTGCTGCTTTGCCTGACCGTGAGCGGCGCCAGCAGCTCGTATCAATATATCCCCTCTCGTAGTATCTTTGCTCGACTGCTACTACTTCCCGGTCGTCGTCTGTCGTAAACGAGTTCGGGTCTGCCAGTCAGTGGGAACGCGTCTGGAGCGCAATGAGGACCTGCCAGTCGGGGAGTTGCAGTGCGGCACTGGTGCAGTCGGGTTGGAGCAGCAGTGAGGTCTGCGTCCACATGGCTCGCCCGACCATTGCCGCCACGCATCACTTGAGCCGCGCCACGGTCTTGGTGGATCGTCGGTCGGTCATGAGTCGGCTGTGTGTGTGTGCGCGCGCGCGCGCGCGCGCGCGCGCGCGCGTGTGTGTGTGTGTGTGTGTGTGTGTGTGTGTGTGTGTGTGTGTGTGTGTGTGTGTGTGTGCGCGCATCGGCTCCCGATTTGTCTTCTTGTGTGCTTAGTTACTGTTGTGTATCGTTCACGTCTTCGTCCAAGTGTTTGTCAGGTTGTCTGTGTAGTTGGTGTTATTTTCACTGACTACTATTTTAGATGTTGTCGGCATTCTTAGGGCAGTCGGTCAGTTGCTGCGGACCAGGGAAGTTATCTCCGCGCGGTGCAATCGGCTGGGTCCGCTGGCTGTCTCTGCGCAGTGTCGCACCGTGTGTGGAGCTGTCCGATCTCTAGAAGCTTCGTGGTTCACCGACCCAGGACGTCAAAGTTGAGTAGTAATTTCAAGTACCCAACCCACGTCCATTCATATTTTGGTTCGTTTCGGTGGTTCGCTGTTGGGGAGGTTTTCCTGTGAGCAACACCGAGTGTTTGTATTGCTAAAAATTTAGCCGCCATGCGGTGCAATTTACTATATTGGTTCACTACAATTCAAGTGTACCAGCGGAATTGCCTTGTGGCCGTTAGTGTCCTGGTTACCTGCCCTGGGCACTAACGTATTTTTGACAGCTTAATACACATACATATTTGATTGTGGATAATGAGGCTCATAACATTTTGTGTTTGAATTCGCATGTACCGATTGGTGGCAAGCAAGTCGTTTGTCGGTCAATCCGATCCCTTGGAGGCTTCGGAGTGCTGTTGTCTTTACTGTCATCCTCACCGGTGTTTAATTGTCTGTTTATAATCTATCATAGCCAATGATAAAAGAAAAATTCTTGGTTTCACTGTGTTTTATGGAAGCAAGTTTGAATTCCGGCAAGTGGATATTTGCTCAAACGTTATTGCCGTTGTGTTGTCTTTTCTTTTAGTCCGGGTTCAGCTACTTAAAAAAATATATATATAACTATAAGCCTTAAGTTTTAATTTTAGAAAATTAATTGTGGGCCTTCAGCCGTGGAACCTTATTCTTTAAATTACCTTTCAAACTTAAACATTGCGGCCTTCTGCCTTTGAAAGTTTATGGTAATATATTTTAAAATCTTGAGAATTTTATTGTGGGCGTTCAGCCGATTGTATTCCATCTTATTTATGTTTGTCTATCCACCCTTGCCTTGAGGCTTTCAACCTAGGCATAATATTATTTTAATTTTTTTATTTGCTATATTAACTGCATTTTTTTATCCTGTTGATTCTTAAGATTTCTTGTTTGGAGGCCTTCAACCGTGAAAGAACTGCATTTTGAAACTCGTAGTTGTAAAGGTTCGGCTATGAGCCGTTTTGGTTTAAAGGTGTTATTAAATTACAATAAATCACAATTTTCTGGTGAAACTGACCCCAACCTTATTTGGCTCTTTCCACAATCCCAATCACCTGCTCTGCCCAGCGGGTTCAGCGGGCGTCTCAAGCGGAGTCTGACCGCATTTGCAACAACACGTACTCAGACCAGGAGAAAGCTCCGTGTGTTCTCTGTTATTGCGGGACACACACTCCAAAAACAGTCCAGGGACAGTTCCAGGTGGGCATGCCACAGACTGCCACCAGATGTTAGAAGCATCGAGGTCTCTCGTATGAGAAGTTTAACGAAGCAGGGAGCGCCTGTGCGGGCAGACCTGGACCTACTGTAGTGCGCAGACAATGGGGTCAGCGAGAGGCGCCTTCGTCTCAAGTCCCAAGGCGTCACTCCGCATAGCCTCAAGTGAGTTGCAGATTCCGAAGACGTCAGTGCACAGCATCCTACACAAACAACTTCTTTCCTGTGCTTACAAAGTCCAAATCGTACAGTCCTTTCAATCGACGCATTACGGTGCTCTTTTCCACTTTGCTGTTAGCATGCTGGCTGGAATTTAGGAAGATGAAGACACTCTGAAAAGTGTCTTTTTGTCAGACGTGGGCACATTTCATTGCAATGGTGTTGACAACCGACGCAGTGCTAGGATCTGGTGGTCCGAGAATCGTCACGTTTTGTTTGAGACCGTGACAGACTGCCCTAAGCTGAACGTGTCGCGCGGTCTTATGCACAATAAAATCGTAGGACTATTTTTCTTCAGTGAAACGACAGTCACAGTCAATAGCCGTGATATGTTGGAGTTATTTGTTGTGCCACAGATCCGCCAAAGGCCGGACATAATTTTCCAACAAGATGGTGCGCCATCTCAGGCATTCGTGCCGATTTGGATAGAACATTTCCGTGAAGATGGATTGGGCGTGGTGGTCCCATCAACTGGCTTCCGCAGTCATTGGATTTTAAAACTCTGTACATGGCTGCAGTTCAGCAACTGTGCGTGCAAGAGTTTCAATGGACTGAGAATAACAGCCAACCAGTTGCAAAATGCAACTTTATTAAACCTTGACCATGGTTTCAACGATTGTAAAACCGTTTTCTTCAGAATGTATTGTACATATACACAAATATTACGACACTGTGTATGGAACAGATATGTGTCGTTACAATAAACAAAATTACTGGAGATGTTTACAAATAATTTTAGTGAAGCATACTCGCTTAGAATCACATGATTTAAAAGTAGTATTTGTATAATGTAGAGCTTTGTAAATTGCTACACCACGAAGATTACGTGCTACAGATGCGAAATTTAACCGACAGGAAGAAGATGCTGTGATATGCAAATGATTAGCTTTTCAATCACACAAGGTTGGCGCCGGTTGCGACACCTACAACGTACTGACACGAAGAAAGTTTCCCACCGATTTCTCATATACAAACAGCAGTTGACCGCCGTTGCCTGGTGAAACATTGTTGTGATGGCTCGTGTAAGGAGGAGAAACGCGTACCATCACGTTTCCGACTATAAAGGTCGGATTGAAGCCTATCGCGATTGCGGTTTATCGTATCGCGACATTGCTGCTCGCGTTGGTCGAGATCCAATGACTGTTAGCAGAATATGGAATCGGTGGGTTCAGGAGGGTAGTACGGAACGCCGTGCTGTATCCCAGCGGCCTCGTATCACTAGCAGTCGAGATGACAGGCATCTTATCCGCATGGCTGTAACGGATGGTGCAGCCACGTCTCGATCCCTGAGTCAACAGACGGGGACGTTTGCAAGACACAAACCATCTGCACGAACAGTTCGACGACGTTTGCAGCAGCATGGACTATCAGGTCGGAGACCGTGGCTTCGGTTACCCTTGACGCTGCGTCACCGACAGGAGCGCCTGTGATGGTGTACTCAACGACGAACCTGGGGGCACGAATGGCAAAACGTCATTTTTTCGAATGAACCTAGGGTTCTGTTTACAGCATCGCGATGGTCGCATCTGTGTTTGGCGACATCGCGGTGCACGCACATTGGAAGCGTGTATTCGTCATCACCATACTAGCGTATCACCCGGCGTTGTGATATGGGGTGCCATTGGTTACACGTCTCGTTCACCTCTTGTTCGCACTGACGGCACTTTGAACAGTGGACGTTACATTTCAAATGTCTTACGACCCGTGGCTCTACCCTTCATTCGATCCCAGCGAAACCCTACATTTCAGCAGGATAATGCACGACCGCATGTCGCACGTCCTGTACGGGCCTTTCTTGATACAGAAATTGTTCTACTGCTGTCCTGGCCAGCACATTCTCCAGATGTCTCACCAATTGAAAACGTCTGGTCAATGGTGGCCGAGCAACTGGCTCGTGACAATACGCCAGTCACTACTCTTGATGAACTGTGGTATCGCGTTGAAACTGCGTGGCAGCTGTACCTGTACACGCCATCCAAGCTCTGTTTGACTCAATGCCCAGGCGTATCAAGGGCGTTATTACGGCCAGAGGTGGTTGTTCTGGGTACTCATTTCTAAGGATCTATGCACCCAAACTGCGTGAAAATGTAATCACATGTCAGTTCTAGTATAATATATTTGTCCAATGAATACCCGTTTATCATCTGCATTACTTCTTGGTGTAGCAATTTTAATGGCCATTACTGTATGTATCCAGAGAAAGACGCTGAGACACCCTGTATAATGAAATAATTCTGAACTGTGCCACTGGTGACGAAGAGAAGTGGTTTAAGTTTAGAAGCAGAAATCGTAGTTACATCTTTGCAATGACGTCTCTCTCTTTCGTCTGAAATTATTATTTTGACATCTCTTTAGCCGCCATTTCAGCCATCTCACCGAGATAACAATAAATTGTAATAATTGTTTAGAGCCTGCTCGTCATTACATTGTCCGAGTCCGCTTGCTCAGTGCAAAAATATGACGCCATTCCAGTTATTCCGAGACACCCATGTTTTAGGTCTCGTAAAACTTCAGTCTGTAGACTTATCGTCAGTTTAATTGGCCCGCTTCAGCAGAATAACAGAGTTAAAAATTGAACCTGACTCCTTCGACACCGAAGACGGTGGCGCTAACCGTTCGGAGATGGTCTATTTTGAAACAGTAACACTAAATAGCCCGAAAACTGGGTCGTGTGAAATACAAACGAATTTTCTTGCGTTGTAAGTTGAAGTGTATCTCTGTGATCCAAGCGTGAAGACCGTAAACCGAAAACGTAGAAAGTGTTTCAGTGCACAGAGAAACTAGAACTTTATTACAAAAATTGAAATAATAAGCTGATTACCGTCAAAGTACATATAGAAAGTGTTAGCAGTCGTAATGACTTCCAGCAATATCACGCGCCACTAGAAAGTGGTTTACATGGAAGCTAAGCTAGTCCACATATAATACGATGTTTTTCAAACATTTTGTTTGCGGTCTGATCCTGTATGGCACAAATGAAATGCAATGATCGTGCGGCATTAACGACCCGGAGGCCCCATCTGGGGAAGTTCGGCCGCCGGTTGCTAGTCTTATTTCAGGTGACGCCACACTGGGCGACTTGAAATGATGATGAGGACAACACAACACCCAGTCCATGATGAGGCGTAGCGCCGTATACCGATCCTGCCTTGGAGGCGTTTAAGTGGGAGATGTGTCTCAGAGCTGGATAGTGACAGATGGTGACGCGAGACTGGACGCGCACGTAATTTGTGGATCAGCCGACAGAGGACAGTATTGGATAGGGGACTGTGATTTAGTTTCGGTTGTGCCCACTAGAGTGCACTAAAGTAGTAGAATGTTCTTCATAAACTGTTCTAGTATTTTCATAAAGTGTTATTATGTCTTTTTGTGTATGTAAAATGTTATAAACGTGTTAGCAGTATGAATGATGCGCGAGTGTGGTTTAAGGTTAATATGAAGGTAATTGTTTAACAAATTATGTAGTGGGATTTAGTGTGGGAACATTTCGAAGAAGTATGGATATGAACAAAGGCGATTTTTGTGGAATAGATTTGTAAAGTAAGTTTATGGTAAAGGGAAAATTAATTCAGTTATAAATAACAATAGTAAATAACCTTATGCGTAAACAGAACTTCAGCATATTACATAATTACGTCGGTAAAAAGTGCAGTCATTAGGTTTACTATTTTGCGATTGGTTACGGATGAAAAGCGCGGACTGACGCGGGAGAATGTTGTTTTGCTATTGGCTGTTAAGTAAACTGACCAATGTAAAGCAATATTTTTCGCGCGCCTTTCTCTGCTGGTAGAGAAGACTTAGAGTATTCGAGAGAGGAATGGAAGCCTAGCCATGAAACAGATCGGACGTGTGTAGTAGTAGTTTCGATGGAAATGATAAGTTGCCGGATCTAGCAGTGTTTCATACATCAAAAGTGTGGTAAAATGACGGCATAATTATTCCGATGTGTGTGTAGAAATTTCGGAATTTTTAAGTGAATTTTGTGACAAGAAAAGACATATATTCCGCGTGGCGTATTGAGCAGGTCGGTGGCTAAAAACTATGACTGTATTTGGTACCGACAGACTCAATATTTGGCGAGCATTCTCAATCAAAAAACAATTAGTAATTTTGTAGCTATCACGTTTTCGGGAAATGCAACACCATAAATTTGCTAACGTGAGTGAAAGGGATTGTGAGTGACTGTGTTAAGACTAACACGGGCCTCGCAGTGATACTTG
Source organism: Schistocerca nitens (assembly GCF_023898315.1). Classification (NCBI taxonomy): domain Eukaryota; kingdom Metazoa; phylum Arthropoda; class Insecta; order Orthoptera; family Acrididae; genus Schistocerca; species Schistocerca nitens. Next base: position 9,397,603 of record NC_064623.1, on the reverse strand, counting down.
TTCACCTAAGTTTCAGAATATATTAATTAAGGACAAAATTTCCAACCTTTCATTTCGTGTGAAAACTTTCTCCCGGAACGTAGATCAGTGACTTTAATTGTAGCCTGGTTCACGTCGAAGTACAGTAGGTTTCGCTCGGCTTCCCTACTGATGATCTGCTGAGACAATATTCACAGGTAGGTGCAGGTCCGTCGTAAAGGGACGGAAGGAACCGCGCCGCACTGAGAAAATTTCCTTCCAGGCCGTGAATCGAACCCGGGATCGCTGGATTGTAGGCAAACACGTTACCACTCAGCTAAGGAGGAGGATTGTGTGGCACAAAACGTGAACGATAAACACTACGAATTATAAGAGAATAGTATTCTGAGATGCGGTGCTACAGACGAATGTTGAAGATTAGGTGTGCAGATGGGATAGCTAATGTAGAGGTACGCAAGTGAACAGGGGAGAAAAGAAATTTTAGGGCATAGCTTGACTAAAAGAAAGGATCAGTTGACAGAACATTTCTTGCTGCATCAAGAAATATTGAATTTGCTAATGGAGGGTAAAAATTTTAGATGGAGAAGAAGGGTTGAGTACAGTAAGCAGATTCAAGTGGATGCAGGTTGCAGCAGTAGAGCAGAGATGAAGACTAAATTAAAAGGAAGGTCAGCGTTGGCCGTAATAGTGATGGTTTATTGATAGCAAAATCGATTTTCAGTCACATAGTGATCATCATTGTTATTGAGATCGTTTCTCAGTTTTGGTTACTGATAACAACTTGATACCAGTGCCTATGAGTTTAATTTGTACACCACAGCACTGAGGATGATCACTACGTGATTGAAAATCGATTTTGCTATCAATAAACCATCACTATTACGGCCAACGCTGACCTCCCTTTTAATTTAACATATATGGTCGTTGTGCACACAGCACTCCATGGAGTCGCCAATAAATGGAGATGAAGACGCTTGTAGATGATAGGGTAGCTCGGACAGCTGCACAAAGCCAGTCTTAGGGACTGATGACCACAACTGTTGTGTACGACTTCGTACACAGTGGTAAGGAGAGGTGGACTACAGAGTGGTAGAGCAGCTGTCGTCGCAGGTAAGCTGGACAGGAGCAGAAACGATGAGTGAACAAGCAATCACAGTAAACAAAAGCGTTACTTTACTGGTAGCTTTCTCTGAGTGTCATTACAAGTAAAGAGTCATTAAAAATAATGCAGATAGGCCAGTTGCCACTGTAATCGAGGATGAGGCTCTCTGAACAAGAACGATCGCGTTGGAGTCCTGCCTGGGAGGCGTGTGCACAGCATCGCGTTGCAAAGAGGCTCCGAGTGCGGGTGGGCTGTGTGGCTGCTGCCGGCCGTCACACACTGCAGCGGCAGAGGCCGCTCGTGGTACAGAGCCACTCAAGGTGTGGGCCAGCGGGCGCGCACCACTGGGTCCGCCACGCCCCCAAGTCCACTAGCAGCGCTTGACGGATACTTGCAATTCTGTTACCTACTTCACGACGCCCGGAGTGGGATATCGATACAAGATACCACAACAACAAGAACAGCAATCACATCAGGTGAAGGCAGAAGAAGAAACAAGAACAAGAATCTAGGACAACAAATTAAAAGTAATTACTATGCCATACTCGTCTCTTGGTTCCTCGCGAACGTCTCAGCTGTCCTGTCCATTGCTTCCCAGGAACTCGCCTCTATGGTCGAGGTTGCTAACACACGCCTGTGCATTGGCGCTCCACTCAGAGGTAAGCCGGTTCGAATTCTGATTCTGGATGAAATTTTCACTGCCAGTGTTTGGTCGTCAAGGGGAGGAGAGGTGGTGTTGTAAAGTTTCTGATGACCAGATTTTGCTCCAATGTCCTGGATTAAGTACCAAATCTCTCTGCACTGTCTCATGCAGTGTGGGCGGGGTCGGCATTCGACACTGCTGATGGTGACCCGCTCGTTGGGCGGGAGCACTGGGCTCGACAGCCCTGTTGGTGCTATTCCAGAGGAGTAGGCTGTGTGTCGGCACCAGGTTTCACACACACACACACACACACACACACACACACAGTCACACTGTAAGACGTCGTGGTCTCCTGACCTTCATTGCTTACATATTCCGCCCTCACAGTCATATTCCGCACATCAAGACACTTCATTCGAACCCAAACTCGATAAGATAAAGTCAATGTTTTATGAATTCATGTAAACGATGTGCAAAAAACTAGTAAATCGCGCATGCGCACCGAGATTGAAATACTCGAGGCTGGCGTACACACACACATTCAAGACACGACAGTCACAGGGGCTTTTAGATTGGGACAGGCAAACCGCATACTGGGGGGCCGGTCCCTTCAGAAGACGAGACATCCTATCCACGTCGGCCGGCGACCGCCCGTAGAGCAGACAACGTTTGCCTGAGTGAAAGGAAGAATGACCCCGTGTTCGGCTTAAAAGCGAATTCCGCTACATTGTGTGGGAGCGCCCAGCCTACGCATTCTTTACAAACATAGCACGCAATTTCAGAGGTTTTCACACGGAGATAGCAAACGCCAAACGCCGATGCTACAGACTTCCGGATCGGTCGCCTTAAATGAAACGTCATTCTCCCGTTTTAGAAGAGCAATGCTGATTGGTAGACGATATTTCTGACGCCTTGAGCTGAAGGAGTAATGGAAGAGACCGAAAAATATACCCCTTCACGTCTGGCGTAGAGAGGCGCCATTCCGTTGTCGCTCTTGAAGCGAGGAACAAGTCTCTCCTCAGTACTTCACTGGGAGAGCACCTCTGTCGAGAGCGAATCGAAGTACGACTCTCTGTATTGACTCCTTGCGATGAAGCGTTGTTCACTGTGTTGGCTGACACACTTATTGTGCGGTGTGAATGGACAGAGTTATAGTTAAGCGCCTGCGAGCGAATTTTTGAGTGGCATCGCGGTGGACTGGTTATCTGACCGGTGTACCACGCCTAAAGACTAGGGGCGAATAGGAATCCTTGACTTCATCAAGGCATAGGGAGAGTTATCTTATTTGTCAAGCTTACAGTATTGTACACTACAGCTCTTGCGAGCCCCATATTTCCTCCACAACAGTACACTTCACTGCATTTCACACACGACAGCCTTGACCGTACCTAGCAACATTCTAACGGATAATCATTCAAGTTGAGTAGGCGCAGCTCTCAGCCATTCTGCCAAGTCAATAACAAACTTTGTATAGAAATTTCATTAGCGAATCCTATCCTTAAGAGGTAACTTCACATTCCGAAAAGAACCCAAAATAACCTGTTCAGTTCATAACCAAAAGTGCCATTGTGATTTCTCAGAATTTTTGCAAAAAAATAATAATTTTCATTAGTTTCATGTTTTTCTTACACTAACTAGCACTACTCCAGTACCCAAGTATCCCACTAGTTACGTAAAAAATTTTGTGAATTTTTGTGTCATTTCTTTACAGCGGACGACTCCAGGAGATATTTATTGCTGAAAGTTTTTCAGGCATTTCTCTTTAGAACGTTAGGAGCGTCTGTCTGACTTCTATAGTAGCGTGGGGGTGGAAATTGCATCTTGCAGGGGCAACAGGGTAAAGGGTAGACCTCAGATTAATCCGTTGCGCAGAATGACAGAATAGCACACATGTCACTCACAGACACACAGAGACACACACATACACACACACCACACACACACACACACCACACACACACACACACACACAGCCATTACAGTCATGTACACTTTACCAATTCACTTCCATGCACAGCCCTCACAGAAAAAACCGTTCTCCGGCCGGTGTGGCCGAGCGGATCTAGGCGCTTCAGTCTGCAACCGCGAGACCGCTACAGTCGCAGGTTCGAATCCTGCCTCGGGCATGGATGTGTGTGATGTCGTTATGTTAGCTAGGTTTAAGTAGTTCTACGTTCTAGGGGACTGATGACCTCAGATGTTATGTCCTATAGTGCTCAGAGCCATTTGAAGCATTTGAAAAACCGTTCGGTGTGTGCCAGCTATTCAAGCGATGCGACCTTACTTCTTGCTTTGAAGGAGAAGTTAAACCTGTATTCCACACACTGAAATACTCCTGACGCTAGCTTACAGCAGTGTTAATGACGTAAAGAGTTCATTAGGTTACGCGGTGCCTGAAAAGAGCAAATATTGCTGGAGCGGCGTCGCAAATACAGTAATGTTTTAAAAGTAATTATCCATCAAATTCACGGTTGACTGCGGTATGTACATATATCTTTCATTACAGTGCACTCGCTGAACGTCAATAATGCCATAAATAATTTCCAGTATGTTTTCCTTGGTTATTAGCTGACTGTCGGAGCGAGTAATTGCCATCAAAATACTGCTAATTGGAAATCCCTTTGCCTCGTTATCAGTTGAGCCGGACTCGGCTGCAAAGAAGGAAGTTATACACGAGCCCGTGTTACCCTCTAACGTAGCAAATGGGACATCATCATCTTCATCATCATCATCATTTGGTTATGGGCCTTCATAGCCCTCCATGCTCTTCTTTTCTCTCCTTTCCTCTCCATTCTTCGGTACCCTGCGATCAACTGACGTCATCCACGTCCGCTGTTCCCTCTCTTGCCCAGAATAAATTCTACAGATACCTCTACTAGAACGCCATCTCGTCTCAAGTTATGTCCTATCAAAACTCCTTTCTGTTATTCACTGTCAGAAAACATCGTCCGATCTTCTCCAATTTCTCTCAGAACTCGTTATTCCTGACTTTTATCAGACCAGCTGATCTCCATTTTGCGCTATATCCACATTCCACAACAACCCTCAGTTCTCCTCACGTCCTACTTTCTGAATATCCACGCAAATCGTAAAAATAATATATTTAGGTAATCTGTGCCACCGTTTGGCAAGAAATACCATTCCCAACTACCGACTTACGGTCTGTTCAATTTCCACCACCAACTCACGACTTCCATTACACTAGAACATGGTAGTAGCAATACGAGAATTGTGTGTCGGACTTGATACGTACGAAAACTACGTTTTTTCTGCAAACACTGTCTCCTATATGCAGACTAGTTCCAGTGATCAAATACCCTAACAGTGCCCTTTTTTAGCCTTTTTGCATCTTCTATTCCTTACATCTCACGACAGAGCGCAGGCCTCAATTCAATAGGTGACTGCTTTGAAAAATTCCTCTTCGGTCGCAACAACGCAGCCGACGAGCCTCTAAAAATTTTATAACAGCGCAACGATTCAGCTGTGGCCTCCTCTGCCGCTCTAATTGTTGTTCCTGTGAATGTTATTGACAAATACTGCTAGAAAAATTAGTTTTTGGTGGTGAAGAGTTACTGCAGAAACTAGTTTGGAGGTAACGAAGTGTCTGCATTAACGCGTATCCACAAATCCCATATTTTTGACGCTGCCGAGAGTTTTATGACACCAACCTGATCGTCGCCCGCAGTACGGCCCGACAGCCAGGTGTGATGGTCTGGGGCGGCGTTTCTTTTTTGCAGCAGGACCCCTTTTGGTGTCATCCGAGGCGACCCTACAGCATAGCAGCATGTTTCTACGTCCCGTTTTGTTGCCCTACATGGCAAACCACCCCGGGCTTACATTTCAGCAAGATAATACCGGCACGCACACATCTATAGTTTCTGCTGCCCGTGTTCGTGCATGCCAATTTCTACCTTGGTCAGCAAAGTCGCCGGATCTCTCCGAAATTGAGAACGTTTGGAGTAATATTGGCGGGGGCCTGCAGCCAGCTCGGGATTTTGACGGTCTAACGAGCCGGTTGGACAGAATTTGGCACGATGTCCTTCAGGAGGACATCCAAGGATTCTCTCAATGAATGCAAATCCGAATAACTGCTTTACAAGGGCCAGAAGTTGCCAACGCGTTCGTTATTGACTTCCTCAATATGTGAAACTCCTCCTCTTGAATAAATCATGCAGTATTTCTGAAGCTGTAATCATAGGTTTGTCCGTAGGTATGCATTACACCTTCCGATTTGCCTCCCATTCAGATAATTTCTTCGTGGTCCATCGTTTTATTTATTGTCTTACAATCACACTACTGGCCATTAAAATTGCTACACCACGAAAATGACGTGTTACAGACGTGAAATTTAACCGACAGCAACAAGATGCTGTGATATGCAAATGATTAGCTTTTCAGATCATTCACACAAGATTGGCGCCGGTGGCGACACCTACAACGTGCTGACAACGGGAAAGTTTCCAACCGATTTCTCGTACACAAACAGCAGTTGACCGGCGGTGCCTGGTGAAAGGTTGTTGTGATGCCTCGTGTAAGGAGGAGAAATGCGTACCATCACGTTTGCGACTTTGATAAACGTCGGATTGTAGCCAATCGCCATTGCGATTTATCGCATCACGACATTGCTGCTCGCGTTGGTCGAGATCCAATGACTGTTAGCAGAATATGGAATCGGTGGGTTCAGGAGGGTAATACGGAACGCTGTGCTGGATCCCAACGGCCTCGTATCACTAGCAGTCGAGTTGACAGGAATCTCATCGGCATGGCTGTAACGGATCGTGCAGTCTCAATCCGTGAGTCGACAGATGGAGACGTTTGCAAGACAACAACCATCTGCACGAACAGATCGACGACGTTTGCAGCAGCACGGACTATCAGCTCGGAGACCATTGCTGCGGTTAGTCTTGACGCTGCATCACAGACATGAGTGCCTGCGATGGTGTACGTAACGACGAACCTGGGTGCACGAATGGCAAAACGTCATTTTTCCGGATGAATCCAGGTTCTGTTTACAGCATCATGATGGACGCATACGTGTTTGGTGACATCGCGGTGAACGCACATTGGAAGCGTGTATTTGTCATCGCCTTACTGGCGTATCACCCGGCGTGATGGTGTGGGGTGCTATTGGTTACACGTCTCTGTCACCTCTTGTTCGCATTGACGGCACTTTGAATAGTGGACGTTACATTTCAGATGTGTTACGACCCGTGGCTCTACCCTTCATTCGATCCCTGCGAAACCCTACATTTCAGCAGGATAATGCACGACCGCATGTTGCAGGTCCCGTACGGACCTTTCGGGATACAAAAAATGTTCGACTGTTGCCCTGGCCAGCACATTCACCAGATCTCTCACCAAGCGAAAACGTCTGGTCAATGGTGGCCGAGCAACTGGCTCGTCACAATACGCCAGTCACTACTCTTGATGAACTGTGGTATCGTGTTGAAGCTGCATGGGCAGCTGTACCTGTACACGCCATCGAAGCTCTGTTTGACTCAATGCCCAGGCGTATCAAGGCCGTTATTACGGCCAGAGGTGGTTATTCTGGGTACTCATTTCTAAGGATCTATGGACCCAAATTGTGTGAAAATGTAGTGACATGTCAGTTCTAGTATAATATATTTGACCAATGAATACCCGTTTATCATCTGCATTTCTTCTTGGTGTTGCAATTTCAATGGCCAGTAGTGTATTATACGATAATTTCTTTGGGCTGTGTTGAATATTAGGTCTATTGGCTCAACTCTTCCGTGGTACGTATGTCAGTCTTTAGCTATGTATGTATCATAACGTAAAACGGATGTCTAATTATCGACCCTTTGTATAATGAAACAGCTTTAATTTGAATTTAATTTGAAGCGTCACAAGAAATTTCCAGGCAGACAAAAAAGCAAACCCACTAAAGAGAGGACATATTGTGCTGAAATATGTATCGGTAAAGCAAACTATCTCCACTCTGTGTATGCTAGCACGGTAGGTGATAAGAGCTAGAACATCCAAAACATAAATGCTGAAAGATGAGCGGACAGTAAGCTTTCGAAAAGGAATGAGGGCTCAATGATTGTGGTAATGAACTTGTCTTAGAAACTTCTCTGACATGCTGGTTAGGGGCTGTAACCATGTCCTACTATCTCTGCTTTAACAGAAACCCATGAGTTGCCTTCTATTTCAATAATATTTATTATAAAATGAAGGTAATAGTGGATAAATTACAGGAATCATGTTCAAATAAAAACAGAATGTAGATGTAAAAGCTAGGTACATATTTGGTGTATCTTGATTATTTCTGTACTGTGGGTTATGCTCTGCGTCTTTCACTTGAAAGACACCGTCCATCCTCTTGTACAACCTTGAGACCGTTTATGTTACTGCAGCCGGCCACTGTGGCCGAGCGGTTCTAGGCGCTTCAGTCTGGAACCGCGCAAACCGCTACGGTCGCAGGTTCGAATCCTGCCTCGGGCATGGATGTGTGTGATGTCCTTAGGTTAGTTAGGTTTAAGTATTTCTAAGCTCTATGGGACTGATGACCTCAGATGTTGAGTCCCATAGCGCTCAGAGGCACTTGAACCATTTATGTTACTGCGATCATTTCACTATTACGAGTGTGTGTGTGAGTGTGTGTGTGTGTGTGTGTGTGTGTGTGTGTGTGTGTGTGTGCAGTATGCAACTGTATACAGTTGACTGGAATGCTTTCTAAGTGGGTTTACTGCTGTTTACAGTGTTTGACTTCACTGCCATTTCAGAATAGCGGGATGCATAAGCACCATTTTATGGCAGAATGGTAACTAAAGGAGACTAAAACACACGAGCAAACATTAAATGCGTCCACCTGAAGATGAGGGAGCACACACTCTGAAACGCGTCGTGCTAAAAAGCGGGAAGCATGCAGCTAATGGCGATCGTTTGCTGCTAGTGACAAACATTGCTGAGACCGTGACGTCAGATTCAGGCCTGCGTCTACGCTGTTTGTGACGCTTTGTTCTGCTGTGCGAAACACGTTTTTTTCCCTTTACTTCTGATTCCAGGCCTCTGACTTGCTCCTTCGTTTCTACGCGAATCGCTTTGCAGAGTCCAGCTATAGCTGTCCATGACGAGTGGATCGCATTGCGCCGACTCCTGAGAAATACGGCGGCGCAAGGCTAGTGAGATATCACCTGTTGTACGAGTTACTGCCACGTCTTCGTATGAAGTATTTATAGAACGATTGGAATTCACGATATCCAGTGGTTTATTTGGATGAAAGCGTATGGGGCCTGAAGATGCAAAATGAACTGCCGAAACTCGTTGCTTTCAGAATAAAATAAGATATCTTAAAATATATGGCTGTTGGTGACGTTTATTAACTTTGAGAAATATTTAGCAGCCTATGTCCCTTGGCCGTGATGGTGATGGACCAACAGAGAGTTGTAGGAAATGTTGTCATTGACGAACTGAAAATTCGCGGAACAGGAATCTGATGTTGCACGTTCTTTTGTGCAGGAGGCTTTTGTCGGAGATTGTGTACATGTTGAGGGGTCAATAAATGTAAACTGTGAGTCGGCGTGAAATGTCCACACCAACACTCACTACGATGACGTGGAGGTAGCTGTGGCTGTCATTACCTGAGAATTTGTTTTTGTTACCTCTGTGCCTGTTCTACAATAATGTAACTCGTGTGTCGGAGCGTCGGAGTAGTTTCATTTATTTTGACAGCGGTAGTACATCAAAGGGGTGCAGTAGGGTGAGAAACTGTGATACAGGGTTGTAGCTTATTCCCTGTGGCACTCATTACATCCAGCGAGCTTAAAGAGAATAAAAACGGGATTTAGGAAAGGAATTCAAAAAATGACTCTAAGTACTATGCGACTGAACTTCTGAGGTCATCAGTCGCCTAGAACTTAGAACTAATTAAACCTAACTAACCTGAGGACATCACACACATCCATGCCCGAGGCAGGATTCGAACCTGCGACCTTAGCGGTCGCTCGGTTTCAGACTGTAGCGCCTAGGAAAGGAATTCAACTTCTCCGTGGAGAAAAAATTATTTCATCGTCTGTTGATAATTCTGTCACGTGTAACAAACATTTTGCAACATCGGTTGAACGGTAGGTACATTCCTCGAAAAGATGAACATCAAGAAATATCAAACGATGGTAATGGAATGTAGTCAAATTTAATCAGGCGATGCTTGGGGAGCTAGTTTTAGGGAAATGAGACACTGAAAACAGTAGGTTCATGTTACTAGTTGGGTAACAAATTAACTGACGACGTGAGACGTAGAGACTAAAAAATACAAGGATGCAACAGTTAGAAGAGCATTTCTAGCTACGGTCGCAGGTTCGAATCCTGCCTCGGGCATGGATGTGTGTGATGTCCTTAGGTTAGTTAGGTTTAAGTAGTTCTAAGTTCTAGGGGACTGATGACCACAGTGCTTAGAGCCATTTGAACCAGTTTGAGCATTTCTGAGAAAGAGAAATTTGTTAACATTAAAATTAAATTTAAATGTTAGGAAGTATATCTTGGAAGCAGTCCATTGGAGTGTAGACTTATGTGGAAGCCAAGACTAGAGTGAACGTCCAACTCGACGCAGGAATAGTTTTCACAAGAAATAGAGGCTTCTCAATGTGTTTTTACAAAGAAATTTTAAAGATAAGGTGGGTACTTGGAATAACTAATGAAGAGATAGTAGAATCGAGAACAAAGGAGCTTTATAGCAAGACCGCAAGAAGATTAAGGCTTTTAGGACACACTCTGAGGTTTCAAGGAATAGTGAGTTAATTTGGTAAAGGATGGCAGTGTGAAAGTAAAGATTGTAGAATAACCAAAGATGTGGGCTACGGAAGTCAAACAGAGATGAAGGGGCTCGCACGTGATAGATAAGTGACGGAAGGTACACCAGACCAGTCTTCACAGTGATGACTACAACAGAAAGAGATCGGTTTTTAGGTTAGTCGTACATGTTTCATTTCAGTTGCTTAACTTTCATCGCCCAACTCTTCATGAGGTAAAAAAAAACCGCACAAAATCATTGATACCAGAATATTAACAAGTATCTACTGGCAAACGGGGTTATGGTTAAATTATCAAACTTTAGTAGGTGGATCGGGACGGAGAGGTGATTACACACGTCGATGGAAGTCCAGAGATAGATTATTGGAGCTATTATTAGTAGGTGTTGATTCACTGCGGAAGATACTCTAGCTGTAGTCTCGCTGTGATCAGTGGCTGAGGATGGACATCAGCCCTGGAGTGTGGAGAGGGTGCTGACGTCAGCACGCGGTTTGCTAGCCTCTCCAGCGAGCTGGCGGCAGCAGTCTGGAGTCACTCTGGAGGACAAAATAGTGCAGCCGGCAGGCGGCAGGCACGCAGCTACGGTGATCTCGATAGGTGCTTAAAAATGTTATTAGGGAGCCAAAGAGTGTGTGGTACTCAAATAGAATAGCTGATTCACAGGACAAACTTGAAACCATACGGTCAGTTGTGAACGAAGTGTCTGGTCAGCAGCACAAGGTCGACGGTACAAAGTCAGATCGTAGTAAAAATATCTCTGTTACTGATAAGTCATATATATGAGCAGTACTTAACAATCACTTTCTGAGCATTGCTGGTGAATTAAATAAAAACTTAGTTTTACTGGGAATTATATAACTCTTCTGGAAAATGCCTTTCCGACACTGATGTCTGAAATACTTCTCTGTGATACAGATAAGGCGGAAACTGAGTCAATAATTAAATCACTGAACACTAAGGATTCTCATGGTCATGGTGGACTACCTAGCAGAATATTGAAGTACTGTGCTGCACATGTTAGCTCTGTACTTAGCCATATTTTTAATTTTTTCTTTAAGAACGGTCAGTTTCCTGAACGATTACAGTACTCAGTAGTAAAGCCACTTTATAAAATGGGAGAAAGGGATAATGTAGACAATTCTAGAGCTATTTCTATGCCATCAGTGTTTTCTAAAGTCACTGAAAAGGCTGTGTATATAAGGGTAATTGATCATTTTATATTGCACTATTTGCTATCAAAGTACAGTTCGGCTTTAGAAGTGGTTTAACAACTGAAAATGCTATATTATCTTTTCCCTGTGAGGTACTGGATGGATTAAACAAAAGGTTTCGAACGATATGCACATTGTTTGATGTAACTAAGGCGTTTGATTGCGTTATCATAAAATATTGCACCAAAAGTTGGACCATTATGGAACACGGGAAGTAGCTCGCAATTGGTTCACCTCTCACTTTAACAACAGACAACAATAGGTCATTTTTCACAGTGTTGAGAATAGCTGTGATGTGAGGTCTGAGTGTGGCACAGTTAAATGGGGGGTGCCCCAGGGATCAGTGTTGGGGCCACCCCTGTTCCTTATTTATATGAATGATATGCCCTCCAGTTATACAGGTAATTCTAAAATATTCCTGTTTGCTGATGACTCTAGCTTGCTAGTAAAGGATGTTGTGTGCAACACTGGCTCTGTTTCGAATAGTGCACTTCATGACATGAGTATATGGCCAGTAGAAAATACACTAACGCTAAATCGCAGTAAGACTCAGTTTTTGCAGATTCGAACACACAATTCAACAAAACCCGACGTTTTAATTTCACCGAATCGGCATATGATTAGTGAAACTGAACAGTTCAAATTTCGCCGGTCGCGGTGGCCGAGCGGTTGTAGGCGCTTCAGTCCGGAATCGCGCGACTGCTACGGTGGCAGGTTCGAATCCTGCCTGGGGAATGGGTGTGTGTTATGTCCTTAGGTTAGTTAGGTTTAAGTAGTTCTGAGTTCTAGGCGACTGATGACCTCAGATGTTAAGTCCCATAGTGTTCAGAGCCATATGAATTTTTGAAGTTCAAATTCCCAGGTGTTCAGATAGTTAGTAAACTGTCGTGGAAAGCCCACGTTCAGGATCTTCTTCAAAGACTTAATGCTGCCATTTTTACTATTCGAACGGTATCTTTCTATCCAATGACGATGGGTCGCCAATGGTATCCACAGGAGATGAGCGACCGACGCCTCTTCTTCTGCATCAGAGCGGGAATATTAGCCAATGACTGTGGCCCACCAATGGTAGCCATATGAATTTTAACCAATACTATCACTTCTCCAACAGGAACGCGTGAAAACTCCCCCTTTATAAGAGGACGCGACACTCGTCTCTGACAGCGTTCTAGCAGTAGTGGACACTAGAAGATGCTGAGGAAGCTCCCAGCAGAGGGGTGGAAACGTCGATCATTTTAGAAGAAACATGACGCGGCCTAATAACCCAGAAGATTTTAACTTCAGTGACAACGGCCACGAAAGCCTGCAGACTTACATAATATCAGCTTATTCCCAAGAATTAGCAGCTTTCACTCAGTTAATATTGTCAGAAATCCAACCGGCATTTGGATTGCGCTTCTTTGACCCTTGCGCAGAAAGGGGTGCAGTATACTGCTGCATCCACTTCCAATAAGCTACCACAAGAATTCAAAAATCTTAGCCGTAAAGCACGCGCTTTCAAAACTGAACTGAAGACTTTCCTCATGGGCCACTCCTTCTATTTCTAGCAAAATTAAGGTGAGTCCTATGTTATATTGTTGATTGTGTTTACTTAAACTTATGGCTTGTCTTTTTTTTTGGGTTCATAAACATTTTGTTTTACCTGTTATTACTTTTATGTTGTAATTTCATGTACTGACAAGTTCCATGACTTTGGGGATTTGCTCCTCGCCGGCGGCGGTGGCCGTGCGGTTCTAGGCGCTCCAGTCCGGAGCCGCGCTGCCGCTACGGTGGCAGGTTCGAATCCTGCCTCGGGAATGGGTGTGTGCGATGTCCTTAGGTTAGTTAGGTTTAAGTAGTTCTAAGTTTAGGGGACTGACGACCACAGCAGTTGAGTCTCATAGTGCTCAGAGCCGTTTTTTGATTTGCTCCTCAGTTTGGTCCTACGGAGCTAGATGTGTGAAATAAAATAAAAAGTCGGACACGTCGGCTGGCGCGGGTGCGTGATCCAGTACAGGAAGCACCAAAGCATGCAGAGATGAACCACGGACCCCAGAGCAGGCAAGCGATTGGCGGCTACCAGCGTCAGCCACTGAAAAGCCAAAATGAGCGTTATCTGTAGCAGGTAGACTCACCACAGTTTTGCCAGGCCACCGCTCCTCATCGCATTGACCTAAAAAGCGACCCGGTCTCTCGCCTCAACAAGTGGTGTTCTGCTGTGTCAGTGGCGCTGCAGCTCCAGCAGCGATTGACAAAGTCAGCTATGCAGCAACTTGCCCCACTGTAGTGTCCGCACAGTAATTCTTGCTCCGTGTGAGTCCACTTGTAGCTTCTTGCAAAAGTATGAGTTGCTGGCTCTGTCTGCTTCACCCCTCTAAGGCTTTTTGCGTCAGCCTGTTGTAATGTTTTCTACTAAGACTGCCACTAGTTTTAAACTACCAAAAATAATAAAGATGAAACTGAAGAAGAAAATAAAATGTGTAAGAAAGAAACGAGTCCAAGAGAATTACTTCAAGGAATTTGGTTTATTGATACGATTTGCCCCAGGACAAACGGAACAGGCTAACAGTGTACAAAGCACACACGAAAACAAAGGCTACCCCCTGTGTGTTTCTAGCCAGCTGACACGTCTTCAGCGCCTACAGTTTCTTGAACTCGCCGGGCGACACGGCCAGGTAGCAGAACAGCCCGCGGCCGGGCAGCTCCTGCGCCGCCAGGTAGGCGCTGCCGTCCGGGGTTCGGTGCGACAGCAGCGGCCGGATGGGCCCGGCGCGGGGAAGCCCCGCCAGGGCTGCCAACTCGTTGCACAGCGCCTCGGCCAGGGGCGCCACACGCTCCGGGGGTGGCGGCGGGTGCAGGAAGGGCCCGTGCAGCACGCCGTGCCGGACCTGCCACGGCGGCCAACTACTAGCTGCTACCGTCTCCAGCAACTATCTGACCCCGTAAACAATTCTACCATAAGCCCTCAAATGTTGGCTTCCACTACCATCTACTGTGAGAACTCTTCACTGTAAAGAAACTGGCTGTCATGTTAAAATGGTGTTCTGGACTGTTTCACGGGAAATGCTTTTACCGAAACAGATATCCTGGTGTCATTCGTGTCCAGCCCTCACAACTTTACTTCCAGCACCTCTCTCCAACCTTCCAAATTTCTCCTTGCCCTCCTCATATATATTTGCTCCTTTTCAGTCCCTAATATCCTGAACAATCCCGAATTCCTCGGGCCCCACCAACTCACACTGCAGTGATCAAGGGAGTTAATCTCTATACCACAGGAAAGAAGTTCTAGCAGCTAACTTACACCTACGCTGAAATCCAGATACGTAGAGGATTCAGTAAGCACAACGACTAAACTTCCACATTCCTTCTACACATTTCTTCAAAATCCCCTTCAACCATAGAATTCCTTAGTACCAAATTCGCCAGAATAGAGTGTGAAAGAAAAATACTGCATTTGGATGTGAGCAAGTGATCCCTCATCCAGAACCAAGACAGTAGTTTATCTAGCAAAATCAATATGGGTGCATTTTGGAAACATATGTATGGAAACGAGAAGTTGGCAACACTGGCACATCATGCACCGCATCGGAATGTACCCTGCACTACCATACCGGCCACCATAGCTCAGTGAGTAGGCTGTTGGGATATGAAACCTACATCCAACACGAAGAAATGGTTCGAATCCTTGCCAGGTTCCTTTTTCAATTTTTAGATGTCCGTTCCCTAGTTCTTGTTCACGAGGAGGGCATCATTTTGTCATGACAACAGCTTATCACATGACAATGCAATCCATTAACCTGTATGCATGTGTCTGCCAACCGCACAGAGAACAGCAGTAACTGGTCCTGTCAAGTGTTTGCAGGGTGGCTGGAGAACACAAACGATGAATACATCAGTATGCTTTTGGTGCCGGTTTCACTTGATAACCATGCTGCTGTTGCTGCTCGTGCGTATGCTGTACGGTGCCCTCAAAGGCGCCATCCCGATAACATTGTTTTTCATTGCCTGGAGCAACACCTTCAGGAAACCGTAATCTCCGTCCACAAGTAATGGACAGAGGTTCTCCAAGGTCTAGACATATTCCACAAACAGAAGAGGTGATTCTTGAAACCGTTCACTTATCACCTACCATGATATTTAAAGGCAATTCTAGATACCTCAATGATTGGTTACAGAACTGTTGCACGATGAACTGCATCGATAATACTACACGTTAACTCAACACCAGCGACCGCATTCTACGAGTAAAGTTCTGTGAACGGCTTTTGCACCAAGTGGAAGACAACGAACATTTTATAAATAAATCTAACTGCACTCGTGAACATATTTTCAACCTCCAGAAAACCCATTATTGGTCAGAACGCAACCCACATGCGGCTTTCAGGCATGCTTTTTTCGGTAAGCTGTGGCCTCGGATCGTGGGATGAGTGCTTTTGGGCCGTTAGCTGTTACCTGACAAGTTGAATGCACACCTGCATCATACGTTTCTTTGTAACACTTTGCCTGACGCATTAGAAAACGTTGCACGTGGTGTTTGGCGGTAGCTGTGGTTTCAGCATGACGGCGCACCGCCACACTTTGGAATGAATGTGCGTAACTACTTAAATGAAGCGTTTCCACGGAAACAGACTGGTCGTGGAGGTCCAATGTTCTGGCCTCCATGTTACCTTTACCTTGATCTACAAAATTTTTTGTGGGGACACTTTAAGGAAAACGTTGATGGTACTCCATCAGTGGACGTACACGACGTAGCAGGTCGCGCTCATGCCGCTTCGGCAGTGGTGAATACAGGTGTGTTGCGCATGGTCCAGCAAAGTGTAGTGCAGCGAGTGGCGAAGTTTTTGTAAACGCAAGGTGATTGCTTTGAGTACCCCTAAAGTGAAAAGTGCTCGTACGTGAACGTAACAGCTCTGTGGAAAGAAAGCCTGCACGTCAAACGCACAGAAAGGACTTATTGTGTGTACCACAATGTGCGATCTAGTCTATTCCACCTATTGTGTTTAACGTACCTCATTGGATACATACGATGTTACTATATACACTGCTTTGCTCGAACATCATCGAGTCTGCATATCCGTTTCCCACGGCTTTGTCTCGTCTCGTTGAACTAACCGAACATCTCTGGCACAGTGCAGAGTTCATGCTACCTGTTGTTGGCTAGGCTGCACGCAGTTATAACGTTGCCAGAGCCTCGTTTTTTAAATTGCAATTCTATTAAATCTATTGGCGGGACTACGTTTTGCTAGATACACTTCGATCTTAATTTTGTATGAGGAACTGCATGCCGACTGTCAAGTGAGGCATTTTTTCTTCACCCTGTATATCACTGCAGTCCACCCATTAATCCCTTCCAATTTGAAGTACAATAACACCATGCCTGCTTGACAGTGGTCATCTCATCTTATGCATATTACACTTGTCTACACTGGGAAGATAGTCAACACCTGAAACAATGTGCCAACTTTCAATCTGCTTGCAACAATAGCCCACTCTATTTACCCTTCCAAATGTAGTGTCAAATCTCTTGCAACCAGATATGAATGAAGTTCCCATCCTCCTGAAGAACACATCACTGTGTCCAAACAACTGCCCCTGTCCCATCGGCACGACTGAAGGCGTCGTGCCCTGTTTCAACAGATGTATGTCTGGTAACACAAGGCACCATCTTCTATATACAAACTGCCTGCGAGACATCCCTTGACCAGGAAAATTCCGTGGCTTGTCCCTCACAGAACACGTGTGAGACCAGCATTTTGCTATGATGCATTATACTGAGTGCACTATCCGAAAATTACCTCGAGCAATTAAACAGAGAACCGACTCGTGGAGATAACATCTTGGCCCTACTGATAACAAACAGACCCGAACTTTTCGACTCTATAAGCGCAGAACAGGGAATCAGTGATCATAACGCCGTTGCACCATCCCTGAATATGGAAGTAAATAGGAATATAAAAAAAGGGAAGAAGGTTTATCTGTTTAGCAAGAGTAATAGAAGGCAGATTTCAGACTACCAAACAGACCAAAACGAAAATTTCTGTTCCGACACTGACAATGTTGAATGTTTATGGAAAAAGTTCAAGGCACTCGTAAAATGCGTTTTAGACAGGTACGTGTCGAGTAAAACTGTGAGAGACGGGAAAAACCCACCGTGGTTCAACAACAAAGTTAGGGAACTACTGCGAAAGCAAAGAGAGCTTCACTGCGAGTTTAAACGCAGCCAAAACCTTTCTGACAAACAGAAGCTAAACGATGTCAAAGTTAGCGTAAGGAGAGCTATGCGTGAAGCGTTCAGTGAATTCGAAAATAAAATTCTAGGTACCGACTTGACAGAAAATCCTAGGAAGTTCTGGTCTTACGTTAAATCAGTAAATGGCTCGAAACAGCATATCCAGACACTCCGGAATGATGATGGCATTGAAACAGAGGATGACACGCGTAAAGCTGAAATACTAAACACCTTTTTCCAAAGCTGTTTCACAGAGGAAGACCGCACTGCAGTTCCTTCTCTAAATCCTCGCACAAACGAAAAAATGACTGACATCGAAATAAGCGTCCAAGGAATAGAAAAGCAACGGGAATCACTCAACAGAGTAAAGTCCACTGGACCTGACGGAATACCAATTCGATTCTGCACAGAGTACGCGAAAGAACTTGCCCCCCTTCTAACAGCCGTGTACCGCAAGCGTCTAGAGGAACGGAAGGTCCCAAATGATTGGAAATGAGCACAGGTAGTTCCAGTTTTCAAGAAGGGTAGTCGAGCAGATGCGCAAAACTAAAGACCTATATCTCTGGCATCGATCTGTTGTAGAATTTTAGAACATGTTTTTTGCTCGCGTATCGTGTCATTTCTGGAAACCCGTAACCTGCTCTGTAGGAATCAACATGGATTCCGGAAACAGCGATCGTGTGAGACCCAACTCGCTTTATTTGTTCATGAGACCCAGAAAATATTAGATACAGGCTCCCAGGTAGATGCCATCTTCCTTGACTTCCGGAAGGCGTTAGATACAGTTCCGCACTGTCGCCTGATAAACAAAGTAAGAGCCTACGGAATATCAGACCAGCTGTGTGGCTGGATTGAAGAGTTTTTAGCAAACAGAGCACAGCATGTTGTTATCAATGGAGAGACGTCTACAGACGTTAAAGTAATCTCTGGCGTGCCACAGGGGAGTGTATGGGACCATTGCTTTTCACCATATATATAAATGACCTAGTAGATAGTGTCGGAAGTTCCATGCGGCTTTTCGCGGATGATGCTGTAGTATACAGAGAAGTTGCAGCATTAGAAAATTGTAGCGAAATGCAGGAAGTTCTGCAGCGGATAGGCACTTGGTGCAGGGAGTGGCAACTGACCTTTAACATAGACAAATGTAATGTATTGCGAATACATAGAAAGAGGGATCCTTTATTGTATGATTATATGATAGCGGAACAAACACTGGTAGCAGTTACTTCTGTAAAATATCTGGGAGTATGCGTGCTGAACGATTTGAAGTGGAATGATCACATAAAATTAATTGTTGGTAAGGCGGGTACCAGGTTGAGATTCATTGGGAGAGTCCTTGGAAAATGTAGTCCATCAACAAAGGAGGTGGCTTACAAAACACTGGTTCGACCTATACTTGAGTATTGCTCATCAGTGTGGGATCCGTACCAGATCGGGTTGACGGAGGAGATAGAGAAGATCCAAAGAAGAGCGGCGCGTTTTGTCACTGGGTTATTTGGTAAGCGTGATAGAGTTACGGAGATGTTTAGCAAACTCAAGTGGCAGACTCTGTAGGAGAGGCGCTCAGCATCGCAGTGTAGCTTGCTGTCCAGGTTTCGAGAGGGTGCGTTTCTGGATGAGGTATCGAATATAATGCTTCCCCCTACTTATACCTCACGAGGAGATCACGAATGTAAAATTAGAGAGATTAGAGCGCGCACGGAGGCTTTCAGACAGTCGTTCTTCCCGCGAACCATACGCGACTGGAATAGGAAAGGGAGGTAATGACCGTGGCACGTAAAGTGCCCTCCGCCACACACCGTTGGGTGGCTTGCGGAGTATAAATGTAGATGTAGATGTAGATGCCTTACTGTGAAGTCTTGTCCGCTACTGTGTAGACGTGTTTTAGCGGCAGTCAGATTCTGTACGGAGTTTGCATGTTAAATATTGCAGAATTGGTACATTTCTTTGTCTAATTACACTATCAGTGCATTTCTGTGTTACCCAGTGCTCACTCCTTATGCTATGAAACAGCTCTTTGTTTTGAAAGTGATAACTTGTCGTACTTACGTCTAGAAATAATAATCAGTGTACAGTATCCCAATGGTTTTACAGTGCAATCGTATCACTGACCTAAGGTACTACAAAATGGCTGCACCCTCTGTTCTGTCCTGCAGATTCTTAGACAACTTTCCCAAACAAATGCACCGATATATTCAGGGCTCCGGAGCAGTGCAAGAAACAATGCTGTGCATCATGGTGGAGACACCTTACAATGAGAGTGAGGTACTGGAAGGTCTCAGTGGCCGCAGTGGGCTTCGACACCAGCTGTACAGTCCACATCCACTTGGCGACACTCTCCTCAGGGCTGTCCAGACGGACGTCTGGCTAGATGGAGCCTTCTTACGAGAGGCCTAAAGTCTCAGGTAATCGAGTGTCTCAACAACCAGAACTTGGTCCAGCACATTGTTTAGCAACCGTGACCATTTTGTCAATCCCACTTTGGACTCACGGCTTTCCAGATTAGTGTACAAGTCGGCAGTGTTTGGGCAGACAGAACCCCCCCTCCCATGTATCTCAGGTACTAGTGAAACTGGCCACACCCCTGTTCCGCGCCCGCTAGAGCCTCCTGCCTATTGATGGCTGTCCACAGTTTGGTACGGGACTACAGTGTCGCCGGCTTACCATGAGCCTGAGGTACTGCAGGGTCTCCGCGGCGACGGCGCGGTCGGGCACGTGGTGCAGCGTCCTCGCCCACTCTGCCACCCTCACCCTGGCCTCGGGGCTGTCCAGGGAGGGCGCCTCGTGCGCCAGGGCCCGCATAGCCGCCTGGAACTCCGCGTCGTCGCCGACAGAGCTGGCCGAGGGGCACGCGCACACGTCAGGTGGACTACCTGGCCTCTTCATCCTGACTGGCACAGCAGACCACGCCGTCCCCCAGCTCTTGGCATACCTCTCCAGTCTTTAGTAATAACACATATCGTTTATTTATGTATTACGTTCCGTGGGACCGTGAGCCTTAGAGTTGCTTGGTCAACGAACGAGTCTACGTGCACATTACTGGATGTTAATTAGAAAGTTTATAAACAAAATAACTAAATAATTAATAAAATACGAAAAATTTTGAAAAAGTATACGATGGTGACAATGAGGAATAAGATGAAGGTAGCACCGTATGCCTATAATTGAAGGAAAGTGTAAAATATAAAGTAATTCAGAAGAAGAATTGAACAAAGTGTAAGAAAAAATAAGCGTATAAGTGAAAGGGATTCACGCAGTATGTGAAAAACCTAGTATGCAGCAAGGAGGAACCACCGAATACAAAACAAGTGTTACACCGAGCATGTTATGCTCCAGTGCACACGCATGGATCGGGAACGTGGAAAGCAGATGAGAAGACTAAAAGGCTCTGAAAAACAGTTTCAAAGAGACAAGATGGGCCTAACAAAACTATAGGCCTGTATCTCTAATGTTAGTCTGTTGTACAATTCTGCATTGTGTTTTCTGCTCATGTACCTTCCTGGAGACCGAAAATATTCTTTGTTGAACCAAAACGGCTTCCGGAAAGAATGATCGTATCAAACGCAGGCCAGCTCGCTCCGTTCACCCACGAGATCCATAAATCAGGAGATACAGGCGCCGCGGTTGATGCTGGGTTCCTTCACTTCTGTAAGTCGTTCGATACTGTTTCGCATTGCCGTCCAATGAACACAATACGTGCGTACTGAACGTCAGAGCGACTGTGAGGCTGGAAGAGGTTCTAGCAAACAGAACACAGTACGTCATTGTCAATGGAGAGAAGTCTTCATGATGGACTGATGGATGGGTATGTTGGTATGAGCGCGCGGAAACAGTTCGAGACAAATATCGGTAAAATACATTAAGCAGGGGTATAAAACAGCACCTAAATAAAGGTAACAAAATGTTGTGTACATAGTTCCGCGTAGTCAGCGCGTACACAACTTTCCCACTAGAGCGCGCCCCGCTAAGCACAACAGCACAGGCGCAGCGCTCGTCCGTCTCCGCAGTACGAGATGGCGCTGCCATAGAGACGGACCAAATTCTGCTTACGCCGATCCGCGTATTAATATGTAACGCAGCCAATGAGATTGCTGCTAACGTAGAACCTTTTCTCCTCGCGGATCACACTCACGCAGTGATGCATGAACGTGCGAGGTATTATAACGAGTGTACAGACCTCCGATTAGTCAGTCTGCATTTGCTGCACCAGTCTCTACCAGTCTATAATCAAGTTTCAGGCTGCGCCTAATAAGATTACCATATTCCCGTACATACCCATGAAGATAAATGTATAGACACTTTTGTCAAGTATCAGAGATATATGTGAGAATAAGACTAACATACCAATACCAAAGGAACTTTAGATTGTCAGTTGTAAATAGCATCCAGAACCAAGTTAAGTAATTTTTATGCTTGTTATTATTTTAATAAATGTCTCCAAAAATTAATCAAGTTATGTTTAAAGTTGGTTACCGTCAATCTGCTACTCTAAGTGTGCAAGTGGCATTTCTATCGTCTGACCTAACAGCAGAAGATAACCACGCCACGATAAGACTACGAGATACATTGCTGACACTCGCCTACTTCGTTAGAGTGACAAGTCAAATAATCTGATGGTGTGTGTACTGAAGGTCTTACAGTACGCTACATCACACAAAAGTTGGGAAACTGTGTGCGTACCTGCACAGAAGCACGGAACGAAGTACTGTGTCAGTACTAAAACATTAACTACATAGGATGAAAGTGGTGTAAGGAGCTGAAACAATATAAGAGGTGGATGTGGCCGGCTGACCGCAAGAATAAAAAAGAAAGAGCCAGCCACTCTGTAACACACTAAAACCTCCAGCCTAAAAGCTGAGGCCAGAGTCCAGACAGATCACAAAACTTTAAAACGTTAGCTAAAATAGAGAGTAAGTACCCACCGATATTTGCTTCCGCCCTTGCATCACGATATAAGCTGCACTCCGTTAAAATATGGCGGACAGATATGTGTACGCCACAAGCATCACAAAACGGGGGATCCTCTCGCCGTAGTAAAAAGCTGTGTGTCGGAGAGGTCAGTGCTCAATCCCAAGACGTGTGATGGTCGCTCCATCCCGCCTCAGCAAGTGGCAGGAGGACCGCCACGGCCGGGTCAGCTGACTTCGCCAGCCGCAGCTTACTGGCCGCCACCGCCAGCCTGCCCTCGCCCCACAACTGCCTGCACTTCCTGCGTACCGCGGGAACGACGGCCTGCGAGGGAACAGGACACTGTGCCACGTCCCGTCCTCTGCTGCCCTCCTTGGCAACCTGATCGGAGCGTTTACTTTCCCGTATTCCTACATAATGTGGCACCCGGCAGAATGACACCAGCTTACCCCGCCCTTGGAGCAAGTACTGGTGGTCATATATCGCCTGGGCCAACTTCTCAGCTGGTTACAGGTTCTACGGGATTCGCGCAGTGGATTGCCAAATAGAGGTGGACGTGGCCGGTCTTAATGTTTTGCGTTGAGGCTGGAGCAGGTTTCCACCTCGGATCCTCCATGGAACCCAGACTGATTTCAGACTTGACTAACTTTAAGAAAAATAGTACGCCAGCTTTTACATTCCAATCTCTGTTTTTTACCGTTTTAGATAGGCGTCACGGTTTCACAGTAGTTTAAACTGACGGCTGCAAACAGGGGAGTTCCCTTGGCTGCTCTGCAGCGTTCCCTGACCACGTGACAAGGATTCGCCTTCCTGACGAGTACACCGTTTTCGAAGCGGAGCTCCACGCGATGCTGGCGGCACTGGAGCAGATGCGTCTTATACCGGACAAACGGTTTCTCATCTGCTGCGATTCCCTTAGCGGCTTACAATCGTTACAGAAATCATCAAACGTAAGAGTGCCTTCGATGGTTTCACAATCCACAAGCGAACGTTACAGGTCCATTACTTAAATGAAATAAAAACTAAACTCCTCCCGCACACGCCACGAAGGCCCAGAGGCTACCGACTGGCCGCCGTGTCATCCTCACAGCCCACAGGCGTCATTGGATGCTAATATGGAGGGTCACGTGGTCAGCACACCACTCTTCCGGCCGTATGTGAGTTTCCGAGACCGGAGCCGCCACTTCTCAGTCAAGTAGCTCCTCAGTTTGCCTCACAAGGGCTGAGTGCACCCCGCTTGCCAACAGCGCTGGGCAGACCGGATGGTCACCCATCCAAGTGCTAGCCCAGCCCGACAGTGCTTAACCTCGGTGTTAGCACTGCGGCAAGGCGGTTGGCCCCATTACTTTCCACAAGTTTTATAAATGGCCCAGCAGCTGACGTAGGTAGTTCCACGAGACTTTCACTGGACGATGCTGTTGAATACAGAGAAAACGTAACGCTACAAAATTGTAGCGAAATGCAGAAAGACCTGCAGAGGATACAGGCTTGGCAACTGACTCTCAACATAAACAAATGTAACGTAAGATCCTTTATTGTATGCTTACACGACTGCAGAACAAACACGGGAAGGAGCTACTTATATAAAACATCTAGGAGAAAATATCTAGCAGTATTCAAACGGAGCGATCTGAAGTGGAACGACCACATAAAATCAATCGCTGGTAAGGCAAATGCCGGACAGAGATTCAGTGGGACAATCTACAGCAAATGTAACTCATCAACAATGAAAGTAGCTTACAAAGCACTAGTTTGCCCAGTAATTGGATATTGCTCGTCAGTCTCGGATTGAGTATGTGTGTGTGTGTGTGTGTGTGTGTGTGTGTGTGTGTGTGTGTGTGTGTGTGTGTGTGTGTGTTGGGGATTATGGGCGCTCAACGTCGAGGTCATCAGCGCCCTGACATACATTAAAGGGAACGAATGTGGACAGACCTAAAAAAACTGATGCACACACTCAAAGAAGGCAGAAAAAAGAAGGAAAATGCTACATAAGAAAGTAAAACGTAAGGAAAGGGAAAACGTAGCAACAAGAATGCCACAGGAAATTGTCATTGGCTGGCCACTTACATAAAATATGGGCGAGCTTGTCATACAGTGAGCAAATTAAGATCCTCTCCCTAAAATCTTTGTAAAAACATTTGACATGGCACAGAACTTTAAAACTTTAACCACATTCGTCCAGTGTTGCCTAAAAGAGATGGCAGGTCCGCTGGCAAGTCAGCCGCGACCCGCTGGTCAGAAAATAAAACGCAATCCAATAAAACGTGGCGCATAGTGACCCGCAGGCCACAAGCACCACAAATTGGAGGGTCCTCTCGCCGGAGCAGGAAGCCATGCGTCATAGAGCTGTGGCCTATTCGAAGCCGCGTGAGGAGAAGCTCGTCTCGTCTACGGGGCTGGAAGGAAGTACACCACACACGCGTTGTGGGCCGATGCACGACTCGGGAGCTCAACAGCGAGCTGAGTGCGTGCAGGGGGACGTAACACTGAGATACTTGTGGATCGAGACACGCCTCCTTGGCTGCGAGATCTGCCCTTTCATTCCCAGCAATGCCGACATGCCCCGGAACCCAGCAGAAAGCCACCACCTTCCCCAGTCGCTGTAGTTGGATACTACAGTGATACTGTGGACTGGTAATCATACATTAATTGGGATGAACACCTCTAAATTGGAATGTAAACAGTGCAACCTGCGATATTCCTTTACTCGTTTCAGAATATAGTTTTTCATAGCAGACGTCGAACAGTGTTGTGTTTTAACTTTGAGTGGCTCCTCTAAACCCGCTTGCATATTTTGATAGATAATTTCAGGCAACCCAGCAGCAGTGTGGAGCAGAACGGTACGACCGCCGCGGGATTATCAAGTACGTGGTGTGGACAGGGCGCACGGTCTAGAAAAGTCGAAACGACAACCAATTTGTAGGGTCCCCCACCCCCATTTGTACTCTCGGGCGTGTTACAAGCCGTACAAATTTTTCACAACGTTGACCCCTTGATTCCTCAGTCGCTACGAGCTCTTTCTTAGGAATCTGGTTGGACCACTGGAAAACCGCGTCCGTCTCTCATCGATTGTCCCAACAGATGGAAGGAAGTTTCATTGATGCCGTCATCACGCCTCAACATTTCCTGGCAACATGCCACGCTCGCAGCTTTGCGGCCATCCTCATCATTTGTGGCACCCATCTGGGGGACGCTTTTCGCCATTTTAAATACCAAAAACAGTCCTCATTCTGGCCGCTGCCACTAGAGTTGTGTATACCGTACAGTCCTGTCATCTCTGTCACGCTTTCACGACGACCGCACGCGTATTTCATAAGCAAATAGCACGTTTCTATCTGTTTCCAGTCCTGATAAAAAGAATCGGTGGTGTTATAACCTGAATGCACCTCGTACGTTAGCACCTTATCTGATTTCAGCAATATTGTTTACCACACTCGCACAGAAGTCGCGACGAGAATGTTTTGTACTAATTTGTATTTAATTAGCCGATTCTGCTAGTTCTTTCTTTCCCATCTTAATATAATCTAGAAAGTTCTCCAGTTCCAGTTCCAGTCCCCCCCCCCCCTCCTCCCCGCTGAATCTCACAGCCCGCTCTACTTCGACCACAGCCGCCGACTCTTTCAGAGAGAGCACATTAAAGAAATCGGGCTGGATAAACGCGCTCTTGTTTTGTTAGCGATTAAAGAAAATACTGCCCATAATTATCTTAATGAAAAGGCTCCCGCGTTATTAACGGCGCGCTTCCATTAGGATAATTAGAAGCATTACAACTGCTAAAATGAGGACCCTCGTGCAACATCAAAAAAACTGTCTCTCTGCATTCTTCGCTAAAGAATTGACGAGCTCGACAAAGTCCACAATGTAACTGTGGTGGAAGCCGTTGTGAGAGCGTCATTTCCTACAGACAGTATTTTGCGCCATCGGCCATAGATGACACACGTGGATGATGGCGGTACGGAGATGTGCAGGGGTGACAGACATCCATGTCACACGTGTATAAAATCTCTTCTTAACAAAATGACATAACAGCGTTTTCGAGAGATTTTTGCTGTGTAAGTGCAGAGCTGAGTGTCTCCCTCTCCAGCACATACAAACTATATATATTATAAAAATACAGAAGAGAAAGAGACGACAAAGAAACGGTCCACTGCTACGATATTATGCGGGATCAAACTTTAGTGTTCTGTTACAGCACCTCTTATAGTACGGTGATAAGAAGGATTGTTTGCATCATGAACTTGTTTTCTTGTGAGTAATTTGCAGTTTTTAACTTAAACAGTTTTTGATGTTGCTGAGCAATATTCATACAATTATCTTTAAATGAACACACCGCCATTTTACTGTGTTGTTGTTTATTTAATTACTTCCTAGGTTTCGGCCTTTTATGCCATTTTCAAGTGATTGCGTGTATTTCATTAACATATATTGCAGGAGAAGCGAACTTGATGTCCTTCAGTGTATGTTAATCACAAACTCAATCACTTGAAAACAGCATGAAAAGCCGGAACCTAGGTCGTAATTAATTAAACAACAATACAGTCAAATGGCGGCGCGTTGTTTCCATTACCATCTCCTTCATATTTAACGTATGTTAACCACTAAAATTTAATCACCGACTATTTTATGAATACAAGTACTTTATGAATGAAGAGACTGAACAATATTACTTCTGTGCTTGAAACGCTAGTGCCAACAGCACAAACCTATTGCCATTATACGAACCAGCAGGTCCTAATCAAGTATTCTTAGACACACGAAATGCATATTCACCAATAATAACTTTTATATGATATTCCTGACGCAGTGACTTAATTCCTCCAGTCTACCTACAAGTTCTCAACAAAAGAAGTGTTTTTTGTCAAAGCTACTGAAGTGTGTGCTACTACCAGTCAAACTGTCTTACTTCCGTCGAAAATAGCGTAAGTGTGTCGAAAGGTCGACTTCCACGTGACGAAAAATAAAAAAGTTATTGTATATTGAAAAGAGAGACGAAAAACGAATATAGTCACCTGAAACGAAATTTTTAAGGAACATTAAACTACGTACCCTCGGAGACCACATATAATACAGTACTAAACGAGAACTAATTTACACTTCATAAATGGAAAATAGAGCCAGGGTGTAAAAATCGAAATAACATAAGGAATGGACACTTTCGATGAAGACGGAACAGGTTGTAAGCCTACTCCATAAAGCGAAGAGGAAGAAGAAGATTGATAAATAATTATAGCATCAAAAGCGAACAGAGTCCACATTTCTACTTCAGCCGATTTTGCCCTCTATCGCCGTTTTCAAGAGATGAGTATAATTGTACGTACCGATTAGTGATGGATACATTCGTGCAGATATACTGATTTCACCAAAATTGCCTTAGAGGGAAAAATCGACTGACTGTTTTATATGTTAGTTTTATCTACTCATTTCGAGTTAATAAAGGAACAATGACCTTACAAAATAATTTCAAAGCTAATATTCACGTATAAAAAAGTTTGAAAAACATTCTATACACACCCAACGAACCTGTAAACTGCAGACTGGTAGAGGCTGCAGGAAGATGAAGGGAGAGTTTTGCAAACTTGCGCAGCGGAAACGCACAACAAAAGATTTAAAGTCCGTAATGCCGAAGATACTAACTACTGAAACTTGTAATCGTTATGCGTACCTACAACTGAGTATTTAGTTGTACTCTTCAAAGAAACTATTTAACTCTAGACGGAAAAGCTGCTTCGTAGAATTTCTCTGTTGTTTACTTCTCAGATGTTATATGAGACTGGTGACTGCTACGTTACAATAACAATAACAGTAAATGTGCGCTGATAACAAAATAACGTGGCAGTGTATTAAACTGATTGTCGGTAAAAGAAAAATAAATAATTCAGCGAATTCATATATTGTCTTGGCTCCAAACACAGAGACGGTGGAAGATTTCTATTTCATTAATAGCAGTTCGTCAGTTACTATATTTCGCTGTACTACTCTTAAATTCATACGCATTTCAAACCCTAGCTACGAATTCAATACCTGAACACAGGAGATGGAGGATCATGGCTTTGTGAACCAGACACAAAATCCGTAAGGTTCGCAATAAACTGCAGCGATTGGTTAAACTGGTCATAACGAAGGGGCAAATAAATACTGGAAACCAGAAGTGGTTTTCACTCCGAAATACGTGTAGACCAATATAAAACGGATGTGCACAACTGATTTACTGTTGGGAATAGATTGTATGAAAAGAAATGTACGCCAGACACAAAGTCACTGTAAATTCAATTCATAGTGAAAAATACCCGTTCACACAGCCAATCATACTGAAGCAAACACGTACTACTTAGATGTCACGTCTGCCTGTTTATATGGAGAAGAGTTATTTGGTTCAAATGGCTCTGAGCACTATGGGACTTAACATCTGTGGTCATCAGTCCCCTAGAACTTGAACCTAACTAACCTAAGGACATCACACACACCCAAGCCCGAGGCAGCATTCGAACCTGCGACCGTAGCGGTCGCGCGGTTCCAGACTGAAGCGCCTAGAACCGCTCGGCTACTGCGGCCGGCCAGAACAGTTATTTATAAATGCTAGTAAGTGTTAAGATGTCAGTGGCACTCGTGTGAACAGCTGATCGTAAAGCAATATTTGAAATCTGCCTTACGAACTTCTTCGTGGCTGGAATTTTGTATCGCCTACATTGTGGCATCTTCTGAATCCGTAGACGACGGTCCGCCAGCTTCAAGTAGGCGCACTGACATGGAATTCAGTGACACATACCATTCACCGTCCTCTTGCGGTGGAATGTGGCTTTCCCACCCATCTCAGTATCTTAGCTGTCACATTCTGTAACACCTCCGTTCCGGGCCATTGTTAACTCATACAGCTTTTATAAATCCAATGGCGTAGTGTGCGATTCTCCATTCTGCAAAATTAGTACATAAAATACCATATGAATCATTTGACTTCGACATGGTTCAGTCAAATTAAGACGACGACCGTCTATAATCCGACGTCGACGTGCATAACCACTCACAGACCGCAACAGTGGAGGGCAAATAAAGCGCCCACGGGGGACGTGTAAAACATCGCAGTCGTTGTCATAATGCGCGGAAACTGAGCGGATTATCTGACGACCAAAAGGATATGGCCATTGCCTTTCGGGCCAAGGGTGAAACGGCTAAGTTTGTCAACTGCTCGTATGGCGCCGTTATCAAAGTATACTGTGCATGATAAAAAGATACTATCTGACGCAACTGTGGTGCACCATCGGCCACAGATGACACGAGTGGATGACGGCTACGGAGATGTCCAGGGGCGAAAGCACGCGCAGCTGTCGAGCAACTGACCGGCCATTTGAGCCAAGGGAATACCAGCAGTGTCTTCTCAACGACCTTTCAGCGAAGGTTGCTGCGTACGGGCCACCGCATCAGGCACCTGATTCATGCATCCGTGTCGATGGCTATTGGTCGGCGACGAAGACTGGAATTTGCACTCCAGTACCGCCACGGAGTAGTGGCAGGTGGCCTTTTCAGATGAACCACGCATTATGGTCCATTGGACAGGCGGCCTTTGTCTGAAAGCAAACACGCTGCAACAGTCGTCGGCAGGGTCCTGACCGGAGGCATTTCCAGCGTGACCTCAGCATTCTGAAACGCACAATGGATCAACAGGAGTATTTATCCATCGTCGGCGACCATATCAACCCCTATATGCAGATTGTTTTTCGCCGGCATGACGGCACCTACCAGCAGGACAATTACTGAGTGCATGCGTGGTTCCAAGTGCCAGAGGGTGAGTTTGCCGAACTCCCTTTGCCACCAACAATCAGTCGGATCACCTCGATCGGGATGTTCGCACCGCGGATCCTCAACCGAGAGACCTAGCGCAGATCGTCATGGCACTGGAGTTGGAGTGGTTCCACATCCTGTTGGTACCTTCCAGAACCTCTCTGACTCACTTGCCGAACGTCTCTCAGCGATCCATGCTGCAAAAGATGATTCTTCAGGCTTTCGACAGGTGGTCACATTAATGTGACAGAACAGGCCGTTTGAACATCTGTATGTCAATAGTTTATTTTCTGTTGTCAAACCAAACGGCTGCCTATTTTTCCCACACTGGCGTGGGGCACATTACCCGATAGGCAATTTTCTAGGCTTTCCGCTCTGCGTGTCTGGGAAGGATACTTTTTTGTTGTGTCGAGATTGTAACATTTATACCACAATATCTACCTAATCGTATCTCAAAATATGTGTTTCGGCACCTACGCCGTTTGGTATGTGAAAATACACTCTATATCTTTCTGTAAACAGTTCTGTCAGCCGATATTTGTTCGGGTTATAATACCACAATTTCTGCAGAACTAACACAGCAGTATAATGAATCTCGTTCCCATAAAAAATAATTTCTACATTTCTACGTTCTTCGTTGGGCGCAAGAAAGGAACTTCTGAGGTCGTACGGATGAAGGCGGAGATGGTCCCAATTGTAGTGAAACAACATAAACTCAGACTTTGGCTGGAATACAAAAGCCTTTATTTTGCCTTTCTCTTACAAAATGTTAAATACACTTTCGTTGTACACATACAATCCGCATATTAAACTGCATCCTGTACTTTACCATCGTTCTTAGGTTCAAGTCCTGATACTTGCTCAAATAGATGGAAGAAAACGATTGCGATGTAGTTTAGGGAGACATCCCACAGTCTGCATGTTTTTGCCGAACAGCGGAGAGTATTATAGAGTACCAGTAAACCCCGGAGTCTTTAAAAAATCTTAATCTCTCGTATAAAAACAGTTTCAAACGGTGACTACCTTACAAATGGGTTAAACGCGTGAAATATGTAGCATTAAGCATGTAAGCGGGAGGCCAACGGCCTTGTCGCAGTGGTAACACCGGTTCCCGTCAGATTACCGAAGTTAAGCGCTGTCGGGCTTGGCAAGCAGTTGCATGGGTGACCGTCCGGCTCTACCGGATACTGTTGACAACCTGGATGCACTCGGCCCTTCTGAGGGTAGTGACTTCCGTCACAGAAACTGACAACAGCTGGGAGAGCGCTGTGCTGACCACATGCCCCACGACAACCCCTACCGGCTAAGGATGACACGGCTGTTGGTCGGTACTGTTGGGCCTTCCGAGCCTTGGCCGGACGAAGTTTGAGATGAGTCTGATGTAGGCGAGAGAGAGTTCCACAAAGGTTTGAAATCGTGTGTAATGTTTGTCAGGAGTCAGTAACTGTTCTCATTGTCAAATAGTGGAAGAATACAATCTGAGTAATTTCGTGTGATGAATTACATTGCCTCAAGACGTACAGAATGTAACCAAATTTCCTTTACAGTCTCTGAGGAATAGGTTCCTTACACCAAAACAAGAAAAAAATGTCCAGTAAGCGAGGACTCCAAAATTTTTACCTTAAGACCTATGAGCACTTTCTCTCCGTTAGTGTAAACACGTCTCTTCTATTGAACAAGTGCTCATAGCTCTTAAGGTAATAAATTTTGGAGTCCTCGCTTACTGGACATTTCTTTCTTGTTTCGGTCCATACTACCTCCTCCCCAAATACGGAAAGCAAATAACTTGCAGTAGAAGAGAACGTTTTGCAGTATCGAAGACAACAGGTGTCCGCAGCTCTTAAAATACGCACTTTACAGACCGCCTTTACTATACATTTTTCCTTTTTTTAAGATAAGGAACTTATCCTCAAAGTTTGTAAAGGGAATTCAGCTGCACCTTGCAGAACTGAAATACTTGTCTTAATGTCTTAAAGATTTAACATAAGTGGGAGATAACGACACTACTTTAATTTTTTTTTAATTTGGTCAATAATTATATTAAATATTGAAAATCAGGTTTTCGTTGCCCCTGAAACCTGTCTATAGGCAACTCGCACGGGAGGCCGTGTTTTCCGATTAGTAATAGATGAAGTGAGCTTCAACCGCTTTTCCTACAGAGTACAAGTACAGAGGGAAACTTTCGTAATCTTATCAGACACGTTTCTACGCACGAGTGCAAATGTATCTCAGTAAAGACAAGTGCAGGAATAGCCATCCGCATAGTAAACGGGATACCTGCCATTGTAGTATGCTGGTTTGTCGAGGTTTGTGAGCCCACAGGTTCACTCTTTGGAAATTACTATTTTGTTGAGTGGCAACTCAGTTTAAGCAAACACTGTCAAACATGTTACTTGCATATGTTGTAAATAAGCAAACAAAATCGCGTATCCTTAAGACAACATGGCTAATGTGTTATCGCCGTAAGATTCGTAAGAAAAATTTCTGTAGCAAGCGGCGACGGCTGACACACTTTTGCTCCTTAAGAGAGCTCACCAACAACTATTCCCTCCGTCCGCTGCAGTTCTATAGGAAAGACAGTACTACCCTCTGGTATAGAATAACTGTTTATAATTATCTGATTAAACTAGGTTTGCTAAAATGAAGACAATACGTTCAACAATAAACGTAACTTTTACCCTAGCATGCAAAACTGTCACAATAATTTTCAGGTTAATGACATTCATACGCATTGTGTGGGCAGACGTTGTTTTTGGCATTAAAATACTTCTACGATGGATGTTCATGATGAAATTTTCAGTGTGCTTACGTTTACTTGCGCACTACGGAAAGTACAGTATTTTGTTTGCAGTTTATTGCCTTCGCAGAACTAGCTAGTTTTCAACTCTCGGTCGTCTGCAATAGCATTTCCACTCTGATATGTGTAGTAACAGAAATTCATGCAACACGGCCTATGCGGACCACCACGTAGCAGATCTGTCTTCCGATAAATGTTGTTATTGTTTGTCGTCTACACGAACCTCCGAATCCGACATTTATATAGGATACGTTAACAAGTATCCAAACCGGCTTCGTCTATTTAGGGTATAGTTTTCTGAATTTTTCGATAAATATTCTCGAAAATGAAGCTGTTGGCACCATTCTATGTCAACGAAATATTTAGGTATGTTCGGTTGTAAGTAGGCTGTTTAGGTTTTTATATTGGTAACGCCACGTAGCGCTCTGTATGAAAATCACTGACTGTGCTGTGTGCAGTCTGTGGCCGGTTGGCACTATTGTAATATTCACTATTGTAGTGTTGGGCAGTTGGATGTGAACTGCGCGTAGCGTTGCGCAGTTGGAGGTGAGCCGCCGGCAGTGGTGGATGTGGGGAGAGAAATGGCGGAGTTTTGAGAGCGGACGATCTGGACGTGTGTCCATCAAAGAGAGGAAATTTGTGAGACTGGTTGTCATGAACTGAGATATATATATATATATATATATATATATATATATATATATATATATATATATATATATATATATATATATAATGACTTTTGAACGGTATTAAGGTAAATACATTGTTAGATCTCTATGAAAATCTCTCATTTGCTAACTATGCCTGTGAGTAGCTAGTGAGTTCAGTAGTTAGAATCATTTATTTAGCTCGCAGTATTGGTGCTCGCTGTATTCCATTAGTTCGAGTAACGAAGATTTTTGTGAGGTAAGTGATTCATGAAAGGTATAGGTTATTGTTAGTCAGGGTCATTCTTCAAATTACGTTACACTAAAAATATTGTCTGTCAGTTTAGTGCCGATCAGAATAAGTAAAGAGAGAAATATCTGAGCAGTTCATTTCTGCTCAGCTGTTTGAAAATCAAATAACGTAAGAGGTTTACCAGCACAGTAATTCATAAATTTTTCTAAGGGGACGTTTCACGGTAAAGAGTCAAATATATTTCACATATATCGAGTTTGTACCTGGAATCGATACACAGCGAGGTGACAAAAGTCGCGGGACACTCAATATCGTATCGGACCTGCTTTTGCCCGGAGTAGTGCAGCAACTCGACGTGGCGTGGACTCAGCGAGTCGTTGGAAGTCTCCTGCAGAAATACTGAGCCACGCTGCCTCCATAGGCGTCCATAATCGCGAAAGTGTTGCCAGTGCAGGATTTTGTGCACAATCTGACCTCCCGATTATGTCTCGCAGTTGTTGCGTCCGATTCATATGAGGCGATTTCGGTGCCCAACTCATTCGCTCGAACTATCCAGAATGTTCTTCAAACTAATCGCAATCAGTTGTGGCCCGTGACATGGCGCACTGTCATCCATACAAATTCCACAGTTGTTTAGGAACATGAAGTTCATGAGTGGTTGCAAATGGCCTCCAAATAGCCGAAGACAAGTATTTCCCTTCAGTGATCTGTCCAGCTGGACCAGAGGACACAGCCCACACCATTATGCAGCCACCACCAGCTTACACAGTGCCGTCGTTGGTATCTTGGCTCCATGATTTCGTGCGGTCTGCACCATACCCGAACCTCACTATCAGCTGTTACCAACTGAAATCGTGACTCATCTGATCAAGTCGCCGTTTTTCAGTCGTCTAGCGTACAACCGATATGGTCAGGAGCTCAGGAGCGGCGCTGCAGGCGGTGTCGTGCTGTTGGCAAAGGCCCTCGCGTCGGTCGTCTGCTGCCACAGCCACATTTTGCCGTGCTGTCCCACAGGCTACGTTCGTCGCACGTCCGACATTGATTTCTCTGGTTATTTCACGCAGTATTGCTTGTCTGTTAGCACTGACAATTCTATGCAAACGGTCATTAAGTGAAGGCCGTCGGCCACTGTGTTGTGTGTGTTGAGGGGTAGTGCCTGAAATTTTGTATTTTCTGCACACTTTTGAGTGTGTGTATCTCGGAATATTGAATTTGCTAACGATTCCCGAAATCGAATGTACCATGCGTCTAGCTCCAACTACCATTCCGCGTTTAAAATCTGCCAATTCCCGCCGTGCGGGCACAGTGACGCCGTAAACCTTTTCACTCGAATCTCGTGAGCACAAATGACATCTCCGCCAGCGTCCTGTCCTTTTATACCCTTTGTGGGAGATACTACTGCGATCTGTGTATGTGATGTCTCTGTCCCGTGACTTTTATTCGTTAGTGTATTGTGAATGAAAGCCAGCAGGTAATTCGAATTACAGCACAAGCACTTTTTTTATCGTCTCTCTGGGATAGCACCACCAGCGTTTGTTGATGGTGTGTGTGTGTGTGTGTGTGTGTTTTATTCACACATCCATGCGGGGATGTAAAACAGCTAAAGTAATTCGCAGTTAGATAGTCCACGAGATTACAACGAGTTATATTCAAATAACAACCTGTTTAATTGCTGGATTTCAAACATGCAATCTCATGCTAGAGCTGTGAAAATTGATGTAACCGATATTTTGTTTAATAAAACGAACAAAAACGCTTCTACTGTTTGAGTGTCACTATACGGGTAAAATATTGACGTACGCTCGTTTTGGAATTCAAAAATAACTGTATTATGTTGAATTGAAAATTAAAATAAATGAGTAGTTACGGAAACTGGGATAAAGTTATTAAAATTGGTGAGTTCTGCGTTCTAACTAAATTCGTCATTTATTGCCGGTCGGGGTGGCCGAGGGGTTCTAGGCGCTACAGTCTGGAACCGCGCGACCGCTACGGTCTCAGGTTCGAATCCTGCCTTGGGCATGGGTGTGTGTGATGTCCTTAGGTTAGTTAGGTTTAAGTAGTTATAAGTTCTAGGGGACTGATGACCTCAGACGTTAAGTCCCATAGTGCTCAGAGCCATTTGGACGACGTCATTTATTGTTCAAATATATTGTTAACCATCTAGGCGTAGAGAGTATCTGCAGAGTGCACAAAAACCACCATTGCAGTGGAAGTATTATGTTCACTTTAAAGAAGTTATGTGAAGGTGACTGACGTTGAGTTCAAACAGCTAATGATTCACAAGCAGTATATTTTTAATTCTTTTCTTGTGCAGTATGTAATAATACAACACCGCTGCTGAGCCATATACAAACACATGAAATTGTGTCGTATGACGCCTAAATGTGGTAAAGTCTTTCGTGTAAATGTCATGTATGTGTTGTCCATTGCTTCTAAATGCGTTAAGAACGTAGGCATCAGGTTACGCTGCTGCCAGAATAGACACTTTCTATTTATACCAGACTCAATCACGCAAACAGTATGAGGTCCATATAATAATAAGCGTAGCTTATAAAATGACACTAATAAGAAAAAAAATATTGAGCTATTATTGCACGAGTGACACTGGTACTATCTAATGTTTTTCTTGTTGACTGCCGTGAAGTTTGTTCGATTTGATCTAATAGTTTGTGTACTTATCATCATTTAAAGATTTTGAGTGCATCAAAAAATGGATTAGACAAGAGAAAAATTTCGCGGACTTCTGATTTTCTAAGCTTTTAGATCGTCGTTGACATGTAAACAATGTGAAGATGAGCTCAGAAATGAATTTGCCGAGGAGCCCCCATGTGAGACAACAATTTATAATTGGTACAGAGAACTCGAAAGAGATCAGGTTCCTCTTAATGATGAATTTCATGAAGGATGCCAGATAACTGCTGTTACTGATGAAAATGTTGCCGGTGTACGAGCAGTGGTTGAAGAACATCGACAGACATCTTACGGATTTAATCGCGCTGCACTGATACGAGCAAAATCCAAAGTATTTCACGTCATTAAAATCTTGAAGATGGCTGAAGGCAACAATTGTAATGTATTTTTCGAGCAGAAAAAGGATAAAAGGCAGCCAAATCACTTGCAATAGTACAACATTTATTGGGAGCCCACTGACCTACGTTTCAACATCTTTAAAAACGTGTTCTTAAGATATATCAACAGTTAAGGCAATTGTTAGACGCGAGAAAAGTTTGTTGTCGATGAATTACACACAAACTGACTTCCGATCAAAAATAACAAGAAGCAGATTGATGGAGAAAAAGTGTGGAAAATATTCGAAGGTGCTACTTCAAATTTGGCTTCGAATATGGTTACTGGTGATGAATCTTGGGTTTATTGTTACTATCCTGAAAATGGACGTCAATTGGCCGCCTGGGTCTTTCGAACAGAAGTGAAACCCACAAAAGACCTACGATTTAACAGTGCTGGCAAGAAAATAGTTGCTAATTTTTTTTTTCTAAAACGGGACACTTTGCTCCTACGTTGCTACAGGACTGGAAGAGACGTACCGTTACTGCCAACTGGTACACAAATGTCTTTTTACGACAAATTTTTGAAAGGGTTGGTAAAAAAATGAATTTTCATCATGATAATGGATGAGTATTTGGATGGCCTAATGTTCAGCACCATGAACCACCCACCATACAGCCCAGACCCACCTATCATGTTATGATTTGTTTTTGTTTGCGAAAAAAGATACAATGTATGTAGTCAGTTTTCGTCACCAGCTGGACCTCTTTTCTGAAGTGCCTCACGTCTCACTGTTTTAAGGGCTGGTTACAACGAATGCAAAAATGTAATGATGTTAAAGGAGAATATTTTGAAAAGTAACTACGAGGTGTTTCAGAAGTG
The DNA here is from genome assembly GCF_023898315.1 of Schistocerca nitens. NCBI lineage: Eukaryota > Metazoa > Arthropoda > Insecta > Orthoptera > Acrididae > Schistocerca > Schistocerca nitens. Next base: position 9,359,416 of record NC_064623.1, on the reverse strand, counting down.
ATTGTCAGTGTTCAGGGATATGACGGGAATGATCATCCGAAACAAAAAACTCAAGTAAGTATGGGCTCTAAAACCGCATACGTTAAGAACTATGAGCAATTATTGAACTTCGGTACTGTGAAACAGATCTCCCTTACTGCAACCTCAATGCTTTCCATATTTTAGAAAGTGGTAACATGGATCAAAACAAGAAAAAAAGTCCGTTAACATATTCTCTAAAATGCATACCTTGTTCATCTCTGCTAATGAACAAGTGCTCATAACTTTTAATGTATGCATTTTACAGCACATGTTTACTGGACATTTTTTTCTTGATTTGTTCCATACTACCACTTCCTAAAGTATGGGAAGCAAAGAGGTCGCAGTAGAGGAGATCTGTTGTACAGTATCGAAGATCAAGAATTGCTCATAGCTCTTAACGTATGCGGTTTTAGAGCCCATACGTTCTTGAGTTTTTTGTTTCGGATGATCATTCCCGTCATATCCCTGAATACTGAGAATCATTTCTGAAACACCCTGTATTTTGAAAAATAATGCTCGTTTAATTTTTTAAAACTAATTGTTGTTTGATTTTCTAATAATTTTCAGCGCCGCCTTAGTCGAATCAAATCCACTGAGAAACACATGATACCGTCAGATTATATTTTATTGTTGAGATGATAGTATTGCCTACGTTCATTACATTGGCTTCATTCTAAATGACGTGCAGATGACCTTTAGGATCGAGACTAGCTCTCAGTAAAAAGGTTTTGGTTTAGTAACAGCTTATTCAGGTGATCACGCCATTGATTAAAACTTTTGTGAAAGATTATCCCGTGTCTCTACATACACACGCAGGTCGCGAGAGCGAGAGAGGTGTGAGGGGAGTGGGAGGGGAGGGGAAGCGAGGGGTGGGGGGAAGGGGTGAGCTGGCACAGATCGAATGTAGAGGGAGAGGTGGGCAGGGAAAAAATGTGACTCGCGTTAATCAGTGAGAATTACGCCCCACATCCGGCGTTCTGGCAGAGAGCGGGCACAGAAAAAACCAAAACGCTAGCGTGGCGTGGCGTGGGAGAGCCGTAACGGCGACATGTATGTGTGTGTGTGTGTGTGTGTGTGTGTGCGCGCTATCTTTGCCTGACGATCTACTTGTCTCTGCTGGGAGAGGTCATGGCCGGCGTTTGGTGGAGGACGGGGTCAAAGGAACCATTCCGTCTCTCTCTCTCTCTCTCTCTCTCTCTCTCTCTCTCTCTCCCTCTCATATCACACACACACACACACACACACACACACACACACACACACACACAAACAGTTGGTAGAGGCCCACCAGCGCAGCGGACACAATCAGGGGAAATTGACTCAGTTCCAAAGTCGTCGTGATACGACACGGCAGAGCCCAGCCCACTCACCCTTTCGCGCCGGATTGGCTGGAGAAAGCTTTGAGGAATTCTTCCGCGGACGAGACCAGTTCGCTCCCCGAATGTATTCCCAGCGGCTCTGCTCGTCTCGCCCATCCCACGCGTGTGAACGCCGGAAGTTGTCGAGTACCCTCTGTCTTCCGGAAAAATCGTGTTGGCGAAAAACACCGTCAGCTGCGGAGTGGATCACTCAACTGTGCCGCTGTACACGAGGTGTGATCATCAAGTAACGGGAACTTCTTAATTTCGCAGGCTTTACACATCTCATTTTCAATTTTTTTTTACCTTGTTGTTACATGTGTTCCTGATGTCTCTCTGCATTTTCAGCTGCTTACAATTTTTTTTGTTAGCAGTCGAAAAGGTTACACAAGTATATGAGAATTTTAACTTTAGAAACAGATGGATCAAAGAATTTGCATTTAACTTTGCATGAAAATGGGGCAGAGGTCAGCACCGCATTCGAAATGTTGACTGTGGCTTTTGGTGAATCTGCTATGAGTATGACAAGAGTTTACGATTGGTGTAAACGTTTTAGAAAGGGTCGAGAAGACGTTGAAGTTGACGACCGCCCTGGACGCAATAGCGCATCAATTACTGACGACAGTGAGGAAGAAGTAAAAAAAAATGGTTCCGGAAAATCGCAGAAGCACCATCAGACAGGTTGCTGATGACGTCGATATATCCTTTGGCTCATGCCAAACAATTTTTTTTTTTTTATATTGTAGGCATGAAACCTGTAGCTGTGAAGTTTGGCCCGAAATTGTTCAATTTTGACGAAAAACGACGTTGCGTTGATATCGCTCAGGAAATGCTGATTGAAATCGACAGCAATCCGGAACTTGGAAAGAAGGTTATAGCACGTGACGAAACTTGGATATATGCTTGTGATGTCGAAACCAAAGAGCAATCGCCCAAATGGAAACTGCCTAAAGAGCCAAGACTGAAAAAAATCGACACGTTCGATCGCATGTGAAGGTTCTTTTCACTGTTTTCTTTGGTTACAGTGCAGGAGTGCATCATGAGTTCCTGCCTTATGGTCGTACGGTCAATAAGGAATATTACATTAAAGTTATGAGCCGTTTGCATTAAGCAGTCCGAAGAAAACGACTAGAATTGTGGCAAAAATGCCCGTAGAAATTGGATCACAATAATGTTTCCGCTCATACCTGATTGGTTTTTCGTGATTTTTTGTCAAAAAACAAAATCGCCATGTTGTCTCAGCCATCGTATTCGCCGGACATGGCTCCTGCGACTTCTTTCTGTCACCGAGTCTGAAGAGGACCATTAAAGGATCTCGTTTTGCCAGCACTGATGAGATAAAAACAGAACCGCTGAAGGAGCTGAAGGCGATAACGAAAATTGAATTCTAGAAGTGCTGCCACGATTGGAAGAAGCGCTGGCAGAAGGTTATTCTATCTGTGGCGGACTACTTTGAAAGGAACAAAGTTAATGTTGATGATTAATAAATAAATATTCTGTAGGAAAAACTAAAGTTCCCGCTACTTTTTGGTCACACCTCGTATAACACATCGTGATCAGATAGTGACCATACTGTACCATGAATTAAAACACGTGACATCAAATACCACTCTAATTTTGCAACTCGCATTGTCCGACGTGGACAGGTTACAGGCTTAACGTTGTCTGTTATATTTATCAACTTCCAGTATCACATGTTTAACGCATCTGCTGATCCGCGAGGAGTTTCCTCCACTAATCGATATCTATGGTACATATAGTCAGTCGTTGTTCTTTTCTGATGGTTTACTTCAACTACGCTCTGTTGAGCAGTGAGGCTCGGTCAACAGGAATTCCTTGCGGCAATGTCGAAGCAGCGTGGTCTGTGCTTCAAAGGTGGACAAAAGACTCTGTTCCGGTTCTACTCTGTTCTGTGGTATTTCGGCGCGAGGTTGATGTGTGACAGCTCTGAGGTCTTTCGAGAGGGAAAGTAATTGGTTTATATATATATATGACGTAATGCATGCTGCAATACTGTGCTTGGCGTGTCATATTAATGCAAGGTATTGACGCCTGCTCTGCCCCATTACGAATGACACTGTGAGACGTGGAGCTTCGATTAATATTGACCACGATTCGTTTTCTCCGTCTTGTGCATTTCATTCGTAGCCGAACTACATAAATCCGTTCTTTGTTCATCTAACGATTCCTTCGACTAGTATTTTCTTTTGTTTCCTGACTGCTCTGTGATCGAAGTCTCTGCCATGCAGCGATACAGATGGCACGTGGTTCATCTACCTTTTACTGCGTTCGTCATGTAAAGTAACTCTGTCTTTGGGATGCAATAATTAGCAACTGATACAACATCTTTCTACGTTTAGTAACGCACCTTACCATCATTAATTTTTAAGAATTTGTGTTGTCATGGGCTTACAAATTGTCCAATAATGGGGAGCCTACTGTGGTCAGTTACCTTCTGCAAAAGTATTTACTGAGTGAGGCTTGTTTTCTGCGTGCTGTGCGCATTTAGTCAGCATACGACTGCTTGCTGTACGTTTCATACGATTCTTCCGGGTTCGAGGTCTTCGCGGCAGTAAATGTTATATAAAGTTCCGTAATGGGTTTTCTGAAAAGAAAGGAGTGCTAGTTCTGCAAGGTTCGCTGGAGAGCTATTGTGGAGTTTGGAAAGTAGGAGACGAGGTACTGGCGGAAGTGGGCTGTGAGGACGGGGCGTGAGTCGTGCTTGGGTAGCTCAGATGGTAGAGCACTTGCCCGCGAAAGGCAAAGGTCCCGCCGAGTCTCGGTCCGGCACACAGATTTAATCTGCCAGGAAGTTTCACTCATCATTCTACTTTTGGTGTTTCGGACCAGATTTCATTCGCATACAGTCCGTTATCCTTGTTTTATTGTTCATATGCATATGAACCATGGACCTTGCAGTTGGTGGGGAGGCTTGCGTGCCTCAGCGATACAGATGGCCGTACCGTAGGTGCAACCACAACGGAGGGGTATCTGTTGAGAGGCCAGACAAACATGTGGTTCCTGAAGAGGGGCAGCAGCCTTTTCAGTAGTTGCAGGGGCAACAGTCTGGATGATTGACTGATCTGGCCTTGTAACATTAACCAAAACGGCCTTGCTGTGCTGGTACTGCGAACGGCTGAAAGCAAGGGGAAACTACAGCCGTAATTTTTCCCGAGGACATGCAGCTTTACTGTATGATTAAATGATGATGGCGTCCTCTTGGGTAAAATATTCCGGAGGTAAAATAGTCCCCCATTCGGATCTCCGGGCGGGGACTACTCAAGAGGACGTCGTTATCAGGACAAAGAAAACTGGCATTCTACGGATCGGAGCGTGGAATGTCAGATCCCTTAATCGGGCAGGTAGGTTAGAAAATTTAAAAAGGGAAATGGATAGGTTAAAGTTAGATATAGTGGGAATTAGTGAAGTTCGGTGGCAGGAGGAACAAGACTTTTGGTCAGGTGATTACAGGGTTATAAATACAAAATCAAATAGGGGTAATGCAGGAGTAGGTTTAATAATGAATAAAAAAATAGGAGTGCGGGTTAGCTACTACAAACAGTATAGTGAACGCATTATTGTGGCCAAGATAGACACAAAGCCCATGCCTACTACAGTAGTACAAGTTTATATGCCAACTAGCTCTGCAGATGATGAAGAAATTGATGAAATGTATGACGAGATAAAAGAAATTATTCAGGTAGTGAAGGGAGACGAAAATTTAATAGTCATGGGTGACTGGAATTCGTCAGTAGGAAAAGGGAGAGAAGGAAACATAGTAGGTGAATATGGATTGGGGGGAAGAAATGAAAGAGGAAGCCGCCTTGTAGAATTTTGCACAGAGCATAACTTAATCATAGCTAACACTTGGTTCAAGAATCATAAAAGAAGGTTGTATACCTGGAAGAATCCTGGAGATACTAATAGGTATCAGATAGATTATATAATGGTAAGACAGAGATTTAGGAACCAGGTTTTAAATTGTAAGACATTTCCAGGGGCAGATGTGGATTCTGACCACAATCTATTGGTTATGAACTGCAGATTGAAACTGAAGAAACTCCAAAAAGGTGGGAATTTAAGGAGATGGGACCTGGATAAACTGAAAGAACCAGAGGTTGTAGAGAGTTTCAGGGAGAGCATAAGGGAACAATTGACAGGAATGGGGGAAAGAAATACAGTAGAAGAAGAATGGGTAGCTCTGAGGGATGCAGTAGTGAAGGCAGCAGAGGATCAAGTAGGTAAGAAGACGAGGGCTAATAGAAATCCTTGGGTAACAGAAGAAATATTTGAATTTAATTGATGAAAGGAGAAAATATAAAAATGCAGTAAATGAAGCAGGCAAAAGGGAATACAAACGTCTCAAAAATGAGATCGACAGAAAGTGCAAAATGGCTAAGCAGGGATGGCTAGAGGACAAATGTAAGGATGTAGAGGCTTGTCTCACTAGGTGTAAGATAGATACTGCCTACAGGAAAATTAAAGAGACCTTTGGAGAGAAGAAAACCACTTGTATGAATATCAAGAGCTCAGATGGCAACCCAGTTCTAAGCAAAGAAGGGAAAGCAGAAAGGTGGAAGGAGTATATAGAGGGTTTATACAAGGGCGATGTACTTGAGGACAATATTATGGAAATGGAAGAGGATGTAGATGAAGATGAAATGGGAGATAAGATACTGCGTGGAGAGTTTGACAGAGCACTGAAAGACCTGAGTCGAAACAAGGCCCCGGGAGTAGACAACATTACATTAGAACTACTGATGGCCTAGGGAGAGCCAGTCATGACAAAACTCTACCATCTGGTGAGCAAGATGTATGAGACAGGCGAAATACCCACAGACTTCAAGAAGAATATAATAATTCCAATACCAAAGAAAGCAGGTGTTGACAGATGTGAAAATTACCGAACTATCAGTTTAATAAGTGACAGCTGCAAAATACTAACGCGAATTCTTTACAGACGAATGGAAAAACTGGTAGAAGCGGACCTCGGGGAAGATCAGTTTGGATTCCGTAGAAATGTTGGAACACGTGAGGCAATACTAACCTTACGACTTATCTTAGAAGAAAGATTAAGAAAAGGCAAACCTACGTTTCTAGCATTTGTAGACTTAGAGAAAGCTTTTGACAACGTTTACTGGAATACTCTCTTTCAAATTCTGAAGGTGGCAGGGGTAAAATACAGGGAGCGAAAGGCCATTTACAATTTGTACAGAAACCAGATGGCAGTTATAAGAGTCGAGGGGCATGAAAGGGAAGCAGTGGTTGGGAAAGGAGTGAGACAGGGTTGTAACCTCTCCCCGATGTTATTCAATCTGTATATTGAGCAAGCAGTAAAGGAAACAAAAGAAAAATTCGGAGTAGGTATTAAAATTCATGGAGAAGAAGTAAAAACTTTGAGGTTCGCCGATGACATTGTAATTCTGTCAGAGACAGCAAAGGACTTGGAAGAGCAGTTGAACGGAATGGACAGTGTCTTGAAAGGAGGATATAAGATGAACATCAACAAAAGCAAAACGAGGATAATGGAATGTAGTCAAATTAAATCGGGTGATGCTGAGGGGATTAGATTAGGAAATGAGACACTTAAAGTAGTAAAGGAGTTTTGCTATTTAGGGAGTAAAATAACTGATGATGGTCGAAGTAGAGAGGATATAAAATGTAGACTGGCAATGGCAAGGAAATCGTTTCTGAAGAAGAGAAATTTGTTAACATCGAGTATAGATTTAAGTGTCAGGAAGTCGTTTGTGAAAGTATTTGTATGGAGTGTAGCCATGTATGGAAGTGAAACATGGACGATAACCAGTTTGGACAAGAAGAGAATAGAAGCTTTCGAAATGTGGTGCTACAGAAGAATGCTGAAGATAAGGTGGGTAGATCACGTAACTAATGAGGAGGTATTGAATAGGATTGGGGAGAAGAGAAGTTTGTGGCACAACTTGACTAGAAGAAGGGATCGGTTGGTAGGACATGTTTTGAGGCATCAAGGGATCACAAATTTAGCATTGGAGGGCAGCGTGGAGGGTAAAAATCGTAGAGGGAGACCAAGAGATGAATACACTAAGCAGATTCAGAAGGATGTAGGTTGCAGTAGGTACTGGGAGATGAAGAAGCTTGCACAGGATAGAGTAGCATGGAGAGCTGCATCAAACCAGTCTCAGGACTGAAGACCACAACAACAACAATGCATATGATAATCGCTTTTCAAGACACTATCCATTTCGTTCAACTGGTATTCCTAGTTATTTGCCGCCTTTAACACACAATTACAATATCGAACACTTTTCTATTCCGGTCACATGGCGGAACGTGTCGAACTGCAAAATGTTGCTGTCGTTTCATTGGTTGTCTGGGATGCCCTGCATCCAAATCTACTAACAAAGACCATTGGGTCATTACAGCTTCGCACATCAACTATCAAGGTAAGTTTAGCAGTTAATGAAGTGGTGTACGTTTTTCAAATTTAGCTGTTTAGCGACGTTAATTACGGACACCTGACATTTCAGACACTGAAATAAAGAAGATTTTTGACATTGTGTGTTTTAAACTATGGGACGAGTGCTCATTATAAAAATAGACGATAGACTTCTCATACAGTGATGATGCTAAGGTGATCACTTCCTGCCTTGAAACGATCTTTTAGTTCGAAACTGGAAGCACAATGAAGAGATTCACTTAGCAGCTGTCGGTGTGTCCTACAGCGTGACTCCCGTAAACTACACTACAGGTGTAGGCCACAGCCCGTGGTAAATGTCGCATATTGCTTGACCTCAGAATGCATTACTCTTGTCGCATTTATTTATCAAAGAACCTAAAAAAGCAATAATCAAAACCAATTATTGCAGCTACCTGCACAGTACAGCGAGGAGAAAAAAATAACTAGGCCTTTACATAATAAATTACGTGAACCGTATATGGCCGTTACTTTCGGTAATGCTAAGACAATTTTGACTATTATTCATTTGCACTGTTTTTCTTGCAAATTCAGAATATTGCCACGTGTGCCCTCCCCCATGCACTGTAGGGTAAACTTCAGGGTACTTATGTAGATGTAGGTGCACGTTCTTTTGAATTTAGTACGTTCATTTGCAGTTTATGCAGTTAACAAACAAAGACAGAATCAGTACACTTTTTTCATGTGGTCACTCGATTTAAATCGAAATTAATTTCAAATTTCAAGCACTAGATGAACATTTATAATGGTTTGGCTGCTTCAGTTTTCCTTCATTGTCTATGAAACGAATATCCGTCGTATATGTGTGTGAATTGCTAAGGGACCAAACTGCCGAGGTCATCGGTCCCTAGACTTACACACTACTTAAAATAACTTATGCTAAGAGCGACACACACACACACGCACATGCCCGAGGGAGCACTCGAACGTCCGGCGGGAGGGTCCGCGCAATCCGTGACACGACGCCTCTAACCGCGCGGCCACTCCGCGCTGCGAATATCCGTCGTAGTTACCACTGAAAAACATCTTTATCCACACTCCTATTTTTCTGTCCAATTGCCATTTTATAACAAACATGTGTAAATTTAAGCATTTGCATGATAATTAGAAGTTTCGTTCTCCTCTGTTCTGGATTGTTTCCCCCATGTTTCACATTAGGGATGGCACCATTGTAATGAATCAACAAAATCACACCCAGGAGAATACAGAATTAGATAACAGATAACTGACTTACGAGCAGATACGCCATTCGGTCTCTGCTACAGCGAGCAATCAATACGAAACAAGCGTGCAAACTTACCCGGGGAATAAACCGGCTTCAAAGCACACAGTCGTTCTGCTAACAGACCACTCACCTAGAAAAAAGAAAGAAACTATTGTCAGCATCCCAGAATTACAAAATTTTAGGCAGGTGATAAGTCATTTTAATCAGACTGATGAGGGTTCTTGGTGAGAACTTGTGGTTTTCAGAGGAGAGAATTAAAAAAAAAAAAATGAAGATGCTTTCCTTACGTTTCACAAACATATCGTGCAAACAGGCATATTTGTGATACTAAGCTATTAAGGGATATTCTGCTGGAAAGGGGTTGTTAGAGCATTATGTTGTATTTCCAATGTCTAAACGAGTCTGAGAAAGATTTACAACAACAACAACAACAACAACAAATCAGCCATAAATCAGAGCAAATCATAATATTACGTAACACTGATTGAGTAGAGTGGGGGCGGGAAGAAAGCGAACGCAGCTCGGTCATTCAGTAACAGCTGAGAATGGAAAGAGTATCCGACACGTGATGGGTGTGGAAAAGCGTGTAGTGAGTACATTCTACCCTCTGCTACGCACTTCTTCACAGTGATTTGCAGAGTATGAATTACACCGTGCGTCCAAAAATTTCTGAGACTGATTTTATCAGTGGCGTATGAGCGAACAACAGATGTGCATTCGACCTGTGAGTTGCGAGCATGGACTGTCATGTAGTAGACGTGATGCTGTAGCGTGTCAACATTGTTGTGTCCCAATTCACAATGGAGCAACGAACTGAGCGTCTCCAAATTTAGTGCTCAAGACGTTCCCCAGAGTGCTCTGAACAAGCGAAAGATGTGTACGGAGTCTGTCGCCCACACACTGACCTCAGAAGAAGAAACAACGATGTGTGGACGCTTGCCACGACTTGATTGAAATGCAAAACGCAGACATTTCGTTTCTGGAAAAATGATCACTGGTGACGATCGTGTTTTCAGTACGAACCTACCACCAAACGACAACGTGCAGATTGGGCGTCTATGAATGCATAGACAGTTAACAGCCAAAGAAACTGGTACACCTGTCTAATATCGTGCAGGACCCCCGCGGCCACGCAGAAGTGCAGCAGCACGACGTGGCATGGACTCGACTAATGTCTGAAGTAGTGCTGGAGGGAACTGACACCATGAATCCTGCAGGACTCTCTAAGCATCGTTAATAGTAGGAGGGGGGTGGAGATCTTTTCTGAACAGCACATTGCAAGGCATCCCAGATATGCTCAATGGTGTTTATGCCTAGGAAGTTTGCTGGCCGCCGGAAGTGTTCAAACTCAGAAGAGTGTTCCTGGAGCCACTCTGTAGCAATCCTGGAGGTATGGGGTTTTGCACTGTCCTGCTGGAATTGCCCAAGTCCGTCGGAATGCACAAGGGATATGAATGGATGCAGGTTATGAGACAGGATGCTTATGTACGTGTCACCTCTCAAGAGTCGTATCTAGACGTATCAGGGGTCTCGTATCACTCCAACTGCACACGCCCCACACCATTACAAAGCCTCCACCAGCTTGAACAGTGCCCTGCTGAGATGCATTCGTGAGGATGTCTCCATACCCGTACACATCTATCAGCTGGATACGATTACAAACGATACTCGTCCGGCTAGGAAGCGTGTTTCCAGTCATCAACGGTCCAATGTCGGTGTTGGTGGGCCCAGACGACGCGTAAAGCTTTGTGTCGCGCAGTCATCAAGGGCTCCGAAAGCTCATATCGATGATATTCCGTCGAATGGTTCGCACGCTAACACTTGTTGATGGTCCAGCATTGAAATCTGCAGCAATTTGCGGAAGGGTTGCCCTTCTGTTACGTCGAACGATTCTCTTCAGTCGTTGTCGGTCCCGTTCTTGCAGGATCTTTCTCCGGCCGCAGCGATGTCGGAGACTTGATGTTTTACCGGATTCCTGATATTCACGGCACTCTCGCGAAATCGTCGTACGGGAAAATCCCCACTTTATCGCTACTTCGGAGATGCTGTGTCGCATAGCTAGTGCGCCGACTGTAAAAACACGGTCACTCACTTACATCTGCCATTGTATTCTGCCTGTCTCCATATCTCTGTATTTGAATACGCATGCCTATACGAGTTTCTTTAGCGCTTCAGTGTAGGTAGGGAAAATCAGCTGCTATATACTCGTTGAAATTCGTGGTAAAAACAGGAATATTACAACATGATGCAATCGCTTATATATGGTAAAACATTCCTGCCATTATGTCTGCTAAGCTTGAAAATGATCTGTGACCGTGTAACGCCGGAAATGCATATCCTCCTATTTCCATCTATTGTACTATAATTTTTTTCCTTGTTTTGTTACCTCAAGATATGACATTTCTGTGTCTTTATATATTGTAATTGTTTTACTATTTGTACATATATATATATATATATATATATATATATATATATTTATGCATTTATGTCGATGTATAATTGGTTTGTTTTGTAAATATTATTTGTATTTATACGCTGGGTCTGGCCTAGGGAAAACTATGCTATCGAACGAATACATCGATAGGGCGTGTGGAGAACCAAAGTGTTTACGATCTTTGGTAGTGTTAACTCTGCCGCGTGGAGCGCGGGCAGAGCATGAGAGAGTCTGGCTGGAGTAGCGAGTGGAGCAGGTGTGTGGTGTGAAGCTCCCGCGTGTTGCCGCGCTTTCGGGGTTTCGCAGCATGTAATTGCGCTCGACTCGCGATGATAGTTTCTGACATGGTGTCGCGGACGGGAAGCATTAGCTGGCGCACATCAAGAGCCCGTTTCGCCTGGTGACAGTGTCGAGAAGAAGGCGCGCCAACATCCAGCTTCTGCAACAGCGACGGCCGACAATGAGTGACTGTCGCCACATCCTTGATCGACGGCTTCAAACCTTCAACCAACCAACAAGGAAGACTGGAAGCACGTAAAGTTTTAGAACTGTATGGCAGACCTCAGCTTTTCGAACTTTTAAAATTGTTGCATCACAAAATTACAGCTACTTAGCATGAACCTTTGTTGCTCATTGTCCCAATTGCATTACCAAGCAGGGTCCCTTCCTTTTCCGAAATGAACCCGAGTGTCGTTGAAATACAAACGCCAGCATAATTCCATTTCACTGCTTCAATTTCAGTTAAAGTATTCATAGCTGGCTACAATACTTAGATTACGCAAGCACAAATTAAGAGTGCTAGTTTTGTTACCATATTTTAGCTTACCTGTGACTGCAGCTCAGCTTGGTACGTACTAAATTTTACTATTGTTAATTGTTCAGAATCATTTAATTCAAGTTCAAAGTTAAATCTCTTATTTCTAAATTGCGTAGAGTCAAGTTCCTTTTGAAATGATTGTTGAGGTAGTCGAAGACTAACCGTATTTTACTGAATTTCGACGTGCTTCAGAAAGAAAGCTCACTATTAACTTCAGTCACTAAATTAACTTTCGATTTTCCGGTTTTATTAATTCTTTTGCTAAATTAAGTCAGATTGTAGCGAAATTTATTATTTCTGACAAACTTTCATTTTTCACACTACACGTGTCAACCTTCAGTTGCCACGCTTCTAGTGTTAATTATATGTGTAATAACCTTTCTTTTTCAGTTACTATAGTAATTGTCCTTAGGACTGGCGACCGTAATTTCCCCCAAATCTCAAATATCTAATTACCGCTAGTTAATTGTTAACGTAACGGCCGCACATTTACTTTCTTTATTAACTTTACCCCTATTTCAAAATTAATTTCCACCAGTTTCATTAGCATTTTTCCTTTCATTAAGATGTAACCCTTTCCTCCCTCTTTACCGACAAATTAACTTCGGTGACGATTGCTTTTCCCAAATTTCCATTAGGTACACGCGGTTTAATTTTTCACTGTCATTAAGGTCGATAAGTGAGGGGGAGGTTACAACCGGAACAAGTAGCAGAGTAACACTGTGCAAGATAAAAGACAGATGAACGTTTTAACCATGAATTTCATAGAATGGGTCTCTTATTGTCCGCCACGATCGAAGAAAGGACGCACGAGTTGAACAACATTCCAGAGAAGGACAATTCTGACAGTTTTACGTAACTGTATGAACGTTCTCCGCATTGTTCTCAGGTGGGGGGACACCTGAATCATTGACACCACCATCTTAAGATTTCTAGATTTTTTTCCGTTCTAGTCTCGAAACGTTTTGGACTGAAAGGATATGCCCTTGTGAAATCGGATGCTTCTTTCGAAATAAAAAGCTTTGTAATCCTACGTGTAATATAAAATGTACCAGATGTTTCTGTATTTATTCACGTATAAGAGTCGATGAAAAGGTTTCCATTCTAAGGCCGTACAGTCCAGAATCGGTGTGCCAATGAGGCCGAATCTGCGTGGTCGTTAAGGCACTCACCCCGCCGACGCACCACGCTGAATATACCAGTTTGGTAAAGCACTCTCTCCAACCTCGTCCGAAAATATTTGTCGACCGTTCAAAGCCTTTTGTAAGGGACAGAAGGCGTGGTAATTGCATCGGTATGGATCAGATTACAGGGCGGGTGCTCAAATGTCTCCCATTTGAGTTGGCCTAACTTCTGTATTCAAGAGTAGCTTCACATATCTGTAAAAATGAAGTACTAACAAAATGTCAGTTTGGTTTCCAGAAAGGTTTTTCAACAGAAAATGCCATATATGCTTTCACCAGTCAAATTCTGAATGATCTGAATAACTGAACACCACCCATTGGGATTTTTTGTGATCTCTCAAAGGCTTTTGATTGTGTAAATCATGAAATTCTGCTAGACAAGCTCAAGTATTGTGGCATGAGTGGGACAGTGCACAAATGGTTGAATTCGTACCTAACTGGAAGAGTGCAGAAAGTTGAAATAAGTAGTTCTCGTAACATGCAAAGATCAGCACATTCCTCAAACTGGGGAACTATCAAGAATGGGGTTCCACAAGGGTCAGTCTTGGGTCCTTTGTTGTTCTTATTATATATTAATGACTTGCCATTCTATATTCATGAAGAGGCAAAGTTAGTTCTCTTTGCTGATGATACAAGTATAGTAATCACACCTGACAAACAAGAATTAACTGATGAAATTGTCAATACTGTCTTTCAGAAAATTACTAAGTGGTTCCTTGTAAACGGACTCTCACTGAATTTTGATAAGACACAGTACATACAGTTCCGTACAGTGAATGGTATGACGCCATTAATAAATATAGACCTTAATCAGAAGCATATAGCTAAGGTAGAATATTGCAAATTTTTAGGTGTGTCCGTTGATGAGAGATTAAATTGGAAGAAACACATTGATGATCTGCTGAAACGTTTGAGTTCAGCTACTTATGCAATAAGGGTCATTGCAAATTTTGGTGATAAACAGTAAATTAGCTTACTACGCCTATTTTCACTCATTGCTTTCATATGGCATCATATTTTGGGGTAATTCATCACTGAGGAATAAAGTATTTATTGCACAAAAGCGTGTAATCAGAATAATAGCTGGAGTCCACCCAAGATCATCCTGCAGACATTTATTTAAGGATCTAGGGATATTCACAGCAGCTTCTCAGTATATATACTCTCTTATGAAATTTGTTATTAACAACCAAACCCAATTCAAAAGTAATAGCAGTGTGCATAACTACAATACTAGGAGAAAGGATGATCTTCACTATTCAAGATTAAATCTAACTTTGGCACAGAAAGGGGTGAATTATACTGGCACTAAAGTCTTTGGTCACTTACCAAATAGCATCAAAAGTCTGACAGATAACCAACAAGTATTTAAGAAGAAATTAAAAGAATTTCTGAATGACAACTCCTTCTACTCCATAGAGGAATTTTTAGATATAAATTGAGAAAAAAACAAAAAATATTAAAAAAAATAAAAAAATAAAAATAAAAAATAAAGAAAAACAAAAAAACAATAAAATAAAGTTGTTATATTAACTTAAGTATGTTGTTAAATTAACCTAATTATGTCATGTATTGGAAAATTCGACTCGTTCCACATCATTACGAAATATCGTATTCATGATCCATGGAACTAGTATTAATCTAATCTAATCTAATCTAATCTGCGTCACGGCGTTTGCGATATGGGGACGCGTCTTGTGATGAACAACCACAACGGTGGTTTTCTGCGGACAAGCTGTCCCACACACATTTTTCAGTCTCCGATGGATGTCTACCGGTGTTCGGGCTTCAGCAACAAACAAAAGACTAACAGCACGTTGGTCCTGTTTGAACGCATTGGGTATGACGTCGCCATACTTCACGTTTCCGCTTTTACCGTACGCACGCCGGAAATACGTGAATGTGACACTAATCCCTTACTTACTTGTCGGTCGTTACACAGGATACTCTAAAATTTCCCTTACAAACTCGTAATACTTGTAGAGGAGACTGAGTAAATAATATTTTGAATTGGAACCCATGTCCACAAAAGTGCCGTTTCAGTGCTAAACCATTTCAAAATGTGTTAGTAACGCCACTTTTACAAGTAACTTATTAGCCGTTATCCAGCACATCAATTGTTTCATATTTCCACTCATTAATAGGCACAGAATCGAGAAGGAAACCTAATCAGTTGTAATTAACAAATTTCAGCTATCAGTCGTTCTTTTTAATTTTTTTTTATTTTCAGACCTACATTTCAGCTAGAAACGAGCTATTCTCAATGCACTATCATTCTCGATCAAAGCATGTAATGCCCGTTAGTCGGGCTTCGTCCACAGTATTCAATGAACTGTGGACGAAGCCCGACCAACAGGCATTACACGCTTTGATCGAGAATGATAGTGCATTGAGAACAGCTAGTTTCTAGCTGAAATCTAAGTCTGCCAATAAAAATTTAAAAAGGACGACTGATAGCTGAAATCTATTATTTGAAGTGTAACTGCATGCAACAGCCTTCTGAATGGAAGGTAACCTGAACCTAATCAGTTTTAACAAACAATGTCGTTTACAGTTAAACGGTTTCTGTCCTTTCCACAGGAGGGTTAGTGTTCTGATCCACTGCAAGCAAGATTCGAAGCGGCGATTACCAAGTTCGGTGCACCCATTGTATCTACGAATGACGATGTGGTACACACGTTCTACCAAACCTGGTGTGTCTGATATCCGTACTGCAGCGACCACAATTCGTGCCACAAGATCTTTTTTTTTTGTCTCTAGATGTGTCTCATAAACCAAACTCTTCATTCGACGCCAGAGGAAAAAGTCCAGTCGACTCAAATCTGGTGATCGTGGAAGCCATGCGATTAGACCACCTCGACCAGTCCTCATGTGTGTCCGAATCGTTGGTCAACATGTTCCAGACATGACATGAACAATGAGTGGACGTGCCATCATGCTGACACCACATGTCCTGATGGACGTATACTGGCACAGTACCAATAACACACACTAACCTCACTGTAGGAAGGTGAAGCAGATGCGACCCGTAAGTTTGGGTGGGAGCATGCACTGTCCAATCACATGACCTTACTCAGCCACGTAGCTTTAACACTCACAGATACGTGAATCAGGCTCGTTCCAGGTCAGAAAGGTAGGACAGACGTCAAATGACATCAGCCAATCCAACGTAAGCACCACCTCATGACTGCCCTGTTGCATACCTAGCTGGAAACCACGTTTTCAAACGGCTGTAGCACGGAAACGGTACGTTTCGGGACATGGGTTTCAGTACAGAAATATAGTGACGATTCAGTCCCCCCTACAAGTGCTACAAGTTTCTAAGAGCAATTTTAGAACACCCTACACCCCCCATCCTCCCCGCGTTAGAGTCCCCCTACGCTGCATACACGCTGCCGCAACGCCTTCAAACGTTCTTTTTGAGTGCCCCCCCCCCCTCCCCCTTTACAGAAGGTGCACACTGTGAAATCGGATAGACTTTTTGAAGCGTCCCTGTATGAAATAAAGAATCTGCGATGTGGCTGGCAGTGGCTACTGTAGAACGTACTTGGGAAAATTAGACTGCACATCAACTAAGTGGAGCTGACTTCTTTGTTGACGAAGAGTAATAAAGGAAGATTAGTCTTTTTTACGTCCCCTGGACGGCAGGATCATTATACAGACAGCTGGAAGCGGGGGGCCGGCAGTGGTAAGAACCGGTCGTATCGTCGGAGAAGAAAGCGTCGCTGACGATTTCGCAGACGGGACTTCCACGTCCCGTCCTTACGGGAGAATCTCGCCAAACGAGCGCACTCGGGGAAACACGGCTAATTTGCCCCCCTCCGGGAAGCGGCGCGTAATTTGATTGTTCGGGACGCGAGAAGAGAAAAGCAGTGCCCGGCAGAATGGCGGTCTGTCGCCGTCCTGTCGAGGGCCATTAAGTAATTGCCCTCGTCGTCGTCGTCGTCGTCGTCGTCACAGGCTGAAGTGGGACAGGCCGCGCCTACAGGCTCCGCGGTGGACCGCGCAATAAGGGAGCCGCGCGGGAATAAATTCTCCGGGAAGGGCGCTTAAAATTTTTACGAGTAAATTAATCGCTGTTACGTCAGATGTGCCCCACTGCCGCGGACTGACGGCCGTTAAAGTAGCGATTCGTATGCGGCCGCCGGGAGGCCGCTAAAACCCTGATGGGCGAGGGCGGGGGCAGGGGGTGCTTCCGACGTTTTGGGTGAGATATCGAAGCCGCAATGGCGCCCCTGCCGTTGAAATGTATCGGTTAGCGCTAACTGATTCTACTGGAGAAGCGGTCGATTTTTTTTATTATTTATTTTTCTACTGTGTCTAACATACCTCCTTCCCTTGCATGTAACTATTTCAACAGTTTGATTCAGTACTTTTTCTTCCGGTCGATTATCTTTTGCTTTAGACCCATTTAAAATATCGTAATTATTACTGCTCGCAGCCCTTTTTGCATCTGCGATGTTATATACAAATTAGTATATATTTTGCTAAGCGGGATCCTAATCTACCTCTCAAAATGTTATAGCACATAATATTTTTGAGTCTTGAAGAGCTCCTATAATTTATTTTCCTTATCTCAGTGATTACTGTTCTTTTGTTTAGAGTTCTAATTTTTTTGTGCAGGAGTGCTACGAGAATTTACAAATGGAAGGTGTGACAAAGAACCGATGGGCAAAAGAAAAACAAAGTTTTCCAGTACCAAAGTGTATTAAGTTGAACTTTGCTGTGAATCAATTTCCGTATTCTACTGGCATCCTGTTCATGTCTACATATGAAATAGTGTTGAGTTCTAAAGTTCGGACTATACATAATTTCTTATTTGCTTTAATTCTGTCGTTGTTCACCAGTACTGCATTATATTCTGCTGTGGACCTAGAAAATGTGATGTGATTGAGAAAAGCTGATTTTAACAGTGAATTAAGCACCTCAAAATTAGGTAAATCCACCAATTTGCAAACTAGATACGGAAAAAAAGTTGAAATTTGTCGACTAGTGTCGTTAACCGTGTCGCATACTTCATGGGACAAGCAATATTACGAGACTCTTATTTATACTTCGGTCTTCTGTGGCTGGTGATCTTGTACACATAGAGAATTTTCTCAATTAGCGAGATTCAGAAGACACAAGACGTATGTTTAAGGTAACTTCATTGTGATTCTTTATTCCAAAACGATCATTATACGAATATTCCGAGTATGACATCTTTCATAGCTCTTCGTATATATAAACAGTGACACATTAAGTTCATACTAAGTAGCCATATGTAATGTCAGATATCAGTTAGTGGTTGAACTAATTACAGAAAAAACTTTGCTACTTTTACTGATGAACTAGAACTGAACGCCTCTGGTGTTGTCCCCGTCTTCGGAAACAGGGAGACACAAGAAGACGCAGAGTGTAATGTGAGTCTTTGCCCTGCTTATCGTAGGTCATGAAATCTATTAACTATTATGTATCGATACAAATATTACTACGTCGGAGCCGTAAAATAAAACTGACACGCCACATTGCTACCAACGTATACATAAATTAACCATATCGATACGTAGTATTAAACACATTTCATTACATACGGTAAGTAGGGCAAAGATTCTTCTTTTGTCTCCCTCTTTTCGAAGACAGAGACAACACTAGGGAAGTGCACTTCCAGTTCGTCAGGAACGGCAGCGAGAAGCTTTCTGTAATTAGCTCCGGAATTAAGTAATATCCGGCATTACATAGGTGAACTTAGTATGAAGTTAATGTGGCGGACTTACCTATAATATATACGAAGATCTGTAAAAGGAGTTCCTACTCGGGATATCGGTGTAACGCTAAGTTTGGAGTAAGTAACCGCAAGGGAGATAGCCTGAACATATGTCTCGTATCTTTTGTCGTTTATTATGGTTCAAATGGCTGTGAGCACTATGGGACTCAACTGCTGTGGTCATAAGTCCCCTAGAACTTAGAACTACTTAAACGTAACTAACCTAAGGACAGCACACAACACCCAGCCATCACGAGGCAGAGAAAATCCCTGACCCCGCCGGGAATCGAACCCGGGAACCCGGGCGTGGGAAGCGAGAACGCTACCGCACGACCACGAGATGCGGGCTGTCGTTTATTAAACGAAGAAAATTATTTATGTTGCCAGGTCCGCATCCACTGAAGATGGAAGTATAAATATCATTCTTGTAACATTGCTTGTCTCATAAAGTGGGAGACACGGTTAGTAATTACGAAATGTTATATGGCATTAAAGCAAAAGACTTAAGATCAAAAGAAAAAATATTAAATGAAATAATTTATTAAAATTGTTAATTGCAACAAAAGGGGGGATATTACACGTAAGTAGTAGAAGAAAGCATCAATCGCAAAAGTGAGTGCGGTGGCTAACTTTTTTTTTTTTTTTTTTTTTTGTTTTTGTACCGGCACAAAGTTGCGGCGGAATGGTGCGATAGAGGATGCAAAGAAAACTAGCAGCGAAGAAAGATGGGTAAGTACATGGGCAAGGAGAAAATTTATACGTCTGAGAGTGTGGTAGTGATTTTTTTTTCCAGCTCTTGACTCCAAGTTTTTTCTGCTACGTAGATTCCATCCCTCGTGTGTAGTACTGAGAGGTCTCTGAAGTAGAAATTTATAGCTGCCGTAACGTCCGTATTGAATTCAAAATGCTATGTATATAAACTAGGTGAAAGTTGAAGGTGAAAAACTGGGTGGATCTTTCTCACAGTTAAACCCTCCACTAAGTACGACGGGGTGGGGGAGGGACGGTGTCCTCTGGTATCGGACATACAAGGTTTTTTGAAATAATAAATTTTCTAAAGGTTATATTGAAATATTCTTCACTTTGAACAATACTATAGCACCGTAACTGATAGAATTATGAAATTAGATAGCATTAGAATATATGTTCGTTGATTTTTAATATATTATCCACCCTTTGCTATTTATCCGTTTACAATCTCTAAGTGTTGTATAGAATATGAAACTCTGATGTATAAGAAGACAAATTTTTGCTGCAAGAAGTTATTATTGGTGGGTAAATGCTAATAACGTCGAACATGTTACTGGCTTCCGTAATTATCACTTCAAGAAGTCTGACGTCTTTTTCTACGGCTTCCTTCACGTTACTTCAATTTAATTTATGTCCTGAGTTTCCCATTTTTTCCGTTAAATAATAAAACAAACAAATTCTTTCGTATGATACCAATTTTGTACGCTACAACCCTATATTGTTTTGTCAGTTGCAATGCAACAACTGCAGTGTAACATTCCCATTGTCATTATTGGACTAAAGATGAGATTACATTAGATTAGAAGGTGTACTTTTCGCTCTAATTGGTCCATAGTGAAGAGATCGTCTGAAATGTAGAACATGTCAGAAAACAAGAATACACAGTAAATATTTACGACATGAGAACAGATACTCTAATGTAGCTTCAACAGATCCCAAATGAAATTGCATTTCTGCATGTTGAATGTATCGAAAAGAAAAAGGTAAGCATATTTACGTTTAAAAGGATATAAAATTTGTCACCAAATATTAAATGTTCAGTGCATTTAGGTGAATATGATAATCCTTTGGGTATTGTAGCCATGCTTAATGAAATAAGAAAAAAATACAATAAACGGCACTTCTTTACGATGATCGCATTACTGCTCTTAAGTTGTACTAAAGTCAGACTGTTCGCAATATTCACGTTATGTGATATCAATAAATTGTTTATACTCCTCTGAAACGGAACTTTATTATTAATTGAACTTTTAATGACTGCTCGCATGCTACTGGAATATGTATTGCTCAATAGTGGACACTTTTCTGAACCATTTGTAAATGACTTTCCAATCTTTGTGAAAGTTACTCCATGAAATCAGCTGTTGGTTTGAAAAAAAAAAAAAAAAAGATATATTCTTAATGACAAATTTAATTACGACATTGTCACAGCCTAGAAGATAGTGAATATCACTTGCAGGTAAAGAGAGAATAAATATAGGATATTACTTGCAAACAAAGCGCAACACTCAGACGTTAAGTACGTGCACAGAGAAGCTCGCCAGGAGCAGATGACTTGCCGCCATATCGAGACGCACATTTGTTTTAATTTTGATTCTCGTGAGCGGCTTTGTTCCCCCGTGGTTGACACCAAAGTGGCGCGACGTGTGCCCTCTGCAGCGCTGGAGTTCAGAAACAGCTCCTGTCCGACACATCCCTCCCACTCTCCGCTACCGCCAGATCTTCAGCTGTACCGTACCCCTACTGCGTCTGCCGAACAGGGAACACTACAGTGAGATGGCAAAACTCATGGCACAGATGTCGCTAGTGACGCGCACGCGAGGTACGAAACAGCAGTGCTCTGGTGGGGCAGTCATTTGTACTCAGGTGGTAATTATGAAGCCACGACGGTAATTAACTGACATCGAACGCAAAATAGTCGTTAGAGCTAGACGCATGAGACATTCCACTTCGGAAGTCGTTAGGGAATTCAGTATTCCGAGATCCACAGTGACAAGAGTGTGCCGAGAGTACAGAATTTCAGGCACCACCTCTCTCCACGGACAACTCAGTGGCCGACGGCCTTCACTTAACAACCGAGAGCAGCGGCGTTTGCGTACAGTTGTCAGTGCTAACAGACAAGCAAGACTACATGAAATAACCGCAGAAATCTATTTGGGACGCAGAACGAACGTATCCGTTACGACAGTGGGGTGAAATTTGGAATTAATGGGCTGTGGCAGCAGACTACCGACGCGAATGCTTTTGCTAACAACACGACACAGCATGCAGCGCCTCTCGTGGGCTCGTGTCCATACTGGTTGGACCCTAGACAACTTGAAAACAGTGTCCCGATTTCAGTTGGTAACAGCTGATGGCAGGGTTCGAATGTAGTGCAGACGCCACGAAATAATGGATCTGAGTTGTGAACAAGGCACTGTGGAAGACGGTTGTGGCTCCATAATGGTGTAGGCTGTTTCTATATGGAACTGACTGGGTTCTCTGGTCCAACTGAACCGATTACTGATAGGAAATAGCTATGTTCAGCTGTTTGGGGACTATTCCAGCCATTACTGCACTTAATGTTCTCAAACAATATGGCATATCACCAAACCAACAGTGGTCACGATTGGTTTGAAGAGCATTCTGGACAATGCGAGCGAACGATTTGGCCACCCATTTGCGGGGCATAACCGAGAGGGCAGTTCGTGCACGAAATTGTGCACCAGGAACACCTTCGACATTATGGACAGCTATAGAGACAGCATGGCTCATTCTTTCCATGGCTCTTGTCGAATGCATCCTTTGTCGAGCTGCTGCAGTGATCCGGACAAACCGACCTCCGGCTCGATATTAGGAGAAACGTCATAAGTTTTGTCAGCTCAGTGTGTAACGGTTGATCCAGCGTTCCATTCCATTATGAAGACTGTGCCCAGAATGCGAGCCACCACGGAGGGGAGAGGGCCGCCCCTTACTAGTTTAATGGAAGGGGTGGAGGAACTAAGCACGATTTCTAACAATATAAAAATCAGCACTACTGAGAAATTGTGATTATAAAGTAGCAAACATGTTAATGCTGCCATTTTATATTAGGTACCTTTTTGTGAGATTTGTTCATAGTACGGCGCTCTCTGTTGGACGGGAAACGTTCAGATACGTGCGAAAACTCTGAACAGCCATATTTTTAGCAGTTCTGTACTGTGCCTTTTAACACGGCGAGGAACCTTCGGAAATTGAAAGTAGGTAGTTACGGAAGCTTTTATAATGCAGAGCCATCTGGCATTTTTAGTTGATAGGAGATTTAACGGAAAACGGCTCCAGGTGCACTTCCTGTTTGTCACAGCCCGTTATGCGTTCATGCTTTCTTCGCACCCACACTGACTTGATACGCCGTCTGCCTGTAGCGGGGTAGGATACCACTTTGCTTTGGGGAAATTTTTCTCTTGTGTAGTGGTTGAACTCCTGTCATGGATACTCTCTGTTATGCAGACGGTACATGACCCTAACATGGGTACTTCCAGATAAGATACCAATGGAAAAAAAACAGGCATGGACAACAGAAGAAGGAAATGAAATTGAGCATCTTCCTTTGGAATGGTATGTGATGTTATTTCAGTGCCTACAAAATCAGGTCACGGTTAGAAGGAACTTGGCAGTATGACCACGCTTATCAGTAAGACAATGCACCCATTGCGCCCTAGATGCATGCACTGATTCGTTTGGGAAAGGTCCCATAAAGCCATCGTATCCACTCGTAAGGGAAGCTGCACCACAACTGTTTTACCTGGTCCTTGAAATTCCCAGTACCTCAGCATCACGCGCACAGATCAGGGAGACTTGTGCCACATGTGGACGAGCGCTGTCCTGTTGAAAAATGGCACCGCCATACTGTCACATGAGAGATGATACACCTGTAAGCAGCGTATCAGTGGCGTACCGATCACCGAGCGAGGTTTTTATTTTTATTTATTTTTTATTTTTATTTACACGTCAAGTTCCGTAGGACCAAATTGAGGAGCAAATCTCCAAGGTCACGGAACGTGTCAGTACATGAACTTACAACATAAAAGTAATAACAGATAAAAATAAATGTTCATGAACCTGAAAAAAAAGTCAGTGCATAAGTTTAAGTAAACGCTATCAGCAATACAATAAGAATCAGCTTAATATTTCAAGGAACTCCTCGACAGAGTAGAAGGAGTGACACATGAGGAAACTCTTCAGTTTCGATTTGAATGTGCGTGGATTACTGCTAAGATGTGCGGTGGTCAGCACACTGGACTCGCATTTGGGAGGACGACGGTTCAAACCCGCGTCTGGCCATCCTGATTTAGGTTTTCCGTGATTTCCCTAAATCGCTGCATGAAAATGCCGGGATGGTTTCTGTGAAAGGGCACAGTCGACTTCCTGCCCAATCTTTGACACCATTCGAGCTTGTGTTCTGTCTCCAATGACTTAGATGTCGACGTGATGTTAAACCCAATCTCCCTTTCCTCCTGCCTTCTGTACCTTTGAGCCGTCGCGGTTTCCTCAATCACTGCGAGCCGCGCCGTGAAGTCATTCCCAATGGCTCCCCGTGCCATCATTTCAGAACGAACATCGCCGTGCCTCTCCAGAACATTGGAAGTATGGCACTTCTGCTCAAGTCACTGTCATACTCGCTGGCGATGGTCGTCAGATGTGCAGAACCGCAAATCATCGCTGAACGCAAAGTGACCCCATTACCCTCATGCTTTGCAGTCACACCATCACCCCAAACGAAGCCGTTTGTGTTGTGGGGCTAACTGCAGCCTATGCACGGGACGATAATTCGCTAGTGCGGCTGTTTCCAGTTTCCAATCACTGGTACGAACGACGCAGAATGTTGCAGGGAATCCATTACTCGTTCTAGGGTGGCAGCCAGACGAGAAGGGGTTACGACGTGCTGGCGCACACAACATGGCCATCCTCCCTTTGATGACGAGAATGCTACCCTCACGTTTCCACCCAGACCAACATCGGACGCCTGTCACACCCAAGCGCTCCACATACGTTATCGACTAGCCAGCTACATGGAGTCACACAATGAAGCCCATTTCCAACCGTCTCAGGTGCTGACAACGCTGCCTCACACGAGTACTCGGCATTACCGAGTCCTTCATAGTCATAACATCTGACGCTGTTCTTTCATTCCCATAGTATATCCGTCCACTCCTGGTACCAACTCTAAAGACGAACAAAACTAACGCGCTGTGATAGCTATTCTGCGTGTCTCAGGGAAGTAATTACGACTCTTCTAGTTTACATAACTACCGGTACTGTATATATGTAGGAAGCTACATTGGTATCAAATCACTTCTTCTAGGTTCTCGTCTTTTTCTGTCAGCTACAGTATTTCAGCATCAGTGGTCTTGAATTGTCAAATGTGTCCGAGAAACGAGTTTGTATACTATTTTGTGTTTCATAGGGAAGCAGTAGTTGAGAAGGGAGTAAGACAGATATTATTCAATATGTACACTGAGCAAGCAATAAAGGAAACAAAAGAAAAATTTTGTGTAGGAATTAAAATCCAATGATAAGAGATTTGGCGATGACATGATAATACTGCCAGAGACAGCAAAGTACTTGGAAGAGCAGTTGAACGGAATGGACAGTGCTTCGAAATGAGGCTATAAGACGAACATAAACAAAAGCAAAACGAGGATAATGAAATGTAGTCGAATTAAATCAGGTGATAATGAAGGATTAGATTAGGAAATGAGACACTTAAAGTAATAAATGAGCAAAATAACTGATGATAGTCAGAGTAGAGAGGAATTAAAATGTAGACTGGCGATAGCAAGGAAAGCGTTTCTGAGGAAGAGAAATTTGTTAACATTGAGTACAGATTTAAGTGTCAGAATATCTTTTCTGAAAGTATTTGTATGGAGTGTAGCCACGTATGGAAGTGAGATATGGACGATAAACAGTTTAGACAAGAGAAGAATAGAAGCTTTTGAAATACTGTGCTACAGGATAACCCTGAAGATTAGATGAGTACATCAAGTAACTAATGAGGAGGTACTGAATAGAATTGGGGAGAAGAGGAATTTTGTGGTACAACTTGACTAGAAGTAGGGATCGGTTGGTAGGACACGTTCTGAGGCACCAGGGGATCACCAGTCCAGTATTGGAGGGAAGTATGGAGGATAAAAATCGTAGAGGGAGACCTAGAGATGAATTCACTATGCAGATTCAGAAGGATGTAACTTGCAGTAATTACTCGGAGACGAAGAGGCACGCACAGGACGGAGTAGTTTGGAGAGCTGCATCAAACCAGTCTTTGTCTGAAGACCACAAGAACAGCAACAAGAAAACACAACACACACAACTACCTGCTACGTCGACGTTCGAGGCGCCACCTCCGAAAATAAAAAAAAAAACCTGTAATTTCTCCAATTGGATATTGCCACTATAAAGGAGTCTTGAGAGGTGGTCGAAGACGGAGCACTAATCGATACAGAAACCTGCACACATGTGCTTGAAGCATAGACCAGCAGGAGGTACTGCCCGCAAGGCTGAACTAATGTACAGAGAAAGGTTTTCGGACAGGATGACATTAACAGTAGTGGACAGGAGTGAGGAGCAGCTGGGTCTCTGACGCCACAAAGACAAAGTTCGGAAGAGAGCATAGCTAGTGCAGAAGAATTTGCGTATGGCGTGTCGGATCGCGTGCGATAAGCTTCATCAGCAAGCGTCTGTCAACTTACCTAACCAGTGCACGTTTCAAGAAATACACCGTGGAGGAGCTGTTACACCCTTACGTCAGAAGTAAGTAGTGCAAGCAGTGCGACCAAACGAGTTTCGTCCCTGAGCTGAATTCCGAAACTTAGGGTACAGCTCCTCGAGGAGAGGGGAGAATTTGTAATCGATTAACGGAGCGAGCAGAGACGAAGGCGCCAGGTGTGGAAGGCTGAGGCGAAGGAGGGAGGGAGGGAAGTGCTAGAGCTGAAGGCGTGCTGTGCCCGTCTTTTGTTCTCATCTGGTTAGCAGACTCCACGCCCTCGTGACGTAATGGCAAATGTGGTGGGGTGCGGGGAATGGGGTCGAAGTTCGCCTGTCGGGAGGATGCGGCGAGACAACAGCAGGCCAGAGAGCGGCGAATGACTCGTAGGGGTCGACGAGGACAGACTACTGCACACGTAACCGTCTGCTGTTACCTAGCCCCATCACCTGTCAAAGGAAAAAGGTGCGTGTACAGGGTGTTACAAAAAGGTACGGCCAAACTTTCAGGAAACATTCCTCACACACAAAGAAAGAAAATATGTTATGTGGACATGTGTCCGGAAACGATTACCTTCCCTTTTGGAGTTCATTTTATTACTTCTCTTCAAATCACATTAATCATGGAACGGAAACACACAGCAACAGAACGTACCAGCGTGACTTCAAACACTTTGTTACAGGAAATGTTCAAAATGTCCTCCGTTAGCGAGGATACATGCATCCACCCTCCGTCGCATGGAATCCCTGATGCGCTGATGCAGCCCTGGAGAATGGCGTAATTTATCACAGCCGTCCACAATACGAGCACGATGAGTCTCTACATTTGGTACCGGGCTTGCGTAGACAAGAGATTTCAAATGGCCCCATAAATGAAAGTCAAGAGGGTTGAGGTCAGGAGAGTGTGGAGGCCATGGAATTGGTCCGCCTCTACCAATCCATCGGTCACCGAATCTGTTGTTGAGAAGCGTACGAACACTTCTACTGAAATGTGCAGGAGCTCCGTCGTGCATGAACGACATGTTGTGTCGTACTTGTAAAGGCACATGTTCTAGCAGCACAGGTAGAGTATCCCGTATGAAATCATGATAACGTGCTCCATTGAGCGTAGGTGGAAGAACGCGGGGCCCAACCGAGACATCACCAACAATGCCATCCCAAACGTTCACAGAAAATCTGTGTTGATGACGTGATTGCACAATTGCGTGCGGATTCTCGTCAGCCCACACATGTTGATTGTGAAAATTTACAATTTGATCACGTTGGAATGAAGCCTCATCCGTAAAGAGAACATTTGCACTGAAATGAGGATTGACACATTGTTGGATGAACCATTCGCAGAAGTGTACCCGTGGAGGCCAATCAGCTGCTGATAGTGCCTGCACACGCTGTAGATGGTACGGAAACAACTGATTCTCCCGTAGCACTCTCCATACAGTGACGTGGTCAACGTTATCTTGTACAGCAGCAACTTCTCTGACGCTGACATTCGGGTTATCGCCAAGTGCACGAAGAATTGCCTCGTCCATTGCAGGTGTCCTCGTCGTTCTAGGTTTTCCGCAGTCGCGAGTCATAGGCTGGAATGTTCCGTGCTCCCTAAGACGCCGATCAATTGCTTCGAACGTCTTCCTGTCTGGACACCTTCGTTCTGGAAATCTGTCTCGATACAAACGTACCGCGCCACGGCTATTGCCCCGTGCTAATCCATACATCAAATGGGCATCTGCCAACTCCGCATTTGTAAACATTGCACTGACTGCAAAACGACGTTGGTGATGAACACTAACCTGCTGATGCTACGTACTGATGTGGTTGATGCTAGTATTGTAGAGCAATGAGTCGCATGTCAACACAAGCACCGAAGTCAACATTACCTTCCTTCAATTAGGCCAACTGGCGGTGAATGGAGGAAGTACAGTACATACTGACGAAACTAAAATGAGGTCTAACATGGAAATTAATCGTTTCCGTACACATGTCCACATAACATCTTTTCTTTATTTGTGTGTGAGGAATGTTTCCTGAAAGTTTTGCCGTACCTTTTTGTAACACCCTGTATATTTATCGTCCGCCGGTGGCTGTTGCAATACACACGTCTTTTCCGCAGTTGCCGTTCAGATTGCTCTATTTTCTCCACCCTTTGTCCACTGACTTTATTCCATCCCTGCGAAGCGATTTTTGTGCAAAGGACGTACATCATTTTAATTTAATTTTATTGGCGTCTGGTTTACACACTCACGCAGCGAGCACCATATCACATCAGCACCACACCAAAGCATGAGAAAATTTATATATGCAGACTGAATCGACGAATGAAAATCTGTACCTTGGCCAGGATAGGAACAGGGTCCCCTGCTCACTGGGCAGATGCGCTAACCACTAGGCCACCCTGGCTTTGCACAACTGGACAGACTGCACTATCACGCCTTAGCACACTGGACTCGCATTCGGGAGGACGACCGTTCAATCCCGTCTCCAGCCATCCTGATTTAGGTTTTTCGTGATTTCCCTAAATCGTTTCAGGCAAATGCCGGGATGGTTCCTTTGAAAGGGCACGGCCGATTTCCTTCCCAATCCTTCCCTAACCCGAGCTTGTGCTCCGCCTCTAATGACCTCGTTGTCGACGGGACGTTAAACACTAACCACCACCACCACCACCACCACCACCACTATCACGCCTCCGTCCTCAGCCCAGATTCCCATTCACGCCTCAGCACACTTTGTGCTGCCCCAAAACTCCAAGAGCATTGCAGAGGCTCTTCCAACTGTTTTGGAATAGCACCTCAGCATCAAACGAAATGGGGGATCCTGCCTGAAACCCAGTCACACGTGCTATACTCGAATGAAACCATATGGTTCCAGGAATCTTTTTCAAGACTCAGACATCTATGATTTGTACACTGCCAGAAAGAAAAATTAGTGACCCGCCAGGATAGCCGAGAGCGCTAACGCGCTGCTTCCTGGACTCGGGTAGGCGCGCCGGCCCCGGATCGAATCCACCCGGCGGATTAACGACGAGGGCTGGTGTGCCGGCCAGCTCGGATGTGGTTTTTAGGCGGCTTTCCACGTCCCACTAGGTGAATACCGGGCTGGTCCCCACGTCCCGCCTCAGTTACACGACTCGCCGACATCTGAACACGTTCGCACTATTCCATGGCTTACACTGGATGCAGACAGCTGGGGTACACTAATTCCATCCCGGGGGGTACGGGGTGGCGCAGGAAGGGCACCCGGCCACCCCTTCATGCTAACATCGCCAAGTCCGTTCCTAATATGTCGACCTGTGTCAGTACGGGACATGGCACCAGTGAAAGAAAGAAAGAAAGAAAAATTAGTACACCCTTTTCAGAAGTTCCCAATTCTCTCAAGATTTAGTGTTCCAAAAGTGCATCTGGAGTACACGAAATGATTACATTTACAGATAAACAGCACTAGCAGATCTTATGTACCCAGTATCGACCCATGCTGAAACACCCGTATCACTACGTGGTGTAGCTTCCACTGGCGGCTATGCAGGAGCTGACTTTAGCACCCACTCGATCGTACAGATGGCGAATACTGTCTTGGGATACGTTATGCCGCGCCTACTCGACCTGTTCACGTAGTTCTGTTAACAGATGTTTGTTGAAGAGTCGCACCAGTCACTTCTCGTCCAATCATATCCCACATATGCTCCACTGAAGAGAAGTCTGCTAGTTGTGCCGGCCAGGGAAGTTGCAGCACGTCATGCAGAGCAGGTCGAGTTTGACAGGCAGTGTGTTGGCGGGCGTTATCCTGTTGGGACAATGCATAATCTCCCTGTTGAAATAACAGAAAAATAACGGGTCTAGCAACGTTCTGCACATACCGAGGGCTCGTTAGCGTATCCTCCAGAAATATCAAAGGTGAACGAGAGTGGTAGCTTATCGTACTCCAGTTTAGGGTGTGACCGGGGTGTCTCGGACGAATGCATTCTGCGAGACAGCGCTCACAAGTTCTATGTCGTTCGTGCAAACGACCACCACTCGCTTACAGGCAGAACCTGCTTTCATCGCTGAAGACCACGGCGCGCCATTCCAAGTGATCCTCTGATGACTCCAGTCGAAGGGTGCACGTCAGTGCTGTGGCGTGAGTGGAAGGCGGGCTAGAGGTGTGCGTTCCCGTAGTCCCACTGCTAATAATCGCTTCGCAACAGTTCGTGTTGACGCGTCTGGGTTCACAAGCCCTCTTACCTGTGCTGCCGTGGCTGTACGATCTGCCACTGCTGTCCTTAAGATATGACGATCCTGGCGGGCGTCTGCGCTGCGGTGGACGTCCAGAAGCTCGTCTGCAGTTGTGAGAACGTTCTCGTGATCACTGATGCCAACATCATTGCGCAGCTGACGCAGCACGTCCAGCTTGTGTGCCGCTTCTCCGAAAGGTGCATCCCGTGACTCGGAAGGCCACAATTTGACCACTTTCAGAGTCGTCCAGTTGGCAGTAGGAAGCACGAGTTGATATCCATGTCATAGTTGCTTGCTTGCTTCACACATTTGCACCACGCTGAGCCTTCTAGTTGTGAGCATTACCCAGTAAATGGTAAATACAGACGGCGGTCTGGTAGGTATGACACTACGCTTTCTGTTGACAGACGATGTTGAAACCACAAAGAATACAGCACCATCGTCATTATCATCATCTATTTATAGTGTAGCTCTGAATACGAGCCTCTTCCAGACGAATCTTGACTCGCATTCTGGAGGACGACGGTTCAATCCCGTCTCCAGCCATCCCGGTTTAGGTTTTCCGTGATTTCCATAAATCGTTTCAGGCAAATGCCGGGATGGTTCCTTTGAAAGGGCACGGCCGATTTCCTTCCCAATCCTTCCCTAACCCGAGCTTGCGCTCCGTCTTTAATGACCTCGTTGTCGACGGGACGTTAAACACTAACCACCACCACCACCACCACCACCACCACCACCACCACCACCAGACGAATCACCCCATTACATTCTTCAGTCTTCCCCATCCATGTTCGCTCTACTCGTTTCTTTATCTCGTTAATCCAGCTCGAAATTAGGTTGTCCACTACGCCTTTTCGCATTGCCAGAGATCCAATAAAGAACCTTCTTCATTGGCCCTCATGATTCTCTCAGTCGCTGTCAGGGGGAACGAGAACTGCACTGACAAACTTTCAGAAGTTGTTGACGGATAACTTTTGGCGTAAGGGACACACAGTCTCGCGCTGGAGACTCTGTTTTGTTGTTTCATTTAATTTCAGTGCCCCCTTTCCCCATAGTTAGGTGATAACTTCAGTGTAGTGAAGATTGGGTAGGCATCAACTATGTACTCACTGCTGAAGGTATTTATAAACTCAATTTACTTGTTTTCCTCTGATAAATATATCTTTTTACTGCATTGAATAATGGTGGTGGGGAGGAACTATCTTTACACCTTGCAAGACAAGACAAATGATAAATCCAATACCAGTAAAATTAAGGGATATGAACTTCTCCTGCAAGTAGGTTAAGAAGTCCCAATTGCTTGTGCAGTGGAGAAATCATATAATTATCCTCAATGCATGTGGATTAATTTCACATACATAGCAACAGTTCCTCAGATGACTATATTTATCCAACTCCGCCAGCTACAAACAACTACTTACGTTCTCAGTCCCACCCTCCAATAAACTTGGCGACCCTGACAGGATACTGTTGTTTCTCTGTAGAGTCTACCAGAGCCCTGAGTGCGTTAATATTTACATAATTTCGGTTCAGTCAGTAGAGATGGATTGTCTGTGTGAGGAGGTGGCCTGTTACTAATTGGATTTCATTTGGTTCTTTCCCCAGCTAGCTTTCCATCTGTACTGCATTGAAAATAGTGCATAGCAGTGCAAATCTCGACTGTGAGCGTTGTGTGTCTTGTTTCTTTTCGCCCACGGTACCTGCTGATGGCAACAGTAATGACCTCCATACCTCGTTGCCCTGACGTTTGCACTTAGTGCTGCTCACTTGTGTCTAGAGTTTTGTTTTCTGGGAGTGACAGTTTTGCGATGACAGTGATACACAGCAGCACCAAGAACAGGTCCACTGATGGACAGTTAGTGACGTGCACTTCGTGTATGGGTTTATTTAATGCCATGGAAGACAGACACAACGGCGCTGCGCCGAGCTGTTCTTGCAGCGATGGAGCCACATGACCACTTCTTTCATGTGAGGATTGTTTGCCTTACTTTTTGTCGTGTCTTGTACATTTTGGTCATTGTATATTACAGGTACCTTTTTACTGTTGTGAAATTATTTTCACAGAAACGAGGATGATTGTGGTATGAGCCGTCAGAGACTGTAGATATCTTATTCCAAATTCTCAGAAGGTATCCCCCAACAACCTCTGGAACCTGTTCGGTGGAGTGCTGCTTCACACTGTATGCGCAGACCATCGGCGCAGATGGCCGTGGCATCACGAGAATGCACCACGTGCGGCCAGACGAGAAACGGTTTGGAGTCGTTGTCCATCATCAGTCTTTGTGTTGTAAACTCACTCATTGTAGCTCAGTGGTCGACATTGTGAATACTTAATTCACCATCTGATGGACCAGTTGTATTTCTGTAAGTGGAAGTGATAGAAATGTTAAGCTTGCTTCAGGCAACATCGTTTTAACATTTAAAAAATTCAAATGGTTCTGAACACTATGGGAGTTAACATCTCAGGTCATCAGTCCCCTAGACCTTAGAAGTACTTGAACCTAACTAACCTAAGGACGTCACACACATCCATGCCCGAGGCAGGATTCGAACCTGCGACATCTATTGTACCATTTTTTTTTCCTTATTTTGTTACCTGAAGATATGACATTTCTGTGTCTTTATATATTGTAATTGTTCTACTATTAGTATATATATATATATATATATATATATATATATATATATATATATATATATATATTTATGTCGATGTATAATTGGTTTGTTTTGTAAATATTATTTGTATTTTTTACGCTGGGTCTGGCCTAGGGAAAACTATGCTATCGAACGATTACATCGATGGGTCGTGTGGAGAACCAAAGTGTTTAGGATCTTTGGTAGTGTTAACTCTGCCGCATGGAGCACGGGCAGAGCAGAGTCTGGCTGGAGTAGGGCGGTGGAGCAGGTGTGTTGAGTGACGCTCCCGCGAGTTGCCGCGCTTTCGGGGTTTGCCAGCATGTAATTGCGCTCGACTTGCTATGATAGTTTCTTACACGGTGTCGCGGACGGGAAGCATTAGCTGGCGCACATCAAGAGCCCGTTTCGCCTGGTGACCGTGTCGAGAAGAAGGCGCGCCAACATCCAGCTTCTGCAACAGCGACGGCCGACAATGAGTGACTGTCGCCACCTCCTCGATCGACGGCTTCAAACCTTCAATCAAGCAACAAGGAAGACTGGAAGCACGTAAAGTTTTAGAACTGTATGGCAGACCTCAGCTTTGCAAACTGTTTCATTTGCCTCACATAATTACACCAACTTAACATGAACCATTGTTGCTGATTGTCCCCATTGCATTACCAAGCAGGATCCTTCCTTTTCCGGAATGAACCCGAGTGTCGTTGAATTCAAACGCCAGCATTAAAGTAATATTATTCCATTTCACTGCTTTAATTTCAAAGTTCAGTTAAGGTATTCATAGCTGGCTACAATATTTACATTAGACAAGCACAAATAAAGAGTGCGAGTTTTGTTACCGTATTTTAGCTTACCTGTGACTGCAGCTGAGCTTGGTACGTAGTAAATTTTACTACTGTCAATTGTTCAGAATAATTTAATTCAAGTTCAAAGTTAAATCTCTTATTTCTAAATTGCGTAGATTCAAGTAGCTTTTGAAATGATTGTTGAGGTAGCCCAAGACTCACCTTATTTTATTGAATTTCGTAGTGCTTCAGAAACAAAGTTCACTATTAATTTCAGTCACTAATTAACTTTCAATTTTCCAGTTTTATTAACTCTTGTGCTAAATTAAGTCAGAGTGTAGCGAAATTTATTACTTCTGACAAACATTCAGTTTTCACACAACATGTGTTAATCTTTCATTTTTACTTATTATAGTAGTTGTCCATAGGACTGGCGACCGTAATTTTCCCCAAATCTCAAATATGTAATTAACGCCAATTAATTGTTATCGTAACGACCGCACATTTACTTTATTTATTAATTTTACCCTTTTCTCAAAATTAATTTTCACCAATTTCATTTGCATTTTTCCTTTCATTTAGATGTAACTCTTTCCTCCCTCTTTACCGACAAATTAACTTCGGTGACGATTGCTTTTCCCAAATTTCCATTAGGTGCACGCGGTTTATTTTTTCACTGTCATCAAGGTCGATAAGTGAGGGGGGAGGTTACAGTCTCTCGTGTTTTCCGATGACAGCTGGTTATTTCTCACTGCCAATGATGACCACGTGTTGGTTAGAATGAGGTCGGATGAGGGCCTGCAACCAATCTCTCTGCATGCTAGATGCACTGGACCTACACCTGTGGTGCTGACAGCAGGGGTACTCTCCTGGCTATCCCACGCAACCTCACTGACAATTTGTATGTCAATATAGTGATTACATCTGTTGGGCTGCCATTCGTGAACTGCATTCCACGGGTTGTTTCCAAATTAGGTAACGCTCGCCGACGTACCTCTGTTGTCCCTCAACACGATCTACAGAGTGTAAAGACGCTGCCTCGGCCTGCTCGACCACCAGGTCCGCCTCCAGTCGGGCGCATGTGGGACATCATCGGACGGCGACTCCAGCCTCATCCACGAGCAGCATTCACCACCCCTGTATTGGCCGACCAAGTGCAACATGCATGTAACTCCATCCCACAAACTGATATCAGGAACCTGTAGGACAAAATGCGTGATCGTTTGCAGGCTTGCATTCAACATTCTGGCAATTACACCGGATATTAATGTAACGGCATTTCACATTGGCGACGGTTTATCTGACACATTAACACGTTTCTTGCAATGTTAATCTCTTAAATATGTTAGCTAGACAAATGTATTGCTGAAATTTGATGACTACATTAATTATTTGTTGATGTTCCGATTTAACCTAGTTGCAGGAGAAGTTCAAGTCCTATAATTTTACTGGCTTCCCTATCTTTTTTCTTCTTTTTTTTTTTGTCTTGCAAGGGGTGAGGTATGTCCTTCCCCACCGCCGTTATTCAACGCAGTAAAAAGATATATTTATCAGAGGGAAAAAAACAAGTAAACTCAGTTTAGTAATGCCTTTAGCGGAGAGTACGTATATATTGCCCTACTCCATGTTCATTACATTGAAGTTAGCATCTAGCTGTGGGCAAAGGGAGCATTGAAATTAAATTAAACAATGAAATACAGTAACACAACACACCCACCCTCAAACACCCACGTCCTCCCCACACACACACACACACACACACACACACACACACACACACACACACACACACACACACACACACGCCTGTACACACGCCGGGCTGTCAGACGCAGTTGAACGTCCACTTGCAACAGTTCCGTGTCGCAATGGAGCAGAAACACGCGCCGATGCTAATTTGCGTAATGTTTGCAAATGTAGCCGCACACGCTACGCCGGTACTTAAATTTAAATACAGGCTCTTACGCTGCGCCGCATGGCACGCCCCCACACACACTACGTCGTTCGTAGCACGTCCGTCTGAACTGAAGTCACTGGCCTCTAAAGCGACGTGCGTCACTCGCAGCTGATACTCCGTCCAATCATAGCCGAGACCGGACAACACAGAATCCTTATGTGGAAACCGGTGCTCCTGTAGCTCTTCGGCGGGTGTGTCATTCTGCTGTCGAAAGAATTACTATAGCTGGGTGACACGTTTAAATGACAGACGTAGCACAGCATCTCCTCTACTCCTGAAGACGATAATTAATGCTGCATTTATTTAAATTAACTGTGGCGTTGCAAATAATTGTGTTAAGCACAGGTATAGCCAGAGTTCACACAGCCTGTTGCCAAGAACACAGCACGCCTCCGGTGCCTTCAGCACTGCATGACAGCGTCTTCCCAACTGTGGCAGATGCTCAGGCTTGGACTTGACTAGGGAAGAGTCGGGGTGTTCCCCTCTGGCCAGCCCAGCCGGAGCGAGGTGAAGGGGGAGCTACTCGCCGAAAGAATCTGAATGGCGGAAATACGGAGCTGTCTACGTCGTTCTGTTAAGCTCTCAGCCCTTCGGTCGGTCCATCTCAATCGATGCCACAGCATCAACGTGTGACCAGG
Source organism: Schistocerca nitens (assembly GCF_023898315.1). Lineage (NCBI taxonomy): Eukaryota > Metazoa > Arthropoda > Insecta > Orthoptera > Acrididae > Schistocerca > Schistocerca nitens. Next base: position 9,322,485 of record NC_064623.1, on the reverse strand, counting down.
AGGTGAGAACCTCTCATCATTATTTTACGTTGCTACATACTCCATCACTTACACTCTGGGTAAAGTGCTCCATGGGGTGGCTATGTGCAATAGAGCAGTCTGGTGTAACTATCTCTCTGTGTCTGTGTGTGTGTGTGTGAATGTCGTCAGGCGTGCGAATATGTCGAGTCTGAAGAGAGGAACGGTGGATTAGAAAGAAATGGGGTAGGGCGGGAGAAGGGGAAATGCTAAAAGAATTTGCTAGTACACAAGCATTTCGTTTTTAATTGTCACCCTGTATATTTCTATTTATACACCGCCTCACTGGTTTGCAACCGACATATTTATGGGATCGAAGTGGGAATGCTATACTACTTAGCTTCCAAGGCAACCAGATCTCAATCCTCTGGACTTTGCTGTCTGCGGCCCATCTCAGAAGCGAAATACAGAGCACTCATGGTGATATGGTTGTAGAATTGGAGCAGCGAATTGTACAGTGTTGACAAAATTCACGAGATGAGCCAGTGCTGTTTTAAAGAACTCTGAAGCCACTGCAGTCACTTAATAAGTAATGTCCTAAGTGATATACGTAGCCGGCCGCTATGGCCGAGAAGTTCTTGACGCTTCAGTCCGGAATCGCACTGCTGCTACGGTTGCAGGTTCGAATCCTGCCTCGGGCATCATTGTGTGTGATGTACTTAGGTTAGTTAGATTTAAGTAGTTCTAAGTCTAGGGGACAGATGACCATAGATGTTAAGTCCAACAGTGCTTAGAACCATTTGAGCCATTCGATATACGTAATACATCAGTGGTACAGGGATTTTTTTTCAGAGAGATTAAAATATGTACTGCAATTAACGTCAACTGCTGACGCTCGAGATTGTTTATGTTCATTTGAAAGTACTAAGAAAAACCGCTATTCTTCACGAGGAATTTTCTCAAAATTGACAAATGAGATTAGTATTCTGCATTCCGTAACTCCAGTTGTATCTAAGTAAAAAACTTATAAACCTGAAGGTAGGTATCGTGAGAAGAAAGACTTAAAAATAATGATCTTGCTACATACTCCATCACTTACACTCTGGGTAAAGTGCTCCATGGGGTGGCTATGTGAAATAGAGCATTCATTCTGGTGTAACTATGTTTCCTCTGTATTGTGTGTGTGTGTGGGGGGGGGGGAGGGAGGGAGGGGGGGAGGAGGCGTGCGAATATGTCGAGTGTGAAGAGAGGACCGGTGGATTAGAAAGAAATGGGGTAGGGTGGGGGAAGGGGAAATGGTAAAAAATTTGCTAGTACGCAAGCATTTAGTTTTTAATCGAAAATCTCGGTATCGAGCTGTGCGCACTATCAAACTGGACGGAAAGTCGTGTTTTCAAAAGCAATAGTGAGTCGTCTTACATGTTCAATATGCCCAGGATCTTTTATCGTTTCATTTCTTCCTAAAAATTTACGATGAAAAATAACAGTTTGGTTTCACTACACATACAGCAAATTTTTTTTTTAAATTGTGTGCTTTCCTTCACACAGGATGTTGCTTTTTTTAATGGACTGTCACCTTTCCCTTCTCATTAAGTTCACAAACAGGCACCATTTCTCATCACCCCTAACAGTGTCCCCAAGAAATGACTTGTGCGTACGACAAGCAAAATTGTAACGGTCCAACAAAGACGGATATATGACTAGTCGTTGATTTTTGTTGTATCGCTTTACACGTATGGTACTCATGTTCCCAGTTTTGCACCTTACACAATTAATGCAATTGGCGCACAACGGCTGTGTGATCGGATTCGACAGTTGCCGCCAATTCCCGCGTTGTTTGACACGGGCCATTGTGAAGGCGGTTCCCCTTAAATAAGAGAAGGTCTTGCAGAATGTGATTCGTCACACGAGTCGAATTTTCCGTCTCGGAAACGAGGAAGATATTTCCGCACCTATGTCTTCCCTTTCGGACGCAGCATTAATTCTACTGGTGGCTTCTGCAGGACAAAATACTAGACTAGTCTCGAATTATAAATTGTGACCTAAGTGCTGTTTTTCTCTGCTTGGCACTGAAACGTCCCCTTAGAAAAATTAATCAATTACTGTGCTGATAAACCTCTTACATTATTTGATTTTCAAACAGATGAGCAGAGCTAAACGTGCTCAGACATTTCGCTCTTAACCTATTCTGATCAACACTAAACTGACACACAATATTTTTAGTGCAACGCAATCTGACTTTCAAAAATCCCTACAAAAGAATGGCCCTGAGTAACAATAATCTATACGTTTCATCAATCACTTACCTCACAAAAATCTTCGTTACTCGAACTACTGCAATACAGCGAGCGCCGCTACTGCCAGCTAAATAAAAGATTCAAATTACTGAAGGCACTAACTACTGATAGGCATAGTGAGCAAATGAAAGATTTTGATAGAGAACGAACAATGTATTTCCCTTTATAGTGTTCAAAAGTCATATTATATAATTATCAGTTCATGACATCCAGTCTTACATATTTACTGTCTCTGATGGACACACGTCCAGATCATCCGCTCTCAAAACTCCGCCATTTCTCTCCCCACATCCACCACTGCTGGCGGCTCACCTCCAACTGCGCAACGCTACGTACTGTTAACAGCCAACTGCCCAACGCTACAATAGCGACTATTGCAACAATGGCGACCAGCCTCAGACTGCACACAGCACAGCCAGCAATTTTCATACAGAGCGCTACGTGGCGTTACCAACATAAAAACCTAAACAGCCTACTTACAGCACTCTATAGTAATTAGCCTTGAGAATGGACTAAACGAGCTCTTATTTACATTCTTCTTCGCAACCATCAAACTCAAAATGAAGAAAAGGAATTCAATAACGAAAAAAGCAAGACTTCACTAGCAATAGACACGTCCTGTTGAGAAGTGAGGTGTACGATTGTAATCGGACAAGTTTGCGCGACCTTGTTGCCTCGCCCAACGACTCACCGTACTTTTGTTCACTGCAAGGTCTTCGTAGATATTCTACAAATGACTATGAATGTCTGCGGTGCTCTGGTTTTCTCCCAAATGAAACTCAAGTGACAGGTCTCTGATTAGAAAGCATCTTCATTACAGATGCCATTTTGAAGGCTACTTACAGCTCCGCAACCCATCGGAACCTCATGAAGCTGTAGGATCACAAGTGGGAATACTGTACGCTGTTCCCCAGTAATTGCCCATTTTTTTAGCTGCAAATAGCAAAGAGGAAAACGTGTTGCATTACTTGCTGAACACCCATCGTGTAAGGCATTTGCGTGGTGGTGGAGAGGGACGCCTTGTACAAGCTCGGCCGCTGCTCTGTCGCTGCCCCGGGCTACGCTAGCTGCTGCAGGGGCTGAACTCTGGGCAAATCTGCGTGCCGTGCTCCACCACAGCGGACGGACGGACCTCTCGGTGTAGCCGGCAGCCCACCACTCGGCGTGTATCGGTGGCGGAATGCCGCACCTGCGCTCGGAATCCAATAGAACGCCGCGAGTTAGGGCTGCGCGGCACGCATCAGCCCCTACACAGGACTGCCAAGTGGGTGCGCGGCCCTTCCAGGCGAGAGGAGCGGCCGAATAATGCCGGCAAAGTGGCTGGCACGGTGGCTAGGTGCCCGCCTACACAGCTCGCTGTACTCTGCACAGTAGCTCTCCCCTCCAGGTTAGGTGGCCGCACTGTTCCTCTGTAAAGCTAATGGGCACTCTGCTGTTCTGCTGGAAACAAAGGCGGGGGTCACTATGTGCAGACACACACTGCCCTTCAGGAGCACGGCATCCCATCGCCACGAGATCACACCGATCCTACCCCATAATTCCACGAACAAAGCGCATTCTACATAGCGACTTCTTTTCAGCGTTCCGTACCTCAAACCGTAAAAGCGGAACCTCTGTTGTCTGTCAAATGGTTCAAATGGCTCTGAGCACTATGGGACTCAACTGCTGAGGTCATCAGTCGCCTAGAACTTAGAACTAATTAAACCTAACTAACCTAAGGACAACACACACATCCATGCCCGAGGCAGGATTCGAACCTGCGACCGTAGCGGTCGCGCGGTTCCGGACTGAGCGCCTAGAACCGCTAGACCACCGCGGCCGGCTGTTGTCTGTCTGTTCGACTGTTAATATCCATTTATTCTCAGGAACGCGTAAAGGTATCAAGTGGAATCGTATTTCAGATGCTGACGTCCACAGTTCCTTGGCGGTGTAGGATAGCTACGGCCATTAATGTCACGTATTCTGAATCTCGGTAACACACTTCACAAACACCTGTAAGGCACACAGGTTTTCTGTGATTTCCCTAAATCGCTTCAGCCAAATACCGGGATGGTTTTTTTGAAAGGGCACGACCGACTTCCTTCGCCATCCTTCCCTAACTGAATGGGACGAGTGACCTTTCTGTTCGGTCCCCTACCCGGAATCAAGCAATCAACCAGCACATTCTGTTGACGTAGAATCGTCAAATTCGGCAAGAAGCAAGGTTTCACAGAACAACTAAATGAAAAAATCCGAAAATTGTAAATTTGTGATTATATAACACGAAAAAAATATTTCTTTTCTCATTTGTTATCCGAGTTCAAGATAAACATTAAAACATTCTCGAAGGCCTTGGAATTCTCGGAACCGATATCTTGCCGCTATCATCGCCGATAACAGCCAAAAATGGTCGAGATCCTCGATTCCTGACACGGATGAACTTTCTACATACATAATTAAGTTTGAGTCCAAATCGCACCTCGCCGATGTTGCTGAGATGATCTCTGAATTACGGAACGGAGCCTTAAAAACGCAGGCAGCGAGAATTAATTTACAACTTGAAAAGAAACCAGACTGCATTTATGATATCCGCTTCTAGTGACGCCTATCGGCTCAGGATGACACGGTGGTCGATCGGTACCATTGGCCTCCCGAAGCCTGATCACATGCAGAAACAACGATGCAAAAGGGAAGCAATGGTTGAGAAGTGAGGGAGACTGGGTTGCAGCCTACCCCAGATAATATTCAATCCGTACACCAAACAAGCAGTAAACACTACCAACGAGAGATCTTCGATGGGATGGGAAATAAAAACGTACAGGTTTGCCAATGAGATTGTAATTCTGTCTCAGATGGCAAAGAACCTCAAAATAGGTTATAATATTAACAAAAGTAAAACTAGGGTAACAGAATATAGTCGAATTAAATCAGTCGATGCTGACGGACTTAGATTAGGAAATAGGACACTGAAAGTAGTAGATCACGATCGCTGAAGTAGAGAGGAAATTAAATGTAAACTAGCAATATTAGGATGAGGAACTGTAACACAGAACATAAATTTAAGTTTTAGGCAGTCTTTTTGGAATGAAATTTTGTAGACTGGAACCTTGTGCAGAAGTGAAACGTGGGAGATAAGCAGTTATCACAAGAACGACGCAGTTTTTGAAATAACTAATGCGGTAGATCAAATTACTAATGGGGTGATACTGAATCAGACTGGCGAAAAAATTAATTTACGGAACAGCTTCGTTAAAGGAAGGGATCAAGGGATTGTCAGTTTGGGAATGGTGGGAAGTGTGAGGGAGCAAGAGTTATAGTGACAGACTAGCTAATCTGCAGTAAGCAGGTTCATATGGGTGTAGGTTGCGCTAGTTATTCTGAGACGGAGAAGGTTGCAGGGGATAGATTAGTGAGGGGCGCTGCATCGAAACAGTCTCCGAACTGAAGACCACAACAGCACTGCGGTGTTCATTACCGCTATCGGCTCACGCACGTTCGTGGTACTTCGGACCTATGCCGGTTACAGCTATATCTGAAATAGCCTAATACGGCGAAAAACGCTCACAACATAGTAACAAGTGGAAATTTGTGGTATGTTCCTATGGGACCAAACTGCTGAGGTCATCGGTCCCCAGGCTTACACACTACTTAATCTAACTTGAACTGACTTACGCTAAGGACAACACACACACCCATGCCCGAGGGAGGACTCGAACTCCGACGGGGTGAGCCGCGCGAACCGTGGCAAGGTACCTCAGCCCGCGCAGCTACCCCAAGCGACCAGTAACACGTCATTTAGACTTTAGTTTGTTTATAAAACTGCAAACAACACCGATGTAGCGCTTCAATACCCAAAAACATAGTACAACAGCTAGGATACAATTTCTCTAACAGGGCAGAGATTATATTAACAAGAATCAACTTCTTCTCAGTATACTGATCCATCTTAAGCATCTGCTGCAGGTTAAAATGAATTTATGAAAAGGCGTTCGTCAAGCATAGAAATGTTTACAATGGAGTAATAGTAGGAAAATGAAGGGAATTTCGTGTTGCGACCGACGCTGTTGATATAGATTTATAGACAGCTTCAGATGGAGATGATCGAAATAAATTGTGGACAATGATGAGCGGCAGTGGCAACTCCCAAACACCTCGTAAGGCCAATCTGCGGCTTACATCACGGAACAAAAGCAGTAGTAAATACAGCGGAGTGCGCCACACGTAGCGTGAAAATCAGTCACGGAGTGAGAAATGATTCTCGTTTAATATTTACGTTATGGTCTCGTTAATGCCTAAAAATTAGGAATCTATCCAGCAGGAGTTAAATTGGATGAAGAGCAATAAAAGTCAGCTACTATTCTCATAATGTTAAGCAATAAGATAAGAAAGTGGAGATTAACTCTACCTACTAGTAAATTCAAGTTTTGTATTTGTAGGGATCCACAGTCTCCAGATGCCTGATAAACGTAAACACGGTTCTTAGTAGGCGGTAATGCCATGTGTAACACCGTGGTGTGGCGGTGTAACAAATGCAAGCTTCGGAGTCAACGAAACCGAAAGACACGGCCATTTATGTCACATATTTTGATATTTGCAAATTCATTCATCAAAAGCAATGGATACTTCCAGTTAGTTGGAATCATGAAATTTGCCAAGTAGCATGCTTTCACATTACAACCAAAGGTATTAAATTAGAACATTGTTGATTTGTAACTAATTTACACGAAAAAAATATTTATTTTGTCATTTGTTATCCGAATTTGAACTTTAATTTAAAACTGTCGAAAGTCTTTGACTCCCTGTGACCGATATCTTGGCAGATCAGTGTAGATAATAGGCAAAAACAGGGGAGAATCTAGATTACCGAAATGGACGGACTGTTTCAGAAATGAAACCTCTACAGCCGCCCTTATGATTTAATTTATAGTGTAACTACCAGTTTCGCCGCTTCAGTGCGCCATCATCAGGCTGTAATTGATGCTGAAGGGGTTATCACGATCCATATATGCGCTGCGTCAGTGGGTAACATAACTGGTTTACGCAGACTGTCTGTAACTGTGATGTCAGCACTCCAAGCATCAACGGCCAACTGCCTGGATTAACATTCCAATCAGTTGGAAAAACCCTTCAGCAACAACTAAGGCCTGAAGATTACGCACTGAAGCGCCGAAACTGGTAGCTACACTATAAATAAGATCGTAAGGACGGCTGTAGGCGCTTCATTTCCTTACAATAGTGAAAGGTCGTGGTCCCCAAAACCTCCAGTCAAAAGGGCGGACGTACAAAAATATAACTAACTTTGTACGGAACCCTCAGTGAGCGAGTGCTGCTCGCACCTGGCCACTTTTGTAAGTCTTGTTTCCATCTTCAAGCGCAACATCAGAACTACCTGTCTAGTGTCTTTACTTTTACAAAAGAGAATATCTTAGAGACGAGTGAAAGCACTCGCACACTAACGCACACACTGGTATAAATAGTACGATCTCAGAATGTGACACGAAAAGTCACGTAATGTGTCAAGTATTTACAGCAGAAACGGCAGGTGAGAGTAAAAAATACACTACCCGTTAAGGACTCAGACGACATAGTCGGATAGAAATGTAACTTTGTGCTCCTATGCACCACTGGCAGGTACATAAATGATTAGAGTTGCAGATCTCTGGCCACTAGAGTGTGTTTGTCAGTTTAGTGGTGTTACCAGCCTGCTAGTGTATATAAGGGACGTGAACAGTGTCACATGTCGAATGATCTCTTTGAAAGCCGCGGAGATACCATGTACTGGTTTGAGACAGAGTTATCAGCACCTGACAGAGTGCGAAAGGGGACTTATTATGGGTCTCCATTTGGTCAGCTGGTCGTATCGTGTAGCTCATTCAAATGTGACAGTGGCCAAATATTGAGCTGCATGGGAAGTCGAGGGCAGGCGTACCTGTTGTCAGTGTTCCAGTCGAACATGTCTGCTCACCACATGGGGAAGACTGATTTACAGTGCAGAAAGCACATCGCAAGCCCTTCAGTTCTACGCGTGCCATCCGAGAACAAGTAATGGACTCCCACACAACTGGTCGGAGTGTATAGTCAGAGCGACAAACGACGGCGGTCCGCGCAGGTCGAGACAAGGACGGTGATCGCATTGTTGCCCCTCCCAAGCGACAGTTGCGGTACGCGCTTACACGTGCTTTGCGCCCGATGTACGCGTGTATCTAGCAAATTACGTCTCTCGCTTGCTTGTCTAGACTTTGTCGCTCACCACTACCATCAGCCACAACAACTCGCAAGAAGTTGAATAAAAATTCACTAAGAAACTCGCTACGATCACGTTGAATGGTCGCACTGCATACAACATTCACAGCACAGCGCCCAGAACACTGCTTTACGCTCATTGGCTGTCGGAGAATGCGTGATGTAGATGCGCAGAACGTCCCTGAACTGGAACCCCAATCGTTCGTGACTCCAGCTATAGCAGTAGCTGGACTGGGGAATTGCCGTCCCACGCGTAGGCCGCCTTTACCACCACAAGAGAAACAGCTGCGTTTGGAGTGGTACAGTGACTGGCAAGCATGGACTGTTGATGAATGGCGCCACACTGTACTGAGCGTTGAACTGCAGTCCGGCTCTATCCCAGATGACCATTCTCGGGTAGTATGACTGCTATCTGGGAAGAGGTCCCGTTCTAAACACTCACAGCATAGTTACATCCTGCATCATGATACGGGGAACCATCGTGTACAATTTTACGTGATGGCTCGTAGTGACAGAAAGAACTTTGACGCTGCTACAGTACCTCACACACATCCCATATCCAATGTGTTTCCTCTCAAGCGACAGTGCGTTGGTTCTTTTTTCGACAGGGCACTATTCGTCCACACACGGGACGTGTCTCAATGAACACTCTGTGACATTGAGGCACTTCTTTGGCCAGCGAGATCCCCACATCATCCCCCGACAGATCATGGATGGGACCAGCTGGGATGTCAAATCTTTTCCAGTGCCAGAATACAGGATATCACCAATCAGCTATGACAGCTGTTGACCAGCTTTCCTCAGGAGTGGATGCAACGGTTTCATGACAACCATCTCTGCTGAGTGAGTCCATGCATTCAGGGCAGATGGTGTGCAAAGTCATACTGATAAGCAGCCTCATAGTGTCAAGTTCTCTGTACACTAAAGACCCAAAGAAACTGGTACACCTGCCTTATACCGCGTAGGACCACCGCGAGCATGCAGAAGTGCCACAACACGACGTGGCATGGGCACAAAAAATGTTCAAATGTGTGTGAAATCTTATGGGACTTAACTGCTAAGGTCATCAATCCCTAAGCTTACATACTACTTAACCTAAATTATCCTAAGGACAAACACACACACCCATGCCCGAGGGAGGACTCGAACCTCCGCCGGGACTATCCGCACAGTCCATGACTGCAGCGCCCCAGACCGCTCGGCTAATCCCGCGGGGCTGGTATGGGCTCAACTAAGGTCTCAAGTAGTGCTGAAGGAAATGACACCCTGAACACTGCAGGGCTGTCCATAAATCCGTAAGAGTGCGAGGGGTTGGAGATCTCACGTTGCAAGACATCCCAGATATGCTCAATAATGAAACTTCCTGGCAGATTAAAACTGTGTGCCAAACCGAGACTCGAACTCGGAACCTTCGCCTTTCGCTGGCAAGTGCTCTACGAACTACCGTCCAGGACGGGGCGTGAGTCGTGCTAGGTAGCTCAGTTGGTAGAGCACTTGTCCGCGAACGGCAAAGGTCCCGAGTTCGAGTCTCGGTCGGGCACACAGTTTTAATCTGCCAGGAAGTTTCATATCAGCGCACACTCCGCTGCAGAGTGAAAATATCATTCTGGATGCTTAATAATGTTCTTGTCTGAGAAGTTTGGTGACCAGTAAAAGTGTTTAAACTGAGAAGAATGTTCCTGGAGCTACTCTGTAGCAATTCTGGGCGTGTGGGGTGTCGAATTGTCCTGCTGGAATTGGCCAAGTCCGTCGGAATGCACAATGGACATGAATGGATGCACGTGATCAGACAGGATGCTCACAAACATGTCACTTGTCAGAGTCATATATAGACATATCAGGGGTCCCATATCACTCCATCTGCACACGCGCACACACAGAGCCTCCACCAGCTTGAACAGCCCATGCTGACATGCATGGTAGATGGACCCATGACATTGTCTCTATAGCCGCACACATCCATCCGCTCGACACAACTTGAAACGAGACTCGTCCGACCAGGCAACATGTTTCCAGTTATCAACAGTCCAGGACAGGCGTGAATCTTTTAGTCGTGCAGTCATCAAAGGTAACGAGTGGGCCTTCAGCTCCGAAAGCCCTTACTGATGGTGTTTCATTGAATGGTTCGCACACTGACACTTGCTGATGGCCCAGAATCTAAATATGCAACAATTTGCGAGAGGGTTGCATTCCTGTCATGTTGAACGACTGTCTTCAGTCGTCGTTGGTCCCGTTCTTGCAGGATATTTTTCTGGCCGCAAAGATTGAGATTTTGTGTTTTGTCGTATTCCAGATATTCGCGGTATACTCGTGAAATGGTCGTACGGGAAGATCCCCACTTCATCGCTACCTCGGAGATGCTTTAACGCATTACTTGTGCGCCGACTATAACACCACTTTCAAACTCAAATCTTGATAACCTCCCATTGTAGCAACAGTAACTGATCTAACAACTGCGCCAGACACTTGTTGTCTTATGTAGGCCGCCGGCTGCTGTGGTCGAGCGGTTCTACGCCCTTCAGTCCGAAACCACGTGGCTGCTACAGTCGCCGGTTCGAATCCTGCCTCGGGCATGGATGTGTGTGATGTCCTTAGGTTAGTTAGGTTTAAGTAGTTCTAAGTCTAGGGAACTGATGACCTCAGATGTTAAGTCCCGTAGTGCTCAGAGCCATTTCAACCATTTTATACAGGCGTTGCCGACCGCAGCGCCGTATTCTGCCTGTTTACATATCTCTGTATTTGAATACGCATGCCTACACCAGTTTCTTTGGCACTTCAGTGTAGATTTGACTCCATTCTGTAATCACTGAAATAATGTCGCGTACCGTCTCAGCACGTGAAGATACGTTCCATACGCTCTTCCGCTTCTGGGCTCTTCACATTTTTTTGTCAGCCAGTAGATTTGACTCCATTCTGTAATCACTGAAATAATGTCGCGTACCGTCTCAGCACGTGAAGATACGTTCCATACGCTCTTCCGCTTCTGGGCTCTTCACATTTTTTTGTCAGCCAGTGTACGTTTCTACGCAGCTGAAACGTTCCAAAGTCCGTAATGAAACACTTCCTGCGTTTGTCCGAGTTTAAGTGAACGCACGTGACGGATGGAAGGATTTCGCACGTCGCGTGTTGTGCTGTCAGGTGGGAAAGTGGGACCCACCGTCACTCTCTATTGGCAGAGCCGCGCCTGTTGTGCCTGACACGCGGACATCACGGCCGTTATTTATCTTAAAGCGGCGGACACGGCTGCGAGTAATCCCGACATATTTGCTGCGAGTCAGCGACAGCTGCGCTCCACGCGGCGTCATCCTAAAGTGACGGACGGCCTGCCAATGGTACAGCGCGAGTGCGCTCCCAAAGTAACGCCGGCCGTTCGTCAAAACTGCCGGTTCGTCGTTGCCACCACATCGAGAAAATAAACAGAGGACTCTCTTAGCCTTGTATGGGTAACATCACATTGCCGCTGATCAGAATCAAACTTAGAAGGGAACATCCCAAAGTGTCAATAAACGGTCTTGATAAAACTTCCCAGGTGTGTGTAGATGGGGCAAAATAATGCTATACGTATTTTTTAAGAACTTACAGCTTGCTGGAGTACCTTGTATTAGCAAATTTTGTTAATCAGTAGAGTGACAAACCATTCGAAAGTTGAAAATTTTACTTTTTATTCACTCGATGACTAGTTTCGGGTCGAGCCCCATTTTCAAATCATCGTAACATATTACTTTTGAACACATTGTGGAAGTGAACAGTGATCAATGTGTTACAAATATTTACTATCAAAAACAGTCTTGATCACAATTTATTTATTACAGTGACCGGTTTCGACCACTACTGTGCTCATCTTCAGACCAATGACTAAGAACCTTCATCTGGTGATTTACCAGCAGAAGGAGGTTCTTACTCATTGGTCTGAAGATGACCACAGTAGTGGTCAAAACCGGTCACCGTAACAAATAAATTGTGATGAAGACTGTTTTTGATAGTAAACGTCGTAACATAGTTGGAAATGGCATTTCTGAAGATTTTAAAATGAACAACGAACAGTTACAGCGCATACAGATGTAAATTTTCAACTGTGGAATGGTTTTTAGTTCTATGTATTTTTGTTTGTTTGCGCCCAATTTCAATTTTAAGAAAAGATAATTTGGCATATTAGGTTGGAGGGAATGTCTTCGAAACGATGATATACAAAAACTGTCTTTCATATAAAAATTGATGGGTAATTAACATTCTTGAAAATTCTGTAATCGAATTTTGTAATAATTTGAAATGTTGCGAAATGTCACACCACCATTAATCAATCTTGAAAAATTAGAACTCCTGTTACAACATAAATGAAATTATCAGGATATTTAGAGGATCATCTGTGACAATTTGAAATCCTGTTGTATCTCGTTCTCTGTTGTGTATATTATTTGAAGAAATTTCGTGCACTTTATGTGCATGGTGTAAGAAAACGTAATGTTTTAAGCATTTATTTACAGAGCATCATTAGTGTAATGATTTAATATCATAATAGGTGAATGATTTATTATTCTCAGTTACGAAAATACACATATGTGAAATGGTAAATTAAAAAAAAGAAAAAGCCATGAGTGTAAAACGTACAGTAACGATTTAAAACATGAAGCAAACACAAGTACAATAAATAACTAGACTGAGAATAAGTGCTTAGATATTTTAATTAGGTATGCTGAAAATGGTCTGACAGTTCATTCTTAACGTAACGTGTATTATCCAAAAATAATATTTCAGAAACCAACTTTATTTCACCTGGATGTATGTAGCTTGCAAGCTTCTTTAGAGTATGTTGTAATTAAGGTTTTTATTTTTCAGAATTAATTAATAGTGATGAGAAATTTTGCGGAATATCAAATTACTACAAAAGTTGATTATACAGTTTAGAAGAACTTTAAGTACACGTAAACTTTTATATGAAAAACATTTTTGTATGTCATGGTTTCGAAGATATTCCCTCCTAACCTTTCAGGGTGTATTTTACCATTTAGAAGTGAAAGTGGTCACAACATGAAAATAGGTACTGCATTATTTTGCCCCCTCTACAGACTCACCAAGTTTCATCAAGATCGTTTATTGGGCCTTGGGAACGTTGCCTTGTTAGCAGGGGAAACATGGGCATAGTGGCCCATATGGCCTTTCACAATTCGTGAGCCAGCACAGTGTCGTCACTCGAAAACCCCTCGGCTACGCTCACTTTGCTCGAAGGAACCTCGGTATTGTGTTGCCTGGCGGACACTTTTTGTACGGTCTTCATACACTCTGACCTAAAGCACATTCTCAATTCGTGTGATTATTACGAACTGATGAAGTGGTCGCTCAGCTCCAAATTCAAATTGCGACTATTGCTTTTACCAGGGACTGTTGTTGACTAAAAAGAACTTTTGTGGAATGGCCTCTAGGTGCAGTGGCCAACATACCTGTCCTGAATTAATTACTGTTATTTATGTGAACAAATACTGAATACTTACAACTAGAAGGTATTTGGTGGGTTTCACTTATTTTCACCTCAAAAAAAAAAAAAAGAAGGAAATTTATGACAATTTCCTCTTGTTGTGAACAAGATTTTTTCCGCATGATAGTTAAAGATCTACAATGTGCAGCATCTAAATTGTTCCAGAGGAATAATATTGCACATAATTTTAATAAAGAGGCCAGGATGGCTGGTTTCCGGAAAACATTTCCAACACAGAGGTTGTTTTGTTTTGGTTTTAGGGCGCAAAACTGCTAGGGTCATTAGCGCCTGGTCTGTGACTTAGGAAACGGTAAAAAACGAAAATGGAAAGCAGCAGCAATGGGAACGAAACTCAAAAAATTGGAGAAACTAAAAGCAGAAGGAAAGCTTAAAAATCCACTACAGAAAGGGGTTGGTTGTCCCCAAAAAGAGCTTCAAATGACTGACGTCACATCACAGGCACTAATAAACTCGAGAACGCGATCGGCCGAGCGCGTGTCATCTGCTAAAATGGACGATATATCAGGCGACAGCTGTAGACGGGCGCGTAACGGAGTAAAATAGGGGCACTCAAAAGGTGTCTTACCGTCCACAGCTGAGAGCAAGCAGCAGCAATGGGAACGAAACTCAAAAAATTGGAGAAACTAAAAGCAGAAGGAAAGCTTAAAAATCCACTACAGAAAGGGGTTGGTTGTCCCCAAAAAGAGCTTCCAATGACTGACGTCACATCACAGGCACTAATAAACTCGAGAACGCGATCGGCCGAGCGCGTGTCATCTGCTAAAATGGACGATATATCAGGCGACAGCTGTAGACGGGCGCGTAACGGAGTAAAATAGGGGCACTCAAAAGGTGTCTTACCGTCCACAGCTGAGAGCAGTGGGGACAGAGTGGGGGAGGATCGCCGCTTAAAAGATGTCGATGGCTAAAAAGACAGTGCCCTATCCGGAGTCTAGTTAAAATTACCTCCTCCCGACGACGCGTTTGGGTGGAAGAGGTCCAAGCACAGGGAAGAGCTTTCACGTCCCGCAATTTATTATGGGGAAGTGTCGACCAATGTGCGTGCCATAAAAGAGTAACACGACGACATAAAACGCTCCGTAGATCGGCGAAGGGAATCGATCGAATAGCTGGCCGAAGAAGAGAGACTGCAGCCTTGGCCGCTATATCGGCCGCCTCATTCCCACAGATACCAACGTGTCCTGGGAGCCAGAGGAACGCCACCGAGACGCCCCCCAAGTGGAGCAAGCGCAACGGAGCAGGCAGATCTGGGGACGGAGCCAAGGCGGTGCTGTACCCCAAGTTCTCAAGAAGGTTTTAGGAAAGCGGAAGGAAAGAGAATGGAGCAGTTGACGGAAGCGGACTCCCGGTGGTAGTAGGGAGGAAGGGCGGCCTGCATACCTTACATCCAAGGAGGCGTCGAAAAAAATGTCATGGGCCGGATTAGCAGGCATGGAAGACAGATGGATAGCATAACGACTCAGAAGGACTCGCCGATTGGACAGCGGAGGTTCATCAGTCTCAGCATAAAGGCTTTCCACGGGGCTGGTGTAAAACGCTCCAGACACTAAACGTAATCCACGGTGGTGGATAGAGTCGAGACGCCGAAGAATAGACGGCCGAGCAGAGGAGTAAACTATGCTTCCATAGTCGAATTTCGAGCGCACTAAGGCGCGATAGAGGCGGAGAAGGACCACTCGGTCCGCTCCCCAGGAGGTACCATTCAGGACACGGAGGGTGTTGAGGGATCGCAGACAGCGAGCCGAAAGATAGGAAACGTGGGAGGACCAGCACAGTTTTCTGTCAAACATAAGAACCAAGAATTTAGCGACGTCCGAAAACGGAAGGGTGACAGGTCCTAGATGTAAGGAGGGTGGAAGAAACTCCTTACGTCGCCAAAAATTAACGCAAACGGTCTTACTCGGAGAAAAACGGAAGCCGGTTTCGATGCTCCAAGAGTGGAGGCGATCGAGACATCCTTGAAGACGTCGTTCAAGAAGGCTGGTCCGTTGAGAGCTGTAGTAGATCGCAAAATCGTCCACGAAGAGGGAGCCGGAGACATCAGGAAGGAGACAATCCGTAATTGGATTTATGGCAATGGCAAACAGTACAACACTCAGCACGGAGCCCTGGGGTACTCCGTTTTCTTGGGAGAAAGTACGGGATAGAGTGGTATTCACCCGCACTCTAAATGTGCGCCCTGCCATAAATTCGTGAAGAAAAAGGGGCAGCCGACCTCGAAAGCCCCATGAGAACAGTGTGCGGAGGATGCCTGTCCTCCAACAGGTATCGTATGCTCTCTCCAGATCAACAAATATTGCTACCGTTTGGCGTTTCCGGAGAGAATTGTTCGTGATATAGGTGGAGAGAGCAACAACATGGCCAACTGCAGAACGATGCTTTCGGAAACCGCATTGGGCAGGTGTTAAAAGAATGCGGGACTCCAGCCACCAAGCTAAACGGCAATTCACCATACGCTCCAAAACCTTACATACACTACTTGTGGGAGAAATGGGGTGATAGCTAGAGGGGAGATGTTTGTCCTTTCCAGGTTTCGGAACAGGAACGACGATAGCTTCCCGCCATCGTCTGGGAAAAGTACTGTCGGTCCAAATTCGATTATAAAGGCGAAGGAGGTAAAGCAGACTATGATATGATAAATGCAGCAACATTTGGATGTGGATACCATCCGGTCGTGGGGCGGAGGAGCGAGAAGAAGAGAGTGCCTATTGGAGTTCCCGCATGGAGAAAACAGTATTATAGCTTTCGCGATTTTGAGATGAGAAAGCAAGAGGTCGCACTCCCGCTGCACGTTTCTTCGGGAGAAACGCTGGTGGGTAATTTGAAGAGCTCGAAATCTTAGCAAAGTGTTGACCCAATGAGTTAGAAATTGCAACGGGGTCCACTAAAGTATCATGCGCGACAGTGAGCCCAGAGACCGGGGAGAAACTAGGCGCGCCTGAGAACCGTCGAATCCGACTCCAGACATCCCAGGAGGGAGTGAAGGTGTTAAATGAACTAGTAAAGAATTTCCAGCTTTCCTTCATGCTATCGCGGGTGACGCGACGGCATCGCGCTCGGAGCTGCTTATAGCGGATACAGTTGTCCGAAGTAGGATGGTGGCGGAAAACGCGAAGAGCACGTCGCCGCTCACGTACTGCGTCACGACATGCCTCGTTCCACCAAGGAACTGGGGGGCGCCGGGGCAATTCGGAGGTGCGTGGTATTGAACGTTCCGCAGCTGTAAGAATAACGTCTGTAATATGAGTGACCTCATCGTCGACGCTAGGAAAGTGACGGTCATCGAATGTCGCTAGAGACGAAAAAAGTGTCTAATCGGCCAAACTTCCAGCGTCGCGGGCGCATATATGGCTGTTGAGGCTGCAGTCTAAGGACACATGGAAAGTGGTCACTCGAGTGTGTATCATCATGGGCGAACCATTCAAAGCGCCGAGCTAGCGGAACAGTACCGACCGAAAGGTCCAAATGAGATAAATTTGTCGTGGAGGCAGACAAAAATGTAGGGTCCCCAGTGTTGAGGCAAGGAAGACATCTAGCAATAGTGAGCCACGCGGACAAGGATGTGGAGATCCCCAAAGCGGGTGGTGGGCATTGAAGTCTCCAACCAGTAAATAGGGGGGGGGGGGGGTGGAAGCTGACCAAGAAGATGAAGGAGATCAGCTCGTGCCATTGGTATGGACGATGGAATGTATACAGTACAAAGAGAAAAGATATCCAGAAAGGGAAAGACCGACAGCGACTGCTTGGAAGGAAGTGTTTAAGGGGATTGGGTGATAATGGAGAGTATCATGGAGAAGAATCATGAGTCCTCCATGTGCTGGAGTGCCTTCAACAGAGGGGAGATCAAATCGGACGGACTGAAAATGGGGGAGAACAAAGCGGTCATGGGGACGCAACTTTGGTTCCTGAAGACAGAAGGTGACCGGCGGGTAGGATCGTAAGAGGATCGACAATTCATCCAGATTGGCTCGAAGGCCGCGGATATTCCAGTGGATAATGGACATAGGGTGAACAGAAAATGGAGGAATGTGACCAAGGTTGCCGTCAACTCAGCGACTGCTCAGAGCTTGCGACCGACAGCATGGAATGGCATTCAGCCGAAGGCAGAAGATCCTGATCCATAGGTTGTTCAGGAGCAGCTCCTGCCACCAGCGATCGGCCGGTTGACCGGCCACCAGCAGTGCGCCTCGGCGACACAGAAGACGGTCGAGGGCGATTACCGCCAGGTGGCGCTGTAGATGAGACACGCCTTGGCGGAGAAGGAGAGGAACTGGGTTTCTTACTAGCCTTCTTGGAAACATGATGTTTAGATGAAGGAGGAACGGATGGTTGTGAAGTTGGGGTACGTAAAAAATCTTCACGAGTATGCTCTTTTTTCGAAGTCTTGGTGTCTGACTTTTGGGCTCGAGATTTAGCTGAACCCGATGAAGGGTGAGCCATAGAGTGGGCAGGCGAAAGTGGTGAGGTTGAACGGGCGATCTTTGCTCTGGCCGATCTGACGACCGTGGCACTAAAGGTGAGGTCCCAAGTCTGCGTGGCCGCCTCCTTTGTTGGCCGAGGAGAGGCAAGGACAGTGCTGTATTTTCCTGTCTGAGTGGGCTTTCGACTGGCGAATAATTTTCGAGCAGCAAAGGTCGACACCTTTTCCTTCACTCTGATTTCCTGAATGAGCTTTTCGTCTTTAAAAATAGGGCAATCTCGAGAGGAAGCAGCATGGTCACCCATACAGTTAATGCAACGAGGGGATGGCGGTAGACAAGCACACTCATGGGCATCCTTGCCACACATAACAAATTTGGCCGGATTGCAACAGGACTGGCTGGTGTGATTGAACCGCTGACACCGATAGCAACGCGTAGGGTTTGGGATGTAAGGGCGAACGGAAATTATCTCATAGCCTGCTTTGATTTTCGATGGGAGTTTGTCAAATGTCAAGAAGACAGTGCGGGTTGTAATGATGTTCATGTCAACCCTTTTCATGACTCTATGAACTGCCGTTACGCCCTGGTCAGAGAGGTAGTGTTGAATTTCCTCGTCGGACAATCCGTCGAGGGATCGAGTATAAACGACCCCACGTGACGAATTTAAAGTACGGTGTGGTTCCACCCGGACAGGGAAGGTGTGGAGCAGTGAAGTACGCAGCAATTTTTGTGCCTGGAGGGCACTGACTGTTTCTAACAACAGGGTGCCATTCCGTAATCTGGAACAAGACTTTACAGGACCCGCAATTGCGTCGACACCTTTCTGAATAATGAAAGGGTTGACCGTGGAGAAGTCGTGACCTTCGTCAGACCGAGAAACAACAAGGAACTGTGGCAACGATGGAAGGACTGTCTGTGGCTGAGACTCATTGAACTTACGCTTGTGAGCTGACATAGTAGAAGATGAAACCATTGCGAAAGTATCCCCCATGATTACCGGCGTCTCCGATGGCGCGCTCCTCCCTTGTGGGGGCCCTCTCTGAGGGCACTCCCGCCGTAGGTGATTGTTCACACCTCAGGTCACACCTCCTGAGAAACGGATGGAGGAACCAATCGGCACTTTCGGAAGGTATCAGCTCGGGTAATCACCCCTCCCTGGGCGTGGCCATTACCAGGGGGTACGTACTTGTCCTACCTGTCTACCCGGGACGGGGAATTACGCGTTACCCCGTCACCAGCTACGCATGGGAATGCATGGGTCGGCCTTCAGACATGCACAGGGAGGAAAAAAGAGAAAGGGAAAGGAAAGAAGAGAGTTCTCAAACGCCGCAGCGGAGAAAAGGGTAAAGAGAAGGACAAAGGAAGGACGAAGACTTGCAAGCGGAGAAAGCAAAGAATTTGTTACAGTTTCGAGCGTCCGTCTCCGGACGTAGGCACAAAACATACTCCCAGAGGGGGAGAAAGGAAAGAGGCGGAGGTGAGGGGGGGGGGTGAAGATGGGGGACGGGGAAGGATGCAGAAAGGGAAGGTATGCAGCGAGGAAAGGAAGGAGGGCCACATTAGCTCGGGGTCCCGTGCTCACTATGCACGTATCCACAAAAGAGTTGTGGACCCCCTGGGGGGGGGCAGAGGTTGTGGTAAAAAGTTTCCAACACAGATGTCGTGGTAAAATGCTGAGGATACGCGGTGTAGGCTCACGAACATTGGACGCCTTTGGGTGAAGATGAAGATGACTATCTTCGTGAAATCTGTGTCTAAAATTTATTTTCTTTAGTATTGTCGGTAGTAATCTATGAATTATTCTTGAAAGATAAATAAGTTATATTGTGTAATTAATTTTGTAGTTCCAACAGGTAATTTGCAATAGAAATAAGTTCTTTCTTTTCTGAATACACTTCTTCATATTCAATAGTGGTTTCCTCAATTTATTTAGCCCTTTTAAGCTAGTGACCACTAAGTTCTACCCCGATAGACACAATAACCACTCGAGCATTTTTCAGATTATTGGTTAGTTAGGTGCTTTCCTTTTGTCCGGCAAGACTGAAAAGAAAAGGTCAGGCAGGTAGCAACATAGTCTCACTGCACCCTCTGTGCCTTCACAGTTCCTAAACCGATGGTAACGTAACTAAAAGAAAGTCGCCAAACCTTAGGGTTGCCATTGTGCCAGTGCTATGCTAGTGCTTTCCCTACACATGTAGGGTGGGAAAAACAAGACATTAAAATATTTGTTTCGCTGATACGGAGCCTGACTTCATTAATGAACAGGAACAACTGGAAACCGTGACTCTGACGCACCAGCCAGCTGCTGTCACATGTTTGCACATGCGCATCTGCCAGATGTTCCGTTCTGAGTAATGCACACTGTCACCAAGTTTGAATGATGGGCCCTGCGTCTCATTAATAATGCCAAGGTACGTGAACTCACAGAACACGTGACATCACGCATCACAAAATACCATTCAGTACACTGAAGAGCCGTTGCATATTCTGAAGACTGCTGTTTGATGCTCAATGTCTGGTCTCCATGCCTTAAGACATTTTCTCATACAAATGATATGACTCAATTTGGGAGACTTTACTGGTCTCATACAGATATGATTTTATGTATGTAGATGGAAGTAGCGAATGAGAATTTGTATCAAGGTATGTGAACTTGTGTCTTCCGGCTACTAGGCAGGTGCATTAGCCACTGAGGCACCACGGCACAGCAGTCCACACAAATGCACGGATTAACCTAACACGCCTCTTCCTCTAGTCCTTATGTGTGTCCAGGACACTGTGGTCACTGTGATCTAAGTCAATGACGTCCTGTGACCAGTGGCCATACCCTTTCTGCACAGCATCCCAGAAGCCAAAGCACGATCACGTGTTTCTGCACAAACATATGCCTTCTTGGTGTCACAGGATGTCAGGTGCTCAGTTTTTTCTGAACATTAGTTTCCGTTTTCATAATTCATGTCGCTTCAGCACTTCTCGCTCTCTCCAGGGACTGCACGTATTCTTGTTTCGTTTCCATTGTATATTGATGTATCTGCTATTTCCCTTACTTTTACTATAGCAAGGTGGCAGCTTGGCAAGTCTCCCAAATTAAATTAGATGTACTTTTCGTTGCAGTTGATCCATAGTGAGAAGATCCTCTGGGATGTGGAACATGTCAGAATTGTGGGTGAACTTGAAAAAACCCTGTGACAGGACTACCTCACGTTTGTGTCATTTTTTAAATATATGCGGAGATAATTTCAGTTACTGGCTATTATCGATTTGCAGCTTTCCCACTGTTCCCCTTTTCTTTAATTTATGTCATCAGTTAGGCTACAGAACACTTGCAGTAAGTGAAGAAGATTGGTGTTTCCACTGTCTAGTGACAGAAGGTTGGCGGGTTGGAAATTAGCACGTTTGGTGCAGGATTATAAAATGTACTAATCAAACCCACATGACTATCTCGGTAACTGGCAGAAAGCTAATTTTAATTTCAAAACCTACAAGTAAATGTGTTTGAATCGTATCATTTGGATGTCAGTGACCATTTACATGAGTGCAAAGGCGCCGATTTCTTTATTTACAATGGTTGTGAAATGCGGGAGTGACACAAACTCCGATATTTCACCATCTCGTCGAAAACGCACTCAAGGACAGGCCTGCTAATCCGCTCCCGTAAGGACAAATCGTAATGAGATAGCCTGGGAAGTAGTGTTGGTGAGCCACAAATAAAAAGAACAGTGCAGCAGTAACCTTCAAATGTAACGGAGAGGCGCCTCGTCCTTTAAAAGCAAGGGACTGACAGTTACAGCTGTGTTTGGCAGATGTCGTTTAACACGAGAGCATACGAAACGCAGTGGTATCAGGCAACATCTTCCCTTTACGTACCTTGTGTGGTACTTCTACCAGTCATGTTGAGTATAATTATTCCCACAAACCATCCATTCCTAAGAAGAGAATGTTTACTCACGTTACACGTTTCTAGAACCCCAGAAATCTACCTCAAGCATTTCGTAGTTTAGTATAGTTACAACATTTAAAATTAATACGCAAAAAATCATTCACTAATCAATCTGGCAATGCCACACGGGCTTTCGAATAACGATTGTAAACTATGGAAACGGAAATGAGCGTTCGGCGTCGTTGGCCGGGAGGTCCCTTGCGGGGCAGGTCCGGCCGCCTTGGTGCAGGCCTTACTACATTCGACGCCACATTGGGCGACCTGGGCGGCGGATGGGGATGAAATGATGATGAAGCCAACACAACACCCAGTCCCTGAGCGGAGAAAATCTCCATTGTAAGCTATACACATGCTCCTCTGCACATAATACACAGAAGAAAAGAACTGGCATTCAAGAGTTTCAGCACGCGACCATGCTGTCATGTGCATGGATAAATTCTGAAGACACAGACGTCAAGTATCTTGCAATTGGCAAACCGTGCACCGAAATCACTTACCTAGTATGTTGAGGCAGCCTAATGACATGAGAACGCGGTCCTATCGTCGTTCTAATAACCGTCACAGTTGTAAATAACACTCGTGCGAACGTTCAGGGTCACCTCCTACCTGTATACGCTACTGCGTGCAATATTTTCCGAATAACCTATTTTGGACACTCGCAGCAGTGTCCGAAAAGCGATAGCGCTCCGAAAGTGCTATATTACGTCATAAAAATTATCATTTCTGCTGAGCGTTCATCTGCGTAACCCGCCTCTGAGGTAGCCCAAAGTGCTCCCGCTCAACCGATCTTACGCTTCCACGCTCGTGGGCCACAGCAGATGTATACGCTTTTGAAAATGAGTTAAGGCATATCACCAAAAACAGATCAATCTGGTCCATTAGGTATTGTCCTCTATTACCTGATTTAGTTCGCAATTAAAATAAATAATTATCAACCTGAAAGGTTAAAAACTACTGGGGCCACTTTTTGTCTCTGCGCGATGTCTCGATCTTCTGCATAGCAGATCACTACGGGGTTCCCCTTCAGCATAGGATTTCCGCGTGCCTTTGAGCTGCTGGAAAGGTCTACCTACGCAAAGATCGTTCTAGAACAAGCGAGACGTTTTCTGCGTTCCCGCGCAAACGCCGCGGCCATATTACTTCTGGCTGCTTCGTTCTAGAATTCCCGCTCTATGCCACTGACCTCCTGCCATACTTAACGTTCAGACGGCCGCCTGCGTAGTGTCGTTTCAACGAAAATACTAAAGAAAATAAATTTTAGACAGATTTCACGAAGATAGTCATCTTCATCTTCACCCAAATGCGTCCAATGTTCGTGAGCCTACACTGCGTATCCTCAGCATTTTACCACAACCTCCGTGTTGGAAACTTTTTACCACAAACTCTGTGTTGGAAATGTTTTCCGGAAACCAGCCATCCCGGCCTCTTTATTAAAATTATGTGCAATATTATCCCTCTGGAACAATTTAGATGCTGAACATTGTAGATATTTAACTGTCTTACTTCAACTCCAATACAAAGTAAATACTTTATTTCACGTCGCGTTATGGGTAGCGTAAAATTCTCCTCTTTAAATTTAGATGAAGTCTTTAATTTATTAGTTTCTTGATGACTGGGCCTGCAATGAAACATACGTCTTGAAAGTAAATTTTAAGTAAGGTATCTCTCATTTAAAACATTTATTGATAATTACGACAGCTGTTTCGGAAGATTTCCAAGTATCTTTCAGAATTTCACGTAAAATATAACGAGAACAGTCACCAGATAGTCACACCAGATGTTATCTATACGTGAGGAGAATGTAGACATAAGTCTCCCTCCAACCCTTGTGTCAGGCGATATCAGGCCGACAGCGCCGCAGGCAAGAAGTGGTGCTTCCCTGCCGCTACGGACACAGTTCCTCCGTGGCCACCTAGCAGCTGCTGTTATTACGAGCAGCTTCTTGTTCACCTCGAGTTTATGCTGTTTTATACAGTGTGTCCAAATATTTTGATGCAAATTACGTAAATATTTCCTGTAATATTTTGACAGTTCACATCATACATGTTTTATATTTATATTGTTACAAACTATGGTCACAAGTGATTATATTTTTAGCTATCTCAAGTATATGTGTACTAGTTTTGGTCCTCAACTTAAGTTAACGTTGTTCTGACTCATAAATAATATCTTGTGTAACTTCCTTGCTACATTTCATGTGAAATTCAAAAGTTTCGGTGTCTCGTTGATTTTATGCTGTGGGGTTTCATACAGTGGGGCGTGATATTTTAGTGTAAAATCGTAAAATATTTAGCATAATTTTATATTAAAACGTCACGCCCCGGCCGGTCGCTGTGGCCAGCGGTTCTAGGCGCTTCAGTCCGGAACCGCGCTGCTGCTACGGTCGCAGGTTTGAATCCTGCCTCGCCCATGGATGTGTGTGTGTTGTCCTTAGATCAGTTAGGTTTAACTAGTTCTAAGTCTAGGGGACAGATGTTAAGTCCCATAGTGCTTAGAGCCACTTGAACCATTTGTCACGCCCCGCTCTATGAAACCTAACAGCATAAAATCAACGTGCCACTGAAATTTCTTGAATTTTACATGAAATGTAGGAACAATAGTTACACCAGATGTTATTTATACGTCAGAACAACGTTGACATAAATTGAGGACCAAAGATAGGATACGCATACATGAGAGACCTAAAGATACAATCACCGCTGACCATAGTTTGTTACTATGTAAATATAAAAAAATCTATGGTGTGAATTGTCAAAATGTTACAGGAAATATTTACAATATTATACCAAAATATTTCGTCAAACTGTATAAAACAGCATAAAATTGACGTGAAATCGATATTTTAGAATTTCACGTGAAATATAACGAGAACAGTCACCAGATAAGCGTCATACCAGATGTTATATATACGCCAGGACAACGTAGATGTAATTCTCTCTCTCTCTCTCTCTCTCTCTCTCTCTCTCTCTCTCTCTCTCTCTTTCTCTTCCTTACATAATTTAGAAATATAAAAATTCTTTGTGTAACTCGTGACAGTGGAAATTCACGGAAGTCTTCACTTAAAAAATTCCTATAGAACTATACACATCGTAATTCTCAAACCTTGTATACGCAGGTGCTTGAAAATGGAAATCTTCCGAAACAGCTGTCGTAAAAATCAATAAATGTTTTAAGCAATAATAGTGGAACCTTACTTAAAATGTCTTTTCATTTTTATTATTATTGTCAAATGTAAGTAAAATGGAAGTAGAGGAGGATACATTTATACGTTACTGTGTAACGTTGTTGCTACGTTACAAGGTGACTGTAGCTTTCTGGCTGATGGGCAGTTAATTCCACGTTTCTGTCCAGTGTCGTTACAGGCGTGACCACAGACAAGGCACGAGACTGCTGTAATGAAAGGGCAACCACTCACGCAAGTCCAGTGTGGGCTGTAATTATCGTATGGCAGCAAAACTCGGTAGATATGCTAATGCGTTAATGTGGAACCGATTTACGCCAGAAAGCTAATTAGTTCCAGTTGTAGTCACCAGGTACAAATCTGGCGCTGTACAATTTTCGTACGCTGTTAATGAAACTGTTTTATACGAACGGCAGCAATTAAAGTACTGTAGAGAGAGTATTGCGGACTGAAAGGTCTGAGCAGAGGTCCAATGTCGTAAAATGGTTTCAAGAAGATGACAAATGAAATTCTACAAGACGAGTGAGCTCGGTGTGGCACCTGGAAGAGGAAGGCGTCCTGTCCCGGTGAAAACTATAGAGCAGGTCGCCGTCGCCGTACCCCACTATGCAACAAGCGTCCTGGTTAGTGCTGGCGCTCATGCAGTGTCACGAGAATTGTATATCCCATGTGCGACAGTACGGAAAGTTTTGCTGTGTTTTTACACTGGAACCCGTGCAAGGTCCAGATGGTGCAGCACCTGAAATCTCATGATGTACAGCAACGTTCTGAATTTGGTCTTCGGTTTCTGGCACGGCTCGAAGTTGTTGACATGTGGCCGGGCAATATCCTATGGAGTGACGAGGCACATTTTACATTACTGTGTGCAGAGAATACACAAAACTGTCGAATTTGGGGTACTGTTAAATTGCGTGTTGTGCACGAAGAGCCACTGCACTATGCGTATGTGACTGTGTGGTGTGCATTCACAAGCATCTTTATTGTTGACCAGTTCTTGTTTGAAGAGGTCTTGCCTTGTGCACTGTGACGTCTGCACGTTATCGATACCTCCTTCTACAGCAAGTGATTCCCCGTGTCGAAGAGCGCAACTCTGTGGGAACCACTGTTTTCATGCAAGGAGGGGCCACTCTCCATGTCGCTCGCCACCTTCCAGGAAAGTGTTATATCTAGGTCACCTCACCTGAATCCATGTGACTTTTGAATCTGGGGATAACTAAAAGAACGCTTTTACCAGGGACAATTCGGTCTCTACAGGATCTGAAACTTGTATGCACTAAGGTGGTGAAAGTCATGGAAATGATTGGTTCAAATGGCTCTAAGCACTATGGGACTTAACATCTTGGGTCATCAGTCCCCTATGGGAAAGCGATACGCACATATACAGATGGCGGTAGTGTAGCGACACCGGGTATAAAAGGGAGGTGCGTTGGCGGAGCTGTCATTTGTACTGAAGTGACTCGTGTGTGGAAAGATCTGCGATGTGATTATGGCCGCACGACGTGATTAACAGCCTTAGCGAGTGCGGAATGAAACCTGGAGCCAGATGTGTAGGACATTCCGTTTCACAAAACGTCAATGTTCCGAGATGCACAGCGTGAAGAGTGTGCCGAGAAGACCAGACTTCAGGCTTTACATGTCACCACGGACATCGCAGCGGCCGAGAGCTGCGGCGTTTGTGTGGAGTTGTCGGTACTAACAGACAAGCAACACTGCGTGAATTAACTGCAGAAATCAATCGGGACGTATGACGAACGTATCCGTTACGACTGTCTACTAAATTTGGCATTAATGTTCTATGGCAGCAGACAACTGACGCGAGTGCCTTTGCTAACAGCACGACACCGCCTGCAGCTCCTCTCCTTGGGTCGTAGAAGACTGGAAAATCGTGGACTGGTCAAATGAGATCCTATTTTTATTGGTATGAGCTGATGGTAGGGTCCGACTGTAGGTCAAACAAACCTCATGAAATCGTGGACCCGAGTTGTCAACAAACAACTGTGCAAACTGGTGGTGGCTCCATAAAGGTTTGGGCTGTGTTTACATGGGATGGACTGGATTCTGCTTGTTTCCGGCTACTCGGAGGCCATTTGCAGCCATTCATGGACTTCATGTTCCCAAACAACGACGGAATATTTATGGATAACACTGCATCATGTCATGGGTCCAGAATTGTTCATGTTTGGTTTGAAGAACATTCTGGACAATTCGAGCGATGATTTAGCCAACCAGATCGCCAGACACGAATCGCATAGAACATTTCTGGGACGTAATCGGGATGTCGGTTCGTGCACAAAATCCTGCACTGGTAACACTTTCGCAATTACAATCGGTTATTGTGGCAATATGGCTAAATATTTCTGCACAGCACTTTCAAAAACATGTTGAGTCCACGGCACGTCGAATTGCTACTCTGTGCTGGGCAACAGCTGGGCTGACACGATATTGAGAGACATCCCACGACATTTGCCACCTCAGTGCACAGGATCAAGTTGCTCAGGTTCCACCGGAACTGCTGGGAGCAACAATTCATCAAGTCCTTTTACAGATCCTGCACCTCGTCCACGTCTCCAGTGCTCATACTGAACAAATTATGTAAGTGACAGTTAATAATAAAATCAGCATTATATGCCTGTCTCACTTGTTACACTTTCTCTGCCCACATCCCGTTCCTAATCCATCACACAAGGAAATATTTCTACACGTCTTTCTTGCAGTCACAGCGCCAGATTTGCACCTCGTGGCCAAACTTGGAACTAATTTTTTGCAGCGTAAATCGGTCCCACATTAACCCTTTAATATATTTACGGAGTTTCGCTGCCATTCGATAATTGCAGCTCACACTGGAGCTCTGTGAGCAACTGCGGTGTGTCAGCTTCTCCAGTCGCTGCGCCTGTACAGAACGGTACAGGTCGCTGTCAGGTTTCTTCCCACGCCACGGCGGCGCCCTGGCAAAGCGAAGCCCGCAAGCGACTGGCCACCGCCCCCTCTCAAATGCTGCGAATACTTGCCGTGCCGGCCTGTTCGCAGCCTGGAGGGTTCCGCAGCCGGCGCAGCTGGAGTTTCGGGGGTAATTAGTTCTGCAGCAGCCGCTGGATCAGCAGGGGCAGAGAGGGCGCCTCGGCAGATTAATGGAGGTACGCGACGCGGGGGTGGAGAAAACGCGCCCCCGCCTCCAACCCTTGTGTCAGGCGATATCAGGCCGACAGCGCCGCAGGCAAGAAGTGGTGCTTCCCTGCCGCTATGGACACAGTTCCTCCGTGGCCACCTACCAGCTGCCGTTATTACGAGCAGCTTCTTGTCCCGTCAACGTGACCACGACAAGTACCAGCAGTTTCACGTCTAACGAGATCTGCATTCCTATGTAAGGCACAGCATGCGTACGTAGCATGTTCCAAAACGCCGCGCATAAGAACTGGATATTCACGTGCTCATACATCGGGTTCTATTTTGCTAGAAAGGTAGGGTCAAGTGTTTTGGGGGTCAAGTCTTCTGGATAGCCCCTGCGCTACGGACCATCTCTATACCCAACAGAAGGATCGTCTTAGTGTCACTATACTACAGTACAGGGTCAAAGAAAGAATATTACACGCTCCCTCCTGCTTAGGCAAATGGAGCAAATAGGTTGGTTCTTTTTGCTTTTGATGTGTTCTATGCGCCAATAAACCGTCAATTCATGGGCTGTTCATTGGAAAACTCAACAAGATTTTTTTTCATTATATTTTCACCGGGACCAGCCGATCAAAACCCAGACAAGAATTCCAAGATGGCTAGGCACAGAAAATGTTTACGATATATTCCTAAGATTCCTATCACGATCAACTTCGAAAATTCTCTTGATATCTTTGTTTCCAAGATACAGAGGTTAAAGTCACCTTACTTCTGCATGTAAAATACTGTATGAGGTGAAAACTAAATAACAAATAACCGCAATAAATTGCTCAAGTTTTAATGGTATATTCTATAGGAATTTATCCACGAGAGCCATCATCTCAAAGCCTTTTTCCGTTACTGAGAAACATGCCTAAAATTTGTTTTTCGGGTACCGAAACCCAGCCGCGGATTCGGAGACGGTTATGCATAGCTAATGGTTACAATTTCTTAATTTCTTCGATGTATTTTTAAGATCCTGATCTCGAATAACACTGAAAATTTTCTTCATATATTAAGCAGTGAAGTGAAACATGGACGATAAATAGTTTGGACAAGATGAGAATAGAAGCTTTCGAAATGTGGTGCTCAAGAAGAATGCTGAAGATTAGGTGGGTAGATCACATAACTAATGAGGAGGTATTGAATAGGATTGTGGAGAAGAGGAGTTTGGGGCACAACTTGACTAGAAGAAGAAGGGATCGGTTGGTAGGACATGTTCTGAGGCATCAAGGGATCACCAATTTAGTATTGGAGGGCATCGTGGAGGGCAAAAATCGTAGAGGGAGACCAAGAGATGAATACACTAAACAGATTCAGAAGGATGTAGGTAGCAGTAGGTACTGGGAGATGAAGAAGCTTGCACAGGATAGAGTAGCATAGAGAGCTGCATCAAACCAGTCTCAGGACTGAAGACCACAACAACAACAACATATTAAGCCGTTTCCTACATACGGAGATTTATAGTTTCCTTGCATGTGCAGGTAAAATACGCACTTAAAATCCCACGTGAGGTTGAAAACGTAGTTTATAAAGTGACGTAACACCGACAAGTATGCTGTAAAGAGTCTCCGTTATCATCTGAGAACCCCATGTTATTGTACTGAAACATATACAAAAATTTTCTTGCACATAAAATTTGCCTAAGATGTAAAATTAGTTTTGCGTTATTTCAATTTCTCATAACAGAACTATCTAAATTTTATTCACCAATATCAATATATAAACCGCCAGGGGAAAGGTTTGCTTTCAGCCAACATGTCTGTCACCCACAGCTAATAATGGGAGACTTTAACTGTCACAATAGAGTGTGGGGCTATCAAGACACAAATGAGGATGGAGAACTACTGGAAAGCTGGGCAGAAGAACACGAGCTGAATCTCATCCATGATCAGAAACAGCCTGCGTCATTTAACAGTGCAAGATGGAAGAGAGGGTATAACCCAGACCTCATATTTGTTTCCAAAACCTTGTCCGGGTCATGCAACAAATTCGTTCTCAACCCTATCCCAAAGACCCAACACAGACCAATCATGCTAAAGTTTAGACCAGTAATACTGCCACAAAAAGTACCCTTTAAAAGACGTTTTAACTTCAAAAGGGCCAACTGGAAAAAATTTGCGGACACCTTAGACATGGAAATCGTAAATTTACCATCAATCACTGAAAACTACGGAAAGTTCGTCCAAGCTGTTAAAAGATCAGCAAGACTCAGCATACCTAGAGGCTGCAGAACACTCTACATTCCTGGAGTTTCCAACGACATGAAACAAATATATAACGAATACCTGGAGCAGTACAGCATGGACCCTTTCAGTGAAGAAACCATAAAACTTGGGGATCAGCTAATTGAAACTATAAGCAAAGACAGACAAGAGTCCTGGAAACATACGTTGGAGAGTCTTGACATGAAGCACAGTAGCAGAAGAGCTTGGAACCTCATAAAGCGATTGTCCAGCGACCCGGCAGCCCCCAAGGATCAGGCTTCCGTAACAGCTAACCAAATCGCACATCAGCTCCTTTTGAATGGTAAACCAACCAGGAACAGTAAGACTGCCACCTCATATAAGAGGCCACAAGTGACAGAAATACCACCTGAGCCATACTTCACTTCAACAGAACTGGAAGCTGCTATCAGTTCCTTGAAACCCAGGAAGGCCGCGGGTCCCGACGACGTCATTAATGAATTTATACAGAACCTAGGGCCCATAGCTAAGGAATGGCTTTTAGAACTCTATAATCTCTGCTGGTCAAACAAGACGATACCTAAGCTATGGTTGAAGGCCAAGGTAGTAGCTATCCCAAAGCCAGGTAAACCAAGAGATGATGCTAAGAACTATCGTCCAATATCGCTGCTGTGCTGCCCTTTCAAGCTATATGAACGTCTTATCTTGAATAAAATAGCACCACAACTAGAAAGGCAAATCATTCCACAACAAGCAGGATTCAGACCAGGTAAATCTTGCACTGCCCAGGTCCTCTGCCTAACACAATACATAGAGGACGGTTTTGAGAAGGGAGAAAAAACTGGCGTGGTGTTTGTCGACTTATCAGCAGCTTACGACACGATAAACCACAAAATCCTCCTGGGAAAAATTTTCAAAATGACGGGAAACTACCACCTTACTGAAGTTGTGAGATCACTGATCTCCAACAGAAGATACTATGTGGAATTTCAAGAACAAAGAAGTCGCTGGAGGAACCAGAAGAACGGGCTCCCACAAGGTAGTGTTTTGTCCCCCCTACTTTTTAATCTGTATACAAATGACCAACCAGTTGGACCGACGACAAGAAGCTTTATCTATGCTGATGATGTAGCCATTGCATGCCAATCTAGATTAATCAAACAGATTGAGAGAAACCTAACAGATGCCTTAGAAGAACTAACTGACTATTACAACGGGAACCAGCTTCGACCTAATCCAGCAAAGACGCAGACTTGTTTATTTCATCTAAACAACAAGGAAGCAAACAGGGAATTACAATTGGAATGGAACTCAGTTAAACTTCAACACTGCCCAAACCCAGTTTATCTTGGAGTCACGTTAGATCGAACATTGTCTTACAAGAAACACGTAGAGAAAACTAGAGCGAAAGTCAACACACGGAACGGCATAATCCGTAAACTTACCAACTCACACTGGGGAGCAAACCCTGAAATTCTACGTGCATCAACCCTGGCATTGTGCTTTGCTCCAGCTGAATATGCATGCCCCGTCTGGAGAAGATCTACACATGCCCAGAAGCTAGACGCAGCACTGAATGCCTCATGTCGATTAATCACGGGATGCCTGAAGCCTACAAACCGTGATCTCCTTTATATGTGTTCTGGAATAGCCCCCCCCACAGATCAGACGGCAAACGTTGGCGATGGCCGAACGAAGCAGGCAGTGCGAAGATAGAAGACATCCCCTGTACGCACATCAGCCAGCGGAGGCAAGACTTAAATCTAGGAAAGACTTCATAAAAGCTGAACGTCCACTAACCGAAAGTCAGTCTACAACTAGAGAATCAATGTGGGAACAGAAATTGGATAAAGGCAGTCTGAAAAGTTGGAACATTAAAGAAAAACTTCCTGCTGGATCACAATTGGAATGGAGAGTCTGGAAGAGCCTAAATAGACTTAGATGTCAAATGGGAAGATCACAGGATAACCTGATCAAGTGGGGATACGCCGAAGAAGAGCCCTGCCAATGTGGAGGAAAACAAACCATGACACACCTGCTGACCTGCCCATCTTTGCTGGCCCCATGCACTTTCCAAGACCTGTGGTTGGCCAACGACGCTGCAGTGAAGTGTGCCGAACACTGGAGAGAGATATGAGCCTTGCTTTAGACAATAATGACGACTTACAATATGTGAAGATCATGAATGTATATATGAATGAATAACTATCATGTACTTTTATTTGTAATCTAGCATATATAGCGTATTAATTAATTACAGATGTAGCTCAGACACGATTAAATAAATAAAATTCACCAATACATTTCTTTGCATACGAGTTAGATGCCCTGGTGTAGCAGGGAAAAAGAACAGCGGAAAAATAAACCAATCGGAACAGAAAGATGCAAATGTGGTTCCTATTTATTTAAAAGACTCTGGCTGGAAGGTCTTCATTCCACATTCGTCAATACCTATGAAAAATTTCCCAAAAATTTTCGCATGAGGACATATTCGTGCTTTTTATGCTGAGAGACAAGAAGACAGTGGCAGTGGCAAAGAGACAGAAAAGTGAGGAAACAATAGTAGTAGTAGTAGTAGTAGTAGTAGGACAGAACCAACAGGACTGTGGCTTTGACACAGGAGGCAACGCCACAGAGACACAGAGAGATAATGAGAATGAGTTAGGCTGAATGAGTGAGTGGGAAAGGGCAACTGGGAGGCGATGGATATGAGCGACTTACAGCGATGGAGTACAAGGTGTAGTTGAGTTGCAGTGGGATTAAAGGGACCAGACTGCTACGGTCATCGGTGATTGAGTTACAGCTAATGGAGCTTGTGCGAGTGAGAGGTGACTTGCATGTTGAAAATAAAAAAAAATGTCGCAAACCTTTTCGCTTGCCAAAATGTTTGGGGAAATTTTTTAATGTGCCGAGGATGGTGGAACGAGGCAGCTTGTGCTCCCCTTTTCAGTCAGAGTCTTAAATAAACAAAACATATCCGCTGCTAAATATAATCACGTTATTCCGGGATGGGAGTGTTCAGCCACACTGACCCGGATCTGATAGAGAAACACACTTTCTCACCTTTAGTCGCGTTCCAGTAGCAACAAGTAGCTTGAGAGGTTTGAAGTCTAGCGTTTCGGCAGCATGCTGCTATCATCGGCTTTGATTTAAAACGGGACTTAGGCTTCAAAATGTGTTCTTCATCATTAACAACGTCACAATAGTCTTCTAATTTCGTGCAATAAGGATAAACATTGCGTTGTGTGAGGCCGAAATGTTGTATCAGTCTCTACATGTACATAGATACTCCGCAAGCCACCATACGGTGCATGCGGAGGGTACCCTGTACCACTACTAGTCAATTTCTTTCCCGTTCCGCTCGCCAATAGAGCGAGGGAAGAACGACTGTCTCTACATGCCTCCGTTTGAGCCGCAATTTCGTACCGCAATTTCGTACCTCGTCTTTGCGGACCTTACGTAAATCGTACCTCGGCAACATCATGATAGTTCCGCACTGTCGCAAATTCTGGCTCCCTGAACTTCCTCAACAGTGCCTCGCGAAAACAATCTTCCCCCCCAAGATTCCTATTTGATCTCACGAAGAAGCTCCATAATACTCTCGTTTTGATCGAACCTGTATTAACTTACATTTTTGTACGTTCAGAGCTAACTTTCATTCATCACACCAAATAGATATCCTGCCTCAATGACACCGCTTTCCCGTACACTGCAGTGTCATCAGCAAACAGTTCCAGACTGCTGCTCACGCTGTCCGTCTGATCATTCATGAATGCGGTCCCGCCACACTCCCCTGGGGCACCCCTGATGAGGACCCTTCTCTCTGACGAGCCGTCGAGGACAACGTACTGGGTTCTTGCCACTCACACATCTGGGAACCTATTCCGTGTACTCGGACCTTTGTCAGCAGTCTGCAGTGGGGCACCACGTCAAACGTTTTCCGTAAACATAGGGATACGGAACCTTTCGGTTGCGTTGCATCCGTAGTTCGCAGGATGTCGTGTGAGAGAAGAGAAAGCCGAGTTTTGCACGACTGATGGTTTCCAAATGCGATATTTTCTCCTCAGGGAGATTTATTATAGTCTAAATAAAAGTACACTCATGCTCGTAAATTTAATGCTGATACATGGTGAAACAACGCTGTGGTCGGCGGTTTGCCGGTTTAAATCATCTCGGGGTATGACCATGCGGTGCATTTGACCTGCGGTCGTCGCACGGTGGCGCTGGCAGTAGTTGAGGTGTGTTGGTGCATGTCAGAGTAACGGTGCAGCGAGTAATTGTACAGACGTTTTCAGACGTGCTAACGGTGACTGTGTGTGTTGAAAATGGCTCAAAGAACACATATTGACGTCTTTATGGGGTTAGAATACTAGAGCGACTGGAGGCTGGTCAAACACAGCAGGGCGTAGCACGGGCCCTCCGTGGCCCACAAGTGTGATCTCAAGATTACGGCGACGTTTCTAGCAGACAGGAAACGTGTACATGCGCTACAGTATGGGACCACCACAGTGTACAACACCACAAGAAGACCGATATCTCACCATCAGTGCCCGCAGACGGCCACGGAGTTCTGCAGGTAGCCTTGCTTGGGACCTTACCACAGTCACTGGAACAGTTGTCTCCAGACACACAGTCTACAGACGACAGAACAGACTTGATTTATTTGCCCGGAGACCTGCAAGGTGCATTCCACTGACCCCTGGTCACAGGAGAGCCCGTAAAGCCTGCTGTCAAGAACACAGTAAATGGTCATTCGAACAATGGTCCCAGGTTATGTTCACGGACGAGTCACGGTATAGTCTGAACAGTGACTGTCGCCGGGTTCTCATCTGACGTGAACCAGGAACCAGATACCAACGCCCTAATGTCCTTGGAACGGACCTATATGGAGGTCGTTGTTTGATGGTGTGGGGTGGGATTATGACTGATGCATGTACACCCCTCCATGTCTTTCACAGAGGAACTGTAACAGGTCAGGTGTATCGGGACGTCATTTTGCACCAGTATGTCCGCCTTCTCATGGTGCAGTGGGTCCCACCTTACTCCTGATGGGTGATAACGCATGGCCCCACCGAGCTGCCATCGTGGAGGAGTACCTTGAAACAGAATCAGGCGAATGGAGTGGCCTGCCTGTTCTCCAGACCTAAACCCCATCGAGCACATCTGGGATGCTCTCGGTCGACGTATCGCTGCACGTCTTCAAACCCCTACGATACTTCAGGAGCTCCGACAGGCACTGGTACAAGAATGGGAGGCTATACCCCAGCAGCTGCTCGACCACTGATCCGGAGTATGCCAACCTGTTGTGTGGGCTGTGTACGTGCGCATGGTGATCATATCCTATATTGATGTCGGGGTACATGCGCAGGAAACAGTGCCGTTTTGTAGTACATGTGTTTTGGGACGGTTTTCTTATCACAAATACCGTGGACTTACAGATCTGTGTCGTGTGTGTTCGCTATGTGCCTATTCTATTAGCGCCAGTTTTGTGTAGTGCCGCGTTGTGTGGCACCACGTCCTGCAATTATACTTAATTTATGAGCGTGAGTGTGTATTCAGGAATACTGGGAGAACACTAGCCTGTAATTATTCCGATCTGTTCCATTACCCTTCTTACACCTGTCAAATACCTGTTCTTTTTTCCATTCGCTTGGGTGAGACATTCGCAATAGATACAATAAGGACAAGGGGCCAGTATCGGAGAGTACTGTCTGTATAATCGAACTGGAGTTCCGCCCGGACGTCAGAGGCTCTTCTCCACGCCAGGGTTACCTGTTCCTGAGTCTTCCATACGGAAGCATATGACACGGACAAACGACGGTATGTCTGTACCATCCACCCGTGCGAATCATTTTTTAAACAAGAAGCTTTCCTTTTGCTGTCTTCCATTGCTACACCGGGATGATCGAGGAGTGACTGGATAGAACCCTTCTACCCACTTACATGTACGTGTAATGCATATGTACAAATACACGAGCATGATTTTATTGCCGCCTGATAATGGCAGCATACCGCTGAATCAGGTCGCTTCCAACCAAACGGTGGTATTAAAACGTAACTAGAGAAGAGTTTTGTGTGCGAGGTTTCTGTCTCCTTCCCGCCGTATTAAGAACAGTCTGTATGTCCGCAGCCTGTGGGAACCTGCCCTTACAGACCCTAATATATCAAAGCCAGGGTAGGGTCAGGCAGCAGCCGACAGACATTACAGCACCACAAAGCTTATTGTGTAACGCGTTGCCCTGTTACTTATCTCGATCTCGTATGAAGCACGTGACGTAACGGGTAAGTATTTGTTGATGGTGTTAGGACAGCAACCAGCAACAAATTTACTTTCAGTTCCTTTATTCAAAGAATACCGTTACCGGCTTCGAATCGTTGTGATTCATCCTCAGACGGTTTACACGCTTTCTTTATGACATGTGGTGTGTTTTCTTACAGATTAATTATCCTAAAATATAAATAATACATAATTATAAACACGCCACACACAGATGGTTGCGTTACACATTTTCGTTGCATGTGACTTACGTGAAACGTCGGTTTGGAGTGTTTGTTTCCTTAACATTCGTCCGATGGAAATGAATTCCCACTGTGTTCTTATTGTTGCACACGTAAATTGTTCTCACTGAACACTTTAGATTTGTCACTGAGAAGGTTTCTACCAAGCACCGCATGTTTTGATACATACAAAGAGCTTACAAACATACAGCAGACACATCCATGCCCGAGGCAGGATTCGAACCTGCAACCGTAGCGCTCACGCGGTTCCAGACTGTAGCGCCTAGAACCGCTCGGCCACCCCCGTAATTTAAAAATTAATTATATATATATATGCAGGGTTGAGAAAAATTGTGCCACGAAATTTTAACCCTGGATAGCTGATGCCAATAGGAAGGAAAATGACTACGGAAACTTGGCAGCACGCGCTCCTATTGGCGGTGGGATTGCCCTGTTGCCGTTCGTCGGTTGACGGGCAGCGCTATGGTTTTCGGTTCACCCATACAAACGTCCCTCCCGATCTCGGGCAGGCAAAGCATTCGCGGCCGTGCGTTGTCCAGAGCACCCGGCAACGGGGCAATCCCGCGGCCAAATGGAGCGCGTGGCGCCTGGTTTCCGTAGTTTAGAAATTGTGCGTTGTCGACCTACACAACATTAGTAATTTTGGTTCCTACTTGCATCACCTATCCGGGGTTAAAATTTCGTGAAGTTTCGACGCATTCTGTAAAGTGGTACTCTTCATAAGAGTACTTCAGCCACAGTATTTGGAGTATAGTACCAAGCTTAAATCTGTCTGCCAGCTTCTTTTCAGTATTCCGCTGTCAATTTGTACTCATGTACTTGGTAGAGTAAGTCGGTAACACTTGCAAGTAGATGCAACCAGTTTCTTACACAGTACTTCATGTGCTTGCTTGTACTTAACGTATGCCAGTACTATACGATTCAGTTGGGAGACACCAATTTCACCCTCATCTCAATATGCAGAAGCTAGTATTTTTATTCGATGTAAATATGCAAGCTAACATCCGTGTCCCAGTCTGTCATACGAATGATGGACGTTACGTGACGTTCACTCAACTTCACTTAGTCGAACCACGGTCGAGGAGATATGGGTGCTTGTATGGCTAACAGAATACTTTCAGACCAGCAACGAACGATTCAAAATTAAAATTTCAAGTGATTCGAGGGTTTCAAGAGCCTTGCGTGTTGGTGACAGTTTATTAAATGCTTACGTATCACAACAAACGAAGTGCCTGCCACATCAAAGTTGATGGCACTACCTTTAAAAAAAAAAAAAAAAAAAAAAAAAAAAAAAAAAAAAAAAAAAAAAAGATTGAAATATTGTGTGTGATGTTTCCACTGTTCAGAGTTCGTGACTGGTTGTCGAAGCATTACGAGAACTTGCAGAGATGTATTTAATTTGTGGCGCAGCCCGGCGTAGTGCCTGGGAGAGCAAGCAAAAGTACGGAGACAAGTTTCGGAACTACCGTCTTCCTAACTGGAAGAAATTTATCGCCGTGGACAGAAAGTTACAGTAAACTGGGTCGATCAAACTACACAGCGCTGGCCAAGATTCTCCGCAAATAATTGTTCCCACAGCAGACATTCCGGAGACTGGTTTGGACCGTGCGGGAGAAGATTCATCAATAACCACGCGTCGACTTTCCCGAGAAATTCACAGCTCGAAAACTACAATGTGGAGGTAGGACACATCGCCTTATCATACACAACGTATGCGTGCACTGGCTACTAAATCACCGGGAAGTCAGAGTTCTGTCTGTGGACTATGCAGTACAGTACTGCAAAACTCAAAGTCTAACTGAATTCATTCTTGAAACATTATGTTTTTCAGCTGTGGTGATTTTTGGCGCTGCCGCAGCTCTGGAGTGAAGAAAATACGTCCTTGATCACCAGCAACGTTTGCTTATCAACGAATAGGGCTGAATTATATAATGTCTGATAGGAGAACACTTATTGTCTCTTTGTCCTTTTCCCCAGAAAGTTGTACGAATATCCTGTTCTCGGGTATCCGGAAGAATTTGCCGGAAATGTACGACGTTTTGATGAATGTCAACGCATTATCTTATGGCGAATTTCCGTAACAGTGTTTTGGTCGTTTTTTGTGAGAACGTGCATAGTGTGCTGTTCGTATCTGAGTGTGTCTCACGCTGTTAGTTGTACCGCTGGCGTATTCGTTTATTTTCCAGCTTTGGGTACGGATCTTTGGTCTAGCGAACGGTCGTATATTATTGTTAAGATGGAGCTATTGTATCAGCATACTCTGAAAGGAACCTAACTGGTATACAGTGTGGACCAAAAGACTCGCTTTTGTTAAGTGATTTAAGTTGATTCATTGCTCCAAGGACATCTACTTCTACGTTAGTCATTCTGGCAGCTGTTTTTGATTCGAATTCTGGAATAATTACTTTGTCTTCTTTGGTTAAGGAATTTCGGAAGACCGTGTTTAGTAACTCTGCTTTGGCAGCTCTGTCGTCAATAGTATTTCTATTACTATTGCGCAGAAAAGACATTGACTGTGTCTTGCCGGTAGTATACTTCACATATGACCAGAGTCTCTTTGGATTTCTGGCCAGGTATCGAGACAAAGTTTCCTTGTGCAAACTGTTTCTGACCGTGCCGTGTATTCCTTCTACTGGTTGTTCGTAAATTCCCGTTAGAAACTTCTACAGCTTGTAGAGGGCAGACAGGAGTTAATACTTGGAAATGGAACCCATGTCCGGAAAAGTGCTGTTTCCGTGCTACAATCATTTGAAAAGTTGTTGGTAATGCGACAGCTTTTACAAGTAATTTGCTACGCCTGACCCAGTATATCAAATGCTTTACTGTTCCAGTCATTAATAACCAAAGGAACAAAAAGGAAACGTGGTGCAGTACGGCCTCTTCCAGATCGGGTGAGCGGCGTCTCCTTGGAGCACCACGTTCACACGTCTGCTGACAGGGAAGTTACGTCTTTCTAGAAGCCGTTGCGTAATTGTGGCGAGAAGGGCGTGCAAATGAGTCGGACATAGTGGAGAACGATCCTGATAAAGGTGATGAGCACCTCTTCCATTACCGTGAGCTTCGCCATTCAGAAGAATCATGTCGATGTATTCTGCACACGTGTAGCCAACCATGTTGCTCTCACAGCACACACACACACACACACACACACACACACACACACACACACACACACACACACACACACACACACACGAATGACAATCGAGCTGGGTCAGAGAGGTAGGACAGACGCCGAACGAACATCAGCCGATCCGACGCAAGCACCCCCCACCACGATTACCCTGTTCCACATCTACCTAGCAAACTTGTTTCCGAACGGCTATAGCATGGAAACTGTGCGTTTCCGTTCATGAGTTCCAATTAAAATTATTGTCTACTCAACTCCCTTCTACAAGTTCTAGAAGTATGTAACGGGAATTCCCGAACACCCTGTATATCTGTGTAGTATTAATGAGGTTCCTTTATACAACCTTTTGTTAAATTTCTTTCAGGCCCATTCAGGAACGGAAAGCGGAGAGAACAACAACCACAAAAAGTGATGTCTTGCCAATAAATATGATGTCTGGTTTGTGGGGTGCTCAACTGCGCGGTCATCAGCGCCTGTACACCTTACCAATTTTTACACAGTCCAATTTTTTCACAATCCTTTCAAGCCACTGTCACGAATGGTGGAGACGAAATAATGAGGTCAACACAAACACCCAGTGCCCGAGCAGAGAAAATCCCCAAACCGGCCGGGAATCGAACCCGGGACCCCGTGGTCCAGAGGCAGCAACTCTAGCCACTAGACCAAGAGAATAAATATGATCCCCACTCTACGGCATTATGTACTAGGAGACTAGCTTCTCGGGTTATTACTCGTGGGGAATGCAAAACTGCCCGCTGCCATTCACTAAGCTGGGGACTCTGCCTATGACGCTTTCCGAGGCGGAAGGGTGCAGCCCTTCTGAACACAGACTAGGACAGAAGCGATGCTGGCGGAGTGGAGCGTTCTGATTGGCGCTGACTGCGAGCGGGGGATCAGCACGCGTCTGCAGACAAAGAAGGGCTGCCCGGTAATTAGGTGGGGAGGCGCCGTGGCGTCACAAACAGCGGCCCTTCAGCGCTCTCCTGCCTGCTGATCCCCTCCCCCTCCCCCTCCTCTCCCTGCCACAATTAAACGACGCCCTCCCTAATGAAGGCATGTCCCACTGCGTGGTGGTATACTCGCCCGTGCTCACCCACCACTCGCGGCGCGCAGTACTGCAAGAAACTAAGTGAAGCAAGTGTCGTGCACAATGGCATCTGTTCGAGTGGATACAGGGACCTCGTACTCGAACTGGAGCTGTCTACCAGCAACAAGAGTCCGAAAGTGACTGCTGAGTGAAGTCCTTCCAATGAACATCTGGCTGAGGATACGCATATAAGGAAGTAAGAACTGTGGAACGTATCTGTGGTCGTCCACGGGAAGTAGTAGGGCCTTAGTCTTCAGCAGGGCACCCTGCTAAGATGCACACGTGTTCATGCCACCTCCCGTATCTAATCGTATCAACGTAATATGCCATTAAGTGGAGTACGGAAAGGTAAAGGCAACAGAGAGGCAACTCCGGCGTTGCGGTTGATTACAAGCAAGACTAAAGAAAAATAAAAACACGTTCATAGGATTTTTCGACCTGGAAAAAGCGTTCCACAATGTAAAATGGTGCAAGATGTTCGAAATTCTGAGAAAATTTGACGTAAGCTATAGGGAGAGACTGGTCATGCACAATATGTACAACAACCAAGACGGAATCACAAGATTGGACAACCCAACAACGAAGTGCTCGTTTTAAAAAGGGTATAAGACAAGGATGTACCCTTTCGCCTCTACTGTTCAATTTGTTCATCAAAGAAATGATGACGGAAATAAAAGAAAGGTTCAGGAGTCGAGTTAAAATTCAAGGTGAAAGGATATAGATGATACGATTCGCTGATGACATTATTATCCTGAGTGAAAGTGAAGAAGAATTACCTGATCTGCTGAATGGGATGAACAGTCTAATGAGTACAGAATATGCACTGAGAGTAAATCGAAGAAAGACGAAAGCAATGAGAAGTAGCAGAGATGAGAACCGAATGAAACTCAACTTCAAGAATGATGGGAACCACGTTGATGAAGCTAAGGAATTCTGCTACGTAGGCAGGTAAACAACCAATGACGGACGGAGCAAGGAGGACATCAAAAGCAGGCTAGCACTGGCAAAAAGGGCATTCCTGACCAAGAGAAGTCTACTAGTACCAAACATAGGCCTTAATTTGAAACTGTACGTCTGGAGCACAGCAGTATATGGTAGTGAAACATGGACTCTGGGAAAACACAAACAGAAAAGAATCGAAGCATTTAAGTCGTGGAGCTATAGACGAATGTTGAAAATTAGGTGGACTGATAAAGTAAGGAATGAGGAGGTTCTGCGCAGAATCGAAGAGGAAAGGAACACGTGGAAAACCACGACAAGGAGAAGGGACAGGGTGATAGGACATATGTGCATGGTACTAGAGGGAGCTGTAGTGGGCAAAACCTGTAGAGGAAGAGAGAGGTTGGAATACATCCAACAAATAACTGAGGACGTAGGTTGCAAGCGCTACTCTGAAATGAAGAGGTTGGCACAGGAGAGAAATTCGTGGTGGGCCGCATAAAACCAGTGAGAAGACTGATGACTCAAACAAAATGGAAACAGTGGTACAGTGGGGGAGGGGGGAGCGTTTTTTTTTTTGTCCAGAGCGTGTCAGCCGTGCAATACGCAAAGTGCGCCGTGGAAGACCGCAGTTTCCCTTTGGCAGACACGAGGACAATGTCCAGGTCTATAAAACAATAGCCAGAGACGGGTTCTGTGACCAGTCTGAAAAATAAAGGGCCTGGAATGACGTTTCTAACTCTGGAAAATGTCCGAGGAGTTTGAACAGCTCTGCAACGAAGTCCTCACCTATCTGTCCTTCGCACGTCTTTTCAGGGGATTATGAAACAGGATTTAATGTTTCATTCTGCGAAGCTGCGAGTGGCTCAGTAGTTACCGCCGGGAGATAAAGTGATTAGGCGCCGTTTCTGTACAACGTTACTGGGTAGAATTTACCAGGAGATGTATTACTGACAGATCTTGTCCTTCCTCATGAGGCAAACTTTCACCTGAATGGGTCTGATAATAAACAAACTTCAACTTTACTCTAATACAAGTTCGTAGCTCATTTGCGTACAACTATCACCGACAAACCTTGGCAACAGAGAAAACTAAGGTCTACGTAAAATACGTAAGCTGGTCTGAGACTTCCACCCTGTCACTCGTTGAGTAATCTATTGTGGTAGTTGAAGATAGCAAAAGTAAAGCCCAAGTTTTAAATTTCGCGTTGAACACTCTGCCGTCCGGCGACGCCACAGTGGTGTCGTGAGCATACTATCGCGCAGTGGCCGGCGACAGCACTTTAGTATCTTTTGGATTCTGTAGATTTTTTTTTAGGTTACAATAAGTTACAGACGTCAACAAGTTTTTTTGTTCTTATAAGTACTTGTGCCCTTTTATCATGGCAGACGGAGGAGACGATACGATTATTTACGATGAATACGTGGAGCAAATCTTGGAGGTTGCCACTACATCACGTACGTCTCATCATGATCCGGTTGACAGACTTTTCGGTCACATAAACCAACTTATAGACCTATGTATTTCGGCAACGAATAAACGAAAACGGAGAAACTACCATGTATGTTTAAAAAAAAAAAAGCAACAAACTTAATGTGCAAGTCTTGTGGAGTTGCGTTACATCTTGCAGACTGTTTTGCTGCATATCATATGAAGGAGAAATAGTAAGTAGCAAAGACAACGCAAATAAACAAATATATGAAACAAACAAATTTTGTATTTCTTTACGTATATGTATCTTCGAAATTTAATGAAAGTAGCAGAACAGAGTTGAGAACTTATGAGAACTAACGATGAGATCAGTAAAACTTAATAATTTATAATCTCCCGACAATGTGAAGAACGGCCGGCGACAAGGCAAGTAACCGAATTAGCGCTGCCGGCGCCAAGCGAATAAATTTGTACGAGACGTGCGGACGGCAAAGTGTTGAGAAATCTTTCACGCAGGAGAAACGTACGAATGTAGCGTCGTTTGACCATCGAACAGAGACTGCCGTATGGTCGACGCGGTGTTAAGTATCCCTGGTCTCGAGAAACAACTGAAGGAGATGAGAACAAATAAGTCGGCAGGTCCGAATGGAATCCCGATTCGGTTTTACGAAGAGTGCTCTACGGCATTGGCCCCTTATTTAGATTGCATTTATCGCGAATCTCTCGGGCAGCGCGAAGTCCCAACCGACTTGGAAAAAAAAAGTAGATGGCTCCTGTGTATAAGAAGCGTAAAAGAATGGACCTAAAAAATTACACAACAATAATCCTAACATTGGTTTATTGCAGAATACTTGAACGTATTCTCATTTACACTATAATAAATTTTCTTGAGACCGAGAAGCTTATGTCCACATACTATCAC
This sequence comes from Schistocerca nitens, assembly GCF_023898315.1. Lineage (NCBI taxonomy): Eukaryota > Metazoa > Arthropoda > Insecta > Orthoptera > Acrididae > Schistocerca > Schistocerca nitens. Next base: position 9,277,611 of record NC_064623.1, on the reverse strand, counting down.
GGTTTTAGAAAGTATCTCTCGTGGGAAACTCAGCTTGTCCTTTTCTCGTACGATATCTGAGAATTATGGATGAAGAGCAACGGGAGACTCCATATTTCTAGATTTCTGAAAAGCGTTTGACAAGGTGTCCCGCTGCAGACTTTTAACGAACGTTCGAGCATATGGAATAGGTTCTCAGATACGTGAGTGGTTGGAAGACTTCTTAAGTAACAGAACCCAGTATGTTGCCCTCGACGGCGAATGTTCGTCAGAGACAAGGGTATTGCCGGGAGAGCACCAGGGAATTCTGATAAGACCGCAATTATCTTCTGCATACATAGGTAGGCAGCAAATCTGCGGCTGTTTGCTGATGAGGCTGTGGTGTACGGTGAAGCGTGATCGTTGTCTGACTGTACGAGGATACACGATGACTTAGACGAAATTTCTAGTCGGTGTGATGAATGGCTGCTGGGTCTAAAGGTAGAGAAATGTAAGTTAATGCGGATCAATAGGAAAAAACCAGTACTATTGAGATACAGTATTAGTAGTCTTCTGACTGACCCAGTCACATCGTTCAAATACCTGTGCGTAGCGCTCGTTGCAAAGCGATGAGAAATTGGACGATTACGTGAGGATTGTGCTTGGGTTCAAATGGCCCTGAGCACTATGGGACTTAAGATCTGTGGTCATCAGTCCCCTAGAACTTAGAACTTCTTAAACCTAACTAACCTAAGGACATCACTCACATCCATGCCCGAGGCAGGATTCGAACCTGCGACCGCAGCAGTCCCGCGGTTCCGGACTGAAGCGCCTAGAACCGCTAGACCACCGCGGCCGGCTTGTGCTAGGGAAGGTGAGTGGTAGACTTCGTTTTATTGAGAGAAGTTTAGGAGAGTGTGGTTCACCTGTAAAGGAGACCGCATGCAGCACGCTGGTGCGACCTATTCTTGAGTACTGCTCGAGTGTTTGGGATCCGTGCCAGGTCGGGCTGAAGGAACACATCGGAGCAATTCAGAGGCGGGCTGCTGGATTTGTTACCGGTCGGTTCGAACAACATGCAAGTGTGCGGAGATGCTTCGGGAACTGAAATGGGAAGGCCACGTTCTTTTGGAAAAACACTACTGAGAAAATTTAGAGAATCGCCATGTGAAGCTGACAGCTGAACGATTCTACTGCCATCAACATACATTTTGCGTAAGGACCACGAAGATCGGGAGATTGGTGCTCATACGGATGCATATAAACAGTCGTCTTTCCGCCGCAATATTTGCAAGTGCAACAGGAAGCGAAATGACGAGAAGTGGTAGAGGGTACTTTCCGCCATGCATAGTATGGTGGCTTGCAGACTATTCTGTGTAGATGTACACGTGCATTTACGAAAAGACCCGGGTTACAGTCGTCTGCTGTTCTACTGGACAGTCTATTGCCGTCAAATGGGTCGTAGTTTTTTAAAGACGACAACGGACGGCCAGCGAGTGTGAACTCCGAACGGTATGCGGCCATGATTAACGATTTCTTCATTTGACAGCTGCGAGAACCCTGCCGTCTAATGGGAGTCATATGTACAGGAAAATGAGGCACCAAACATTACAGCAATGGAAATACAAAATAAACCTACGTGTTACATGTGTGAAAAGAGAAACGAAATAATAAGGCTTAGTCAATAGTAAAATGATCCATACAAATGCTATGCTATAGCCGCAAGACTTATCATTAAAAATGATCCAGGTAAAGCCTCAGGTTACGTGTATGATGCACGTAGCCACAGATTTTATATTCAACAGTGCAACTATTCGGATGGAATAATGGAAATCCGATTCTGTTCCATGTGCCTCGAAAACTGACCACCTCACCAAACAACGAACGTTAATATCGAATGTAAGTCAATGCAAATTAGAAATGTTAAAATGCTGCAGATAATGTTAGTCCAAACGCCGCGAGGTGAGGAGGAATCTCACCATACATCTGTAGCATGTAATCTCAAAACATTTCCGAAACTTGTCATTGTGACAACCAACGTCAAAGTGTAAGGTGATGCCCATTAATGCACGAAAAGGTCCGATTAATTACGCGAGCGGCGATCAGCCTCTGCAATGAGTTGGGTTTGGTTGGTTTGGGAGAAGAGACCAAACAGCGAGGTCATCGGTCTCATCGGATTAGGGAAGGATGGGGAAGGAAGTCGGCCGTGCCCTTCCAAAGGAACCATCCCGGCATTTGCCTGGAGTGATTTAGGGAAATCACGGAAAACCTAAATCAGGATGGCCGGACGCGGGATTGAACCGTCGTCCTCCCGAATGCGAGTCCAGTGTGCTAACCACTGCGCCACCTCGCTCGGTCACTGGAGTGAGTCACACCCTCATAGTACGCAGGGGCGATTCAGAGTGGAAAGGGCACGCAGCGTAGTCTGGAAAAGGGCAGATGTCAGTCTCATATTTACTGGGAGAATCCTGAGGAAATGTAACTAAAGCCGGAAAGAGGTGCCCTTACGAAACCCTCGTCTGGCCAGTTATTGAGTATTGTTCCTCGATCTGATACCCGCTGAGTGAAGCGACAGAAGTTATTCAGAGAAGAGCTGCGCGACTCATCTGGGGTTTGCGCAGTCAGCGTGGAAGTATCAGGAAGCTGCTCCACAGACTGCAGTGGGCGACGTTACAGGACAGACGACGTGCATTGCGGAGGTGCCTCTGTCACGAAACTCCGAGACGCCACGTCACAAAACAGTTTAACACACACACTGCTTCCTCCAACATCCGCGCCACATTATGACAACAGCGGTAATCGAGGGGAATCCTTGGGCCCGACACCCCTTATTCCCGCGAGCGTACGTGAATTAAAGAGGCAGAGGGTGGAAATGTACCCTCCGCCACATACCGGTTGACGGCTTGAGGAGTGGAGGTGTGTCTCGCGTTCTTCGAAGAGCGTAAATATCAGAATGTCTGACAGTTCAAACGCGACACAGTGACTGAACTTGGCGAAATGGGTTTCCCAAACCGAGACGTTTCGGTTGCCAAAGGACACACCGATACAAAGAACCAGAGGCTAAGAGAAATCACTCGACCACGTAAAGTGACTAAGGCACAGCATGATCATCATTTTGCCGGCAACAGTGTCTATACAACTTGGACCACAGTGACAGATTGACGATGGAGAAGTAAAAAAGCTGTAGACTTGTCTACGTAGAATGTTCCGTTCTGCTGCCGACAATGCCCCGGTGGCACGAACACCGACAACCGGCTTCCACTTCCCCGAAATCACAAACTTTTGAGACTCAGAGGAATACGTTTATGCCATCGCTGACTGCTCAATGCCCCACTGAAAGCAACATCGAGTGCGCGGAAAGGAGATATTGTCTATCTAATGTCTTCTATAAACAACAAAAACATGATGTTCTAATGTAAATTTACCGAATTATTACCTTCATTAATCATTGTTGCAAAATACTAACACAGATTACTTACATAACAATGGAAAAACTGGTAGAGGCCCACCTCGGGGAAGATCACTTTGGGTTCCGGAGAAGTGTAGGAACACGCGAGGCAATAGTGAGCCTACACTTATTTTAGAAGACAGGTGAGGAAAGGTAAACCGACGTTTGTAGCATCTGTAGGCGTGGGTAAAGCTTTTGACAATTCTGACTGGAGTACTCGCTTTGAAATTCTGAACGCAGCAGGGCTAAAATACTGGCATCGAAAGGCTATTTACAACTCGTACAGAAATAAGACGGCAGATATAAGAGTCGAGGGGCATGAAAGGGAAGCAGTGGTTGAGAAAGGAGTGAGACAGGAATGTAGCCGATCCCCCATGTTATTCAGTCTGTACACTAAGCAAGCAGTAAACGAACCAAAAAAAAATGTGATAGGAATTAAAGTTCAGGGAGAAGAAATGAAAACTTCGAGGTTTACAAATGACATTGTAATTCTGTCAGTGACACCAAAGGACTTGGAAGAGCAGTTGAACGGAATGGGCATTGTCTTGAAAAGAGGATATAAGATGAACATTAACAAAAACAAAACAAGTATAATGGCATGTAGTCGAATTAACTGAAATGGTGCTGAGGGAATTAGATTAGGAAACGAGACACTTAAAGTAGTAGATGAGTTTTGCTATTTGCGCAGGAAAATAACTGATAATGGCTGAGGCAGAGAGGATGTAAAGTGTAGTCTGGCAAAGGCAAGGCGAGTGTTTCTGAATAACAGGAATTTGTTAACATCTAACAGAGATTAAAGTATTAGGAAGCCTTGTCTGAATTGTGTGGGGTGTAGCCACGTATGGAAGGGAAACATGGGTGATAAACAGTTCAGACAAGAAGCGAATAGAGGCTTTTGAAATGTGGTGCTACAGAAGAATGATGAAGATTAGATGGGTAGATCGCATACCTAATTTGGAATTAAGGAAGAGAATTAGGGAGAAAAGAAATCTGGGGTGCAACCTGATTAAAAGAGCGGATCAGTTAGTAGGATACATTCTCAAACATCAAAGTATTGGGGGGGGGGGGGGGGGACCAAGAGATGAATACAGTAAGCAGATTCAGAGGATGTACGCCGCAGCAGTTCTTGGGAGATTAAAAGGCTTGCAGAGGATGGAGTAACATGGAGAGCTGCATCAAACCAGTGTTCGGACTGAATACCACAACGATAACAACTTTTTAAAAATAATTACTCACCGAATTTAATAATTTCTGATGTCATAATCGAGTCATTGCCATATGCAATCTTATGTTGAAGGTTTAACGCAGTAAGGCAAATATTAAAGTTGCAAACTATGTAACTCATGGTGCGTAAATTATTCACACTTTGCTCATTCGGTGTTCGATAATGAGAGCGCTTGGCAAGTTCCAGTAAACGTTATGCATAATATCAAACCTTTTCGAGACTCTTTCTTGTTTACGAGCTTATCTTCGAATATACAAGGTGTTACAAAAAGGTACGGCCAAACTTTCAGGAGACATTCCTCACACACAAAGAAAGAAAATATGTTATGTGGACATGTGTCCGGAAATGCTTACTTTCCGTGTTAGAGCTCATTTTATTACTTCTCTTCAAACCACATTAATCATGGAATGGAAACACACAGCAACAGAACGTACCAGCGTGACTTCAAACACTTTGTTACAGGAAATGTTCAAAATGTCCTCCGTTAGCGAGGATACATGCGTCCACCCTCCGTCGCATGGAATCCCTGATGCGCTGATGCAGCCCTGGAGAATGGCGTATTGTGTCACAGCCGTACGCAATACGAGCACGAAGAGTCTCTACATTTGGTACCGGGGTTGCGTAGACAAGAGCTTTCAAATGCCCCCATAAATGAAAGTCAAGAGGGTTGAGGTCAGGAGAGCGTGGAGGCCATGGAATTGGTCCGCCTCTACCAATCCATCGGTCACCGAATCTGTTGTTGAGAAGCGTACGAACACTTCGACTGAAATGTGCAGGAGTTCTATCGCGCATGAACCACATGTTGTGTCGTACTTGTAAAGGCACATGTTCTAGCAGCACAGGTAGAGTATACCGTATGAAATCATGATGACGTGCTCCATTGAGCGTAGGTGGACGAAACTAAAATGAGTTCTAACATGGAAATTAAGCGTTTCCGGTCACATGTCCACATAACCTCTTTTCTTTATTTGTGTGTGAGGAATGTTTCCTGAAAGTTTGGCCGTACCTTTTTGTAACACCCTGTATAACACATTGAATCATTTGCCAAGAAGTCAGATTTTGTTCCTATTTTATACATGTTAGTTCGATTCTTTAAAGAATCGGTGGCGGAGTTGGGTTACTGGTAGGAAAAACGATGTTGGCACTGTATCTACATTTGTTCTCCGGAAGACGCCTTGAGATGTGTGACGGATGGTACTTCATCTACCAGTGTCATCCCTGCTTTTCTTTGCCATTCGCGAATGGTTCGCTGGAAGAACGATTGCTGGTAACCTTCTGTGTGGGCTCAAATCCCTCTAATTTTACCTTCATTGTATTTTCGCGCGATATATGTAGGTAAAGCAATACATCCGTTGACTCTTTTAGGAACGTTTTGTAAGGCACACGTGCTGTGCTGCGGGGCTTTCGGTATGATTGGAAATGAGCACACTTCGTACGCCGCGATTGCAGTGTAGACACTTTTATTGCTCCAAGATCGATTTCAACAGTCTTATGCTGCCGTCATCTTATCTTACGGAATATGTTATAAAATTGCCATGCACCTTTTATGCCTTGACTTCATGTAATTTAACGTGGCAATTTTATAAAAGTTTCCATAAGTTCAAATGACGGCAGCATCTGCGGGTGCGGCGTACAGAGTATGTTGATTTAGGAATGTACGGTCTTGGCACATTAACAGTAAACCACTCCGTGATGCAGAATGCCTCTCTTCCAGCGCCTTCCAGTGGAGTTGGTCGAGCATCTACGGCGACGAAACGCGCTACTCTTCTTTGGATTTCCTCTTTTTTTATTTTTTTGTCAATCCCATAACACATGAATCCGAGATTAATGAGCATTATTCAAGTACTGGTCGAACAAGGGTTTCTTAGGCTACCTTTCATGTGTCAGATACTGTCAGCAGCACTGTGACGTTCTGTTGGCTACGGAGAAGTATCTTCGTTGGGCGATCATAAGGAAATGCAGGCGGACTTGGACGGAATGCGCAGGTTTTGTAATCAATGGTTCAAATGGCTCTGAGCACTATGGGACTTAACTTCTGAGGTCATCAGTCCCCTAGAACTTAGAACTACTTAAACCTAACTAACCTAAGGACATCACACACATCCATGCCCGAGGCAGGATTCGAACCTGCGACCGTAGCGGTCCCGCGGGTCCAGAATGCAGCACCTAGAACCGCTCGGCCACCACGGCCGGCCAAAGTACAGAATCTGTCACTACTCGTCCACTTGACTGCAAGTGGTGTGCCAATAATAGATCTAGGCATGTTGTAAGGGTGGACGGGGACAAGGGAGGAGTTAGAGTATCGTACCGATCCCACTAACCAAAACGTTTGCTTGCTGTCTTTCACTTAAACTGAGCCAATGGGGCTCAATCCACCTGTTTTGGGGAAACCGGTTTCTTACGGTGTCAGGAGGAGGCAAACACAAAAGGGTAGGGATCGATTAATCGTCGGCGGTTCAAACGTACAATGGATGATGGTACCCCTTAGGGAAGTGGCAGCGAGGGACATGAAAGGACACAAGGTGCACACAGTGCGTTTGCCTGGGGGCCTCATTCAGCATGTTGAAGGGGCTATTCCAGGAGCGATGGAGGGAACAGAGAGCAACCAACTGCAGATTGTGGCGCTCGTTGGAACGAATAATACCTTGTCAGGGATCCGAAGTCAATCTCGGGTCATTCCAGTGACTGGCAGAGAAGACTGAGAAGACCAGTTTTGCGCGTGGAGTTTCAGCGAAGCTCCCAAATTGCAGAATTGTCCCCAGAATTGATTATGGCGCTTTCATTCTCAGTCGAGTGAAGGCTTGAACCAGAGACTTCAAAGATTCTGTTACAAGCTAGGCTGTGACTTTCTGAAATTCCTCCATGGGCTTGACAACTGTAGGGTCTTCCTAAATGGGTCACGTGCGTACTACACGTCAGCGGCTGCTACTCAGGCAGCTGATGTGTGTGGGGCACACGTAAGGGCTTATTAGGTTAGGCGACTCTCGATCCAATCCAGATAACGATAGCTGTAGGAAACTCAGAAGTGTCAGTGCAAGATCGGAAGACATGCCTCCCACTGGTGAACGTATTAAATTCGTAATGGTAAACTGTCTAAGCAGTCGCAACGAAGTGCCAGAGTTTGAAGCGCTCATGAAAAGCAGTGGAGTTCACATAATGCCAGGTACAGAGAGCTGGTTGAAACCTGAAATTGATAGCACTGAGAATTTTTTGGAAAATTATCGATACGATAGGCAAATGGGAAATTGAGGTGGTGTGGTGGTGGTAAGTTCCTATGGGACCAAAATGCTCAGGTCATCGGTCCGTAGGCTTACACACTACTTGATCTAACTTAAACTTACGCTAAGGACAACACACACCCACCCATGCCCGTGGGAGGACTCTAACCCCCGTCGGGGGGGGGGGGGAGGTGGGGGGGTCGGTAGCCGCGCGAACCGTGACAAGGCGCGGCGGAGGCTACGTATTTGTCGCAGTAGACAAGAAATTCAAATCTACTCAGATTGAAATCGAAGCTGCATGCGAGATCGTTTGGGCAAGACTCAATATCAGGGGTGGTCATAAAATGATAAAAAAATGGCTCTGAGCACTATGGGACTCAACTGCTGAGGTCATAAGTCCCCTAGAACTTAGAACTACTTAAACCTAACTAACCTAAGGACAACACACACATCCATGCCCGAGGCAGGATTCGAACCTGCGACCGTAGCGGTCGCGCGGTTCCAGACTGTAGCGCCAGAACCGCTCGGCCACTCCGGCCGGCCATAAAATAACTGCATCCTTCTGTCGCCGACCAGACTCGTCTCATGATGTAACCAAAAACTTTACACAAAACCTCTGTTCACTTGTAAGTTTGTTCCACAATCATACTGTAATCATCAGTAGAGACTCTAATAATCCGACAGTTAACTGAGAAAATTACAGTTGTGTTAATAGTGGGCGTGACCATGCAGCCTGTGAAACTTTACTAAATGCCTTCTCTGAAAACTACCCAGGATAGATAGTTATGAACCCCACTCATAATGGACATATATCGGATCTAATGGCAACAGATATACCTGCCATTGTGGCACAATGATTACAAAAATACGGAGGGAACTAAAAAAAAGCAGAAAGATATATATGTTCAGTAAACTACATGAAAAATCAGTAGTGTCATATCTCAACGAAGAACATGAAACTTTCAGCACATGGCAGGAAAATGCAGAGGAACTCTGGTTCAAGTTTAAAAGAACAGCTGACATTGCACTGGGTAGATATGTACCCAATTTATGATAGGAGAGAACCTCCATGGTATACAGTCACTCTGAAGAAACTTCTAAAGAAACGGAAAATACAACATAATAGGTGTAAAACGAAACGTAGGACTATACATAGAGATGCGGTGAATCAAACGCGTTTGGCTGTCAACAGAGTGTTCAGTGGCTACCGTAGCAGAATACTATCAAGCGATCTTTCACAGAACGCAAAGAAATTCTGGTCGTATGCAAAGGCTGTTAATGGCACCAAGGTTAGTGTTCAGTCCCTAACGAATTAGACAAGCATTGAAACTGAAGGTAACAAAGCGAAAGGTGAAATGGTTAACTGTTTTCAAATGTTCCTTTACAAAGGAAAACCCATGAGAATTCCCCTCTGCCAATTTAATGTCAGTACCACTGAAGAGTTGAATGAAATAAGTATTAGTGTCATTGGTGTTGAGAAACGGCTGAAATCGTTAAAATTGAACAAAGCTGCAGGACCAAATGGAATCCCTGTCAGATTCTATACAGAATTTGCGGCTGAGTTAGCCCCCGTCTTCTAACTATAATCTACCGTAGATCTCTCTAACAAAAACTTCTGCTCAGTTCTTGAAAATAGAAAAAAAAGCAGCAAAGGTCACACCCGTCTACAAGAAAGGTAGTAGAAGTGATCCGCAAAACTACCGTCAAATATCCTTGACACCCAATTGTTGTAGAAGCTTAGGACATATTGTAAGCTCAAACATAATGAGATATCTTGAAAAGAATGACCTCCCCAATGCCAACCAGTATGGATTTCGAAAATATCGATCATGCGAGACCCAAGTCACACCTTTCTCACATGACATGGTCAATTTGGATCAAGGCCATCAGGCAGCTGCTGTATTCCTTGATTTCAGAGAAACATGTGAATCAGTGCCACACCTACGATTATTGTCAAAAGTACATTTTGTCATATTGGATATGAAGTGAAATTTGTGACTGAATTGAGGAATTTTTGGTAGGGAGAGCGCGACATGCTATCCTGGATGGAGAAATCATCGTGAGAGGTAGAAGTAATTTCGGGTGTACTCCAGATGAGTGTGTTGGGTTCCTTGCTGACAATATTAATAGTAAGATCAGGTTTTTTGCAGATGATGGAGTTATAGATAATGAAGCTGCATAAATAGTCAGTGAGACCTCGCTAAGATTTCAAGGTGGTTCGGGTATTGGAAAATTGCTCTAAATATTAAGAAATGTAAAATTTTGAAGTTCACAAAACGAAGAAACATTGCATCCTATGACTATAATATCAAAGACTCACTATTGGAATCGGCCAACTCATGCGAATACCTGGGTGTAACACATTGCAGGGATATGAAATGGAATGATCACATAGGTTCTGTCTTGGGTACAGCAGGTGGCAGACTTAGGTTTATTGGCAGAATACTGGCCAAGTGCAATTGGTCTACAGAGGAGATTGCTCACAGATCACGCGTGTGACCGTTTCTAGAATGTTGCTCAAGTGTGTGGGACCGATTCCAGACAGGACCAACAGGGGACACTGAACGAAATCAGAGAAGGACCGCACGAATGGACACAGGTTTGTTTGATCCGTGGGAGAGTCTCGCAGAGATGCTGAAGAAATTCAGTTGGAAGACTCAAAGATACCACCTAAACTACACCGAGAAAGTCTGTTTACAAAGTTTCAAGAAACAGCTATAAATGATTACGCCAGGGTTAAACTACAACCCCTAAGTATCGCTCGTACAGGGATCTTGAGGACAAGATTAGAATAATTACTGCACTCACAGAGGCGTTCAGTCATTCTTCCCGTGAATGGTCCGCCCTCGGTAGTTGAGTGCTCAGCGCGACAGAATGTCAATCCTAAAGGCCCGGGTTCGATTCCCGGCTGGGTCGGAGATTTTCTCCGCTCAGGGACTGGGTGTTGTGTTGTCCTAATCAATATCATTTCTTCCCCATCGACGCGCAAGTCGCCGAAGTGGCGTCGGGAGGCTATAGTCACACACCATATACGTAAGTGAATGGAACAGGAAGAAACCTAATGACTGGTACAGCGGGACGAACCTCTAAATGGTTCAAATGGGTCTGAGCACTATGGGACTTAACATCTGAGGTCATTAGTCCCCAAGAACTTAGAACTACTTAAACCTAACTAACCTAAGGAGATCACACACATCCACGCCCGAGGAAGGATTCGAACCTGCGACCGTAGCGGTCGCGCGGTTCCAGACTGAAGCGACTAGAACCGCTCGGTCACACCGGCCGGTGACGAACCTCTGCCATGTACGTCTTGGTGGTTTGCAGAGTATAGATGTAGACGTAGATGTAGATGCACAATACACGTTTCCAAATTTACTCATCAACGTTTCGCGATAACTACTTCAGCTATCTTTCAACAATTCCCACTAACGGCCCTCGAGCATTTCTGTTACATTTTAATTTTCGTTGTACCGAACTGCTTCACTGCTAGCGGCGCCTCTTGGATATTTTTCCGGGCACGGCATTCATATTAATGAGGGCCAAACAGAGCGCTAGGGATGGGACAGGCTTCGGCGTACGCTTCGTCTCGATACTACGCACATCGCTTCGGGCTACAGTCTGAATGTGTTAAATAGCATTTTGTGCGCCGAGTGCGTTAGGCGCCGTCGATCAGAGATGAGCAAGTCGTATGGGAACACTAGGCAGCGAATCGCCTTTCTTCTCGTCAAGAGGTGTATTCTTTCTGCTGCCGTTCGCACGACACTCGTCTGGTGTTTTGTAGCAACCGTATGATGACCATACTGGCCAGTTATGAGCAGAACATAACTGCGTGATTTTAGTGGCAAATTACGCACGTTTTCACAATACACAGTAGTCGACATATGTAAACTGGCGTAGTAAGAATAATTAATTATTAATATCACCCGTTTTCCACCTCATCGTATCTCACGCACTGGTGTCTTCCGTTTGTTCAGTCACATCACCCACAACTGCACATCGCAGCCCTACGTACTGTGTGTAAACATATTGTATCTCATACGCAAGAATTTCTCTGTTTTTTTTTTTTACAGTAGACATAAATATGTGCAGTATGTCGGAGGAAGTAATATTTCTGCCAGATATTACAACATGCATTCTGTTTGTGACGAGCAAAGTGTTTGCCACTGGAGTCGTTAAGCATTTCTGTAAACGCTCTGACACACCTAAATCATCTGTATCAATACGCCGAATCTAGTTGACGGTGTATGACGGATGGTATATTTGGTGCTGCCATCAGATCCCTTCTTTCCAGTTCCGTTGGCGAATGGCGTGTAGCATCAACCTCTTTATTAGCTCAAAACTTTCGAATTTTCTTGCTGGGGCCATTTCCTGAGACGAATGTGGGAAGAAGTATGTTGTCCAAATATTCCCGAGCATACTGCGTCGGAATATCAATAGGAGACCTCTCCGTGGTGCACAACGCCCCTCTCTCTCTCTCTCTCTCTCTCTCTCTCTCTCTCTCTCTCTCTCTCTCCCTCTCTCTCTCTCTCTCTCTCCCTCTCTCTCTCTCTCTCCCTATTAACTCAATCTGCAGTGGATCCCCAACTGATGAGCACTTCACATGAATCACGCGAACAAGTGCTTAGTAACTTATTTCGTGAATAAATTACATCTTAACATTTTTGTTATGAATATAGGTCTGTCTCCTGGTTTTTCTGCTATTCGTTGTATTTGGTCATTCTAATTAGGTAAAAAAAAAAAAAAAAAAAAAAAAAACCTAAAGTGAAATCCATTGGATACTGGTGGGCACCAGCGGCCGTTGAATACTCGAAAGTAAAGGAGGACAGCAGTCAGTACAGAACCTGTAATTTATTCCAAAATATAGATTTCGACTATAACAGTCGTCATCGGTGTATTACTAGTTATACCCAAAATACAACGAAGATAAAAAAAAACTTTTACACCTGTATATCGTGTAGGGTCCCCGAGAGCACGCAGAAGTGCCGCAACACGACGTGGCATGGACTCGACTAATATCTGAAGTAGTGCTGGAGGTAATTGATGCCATCAATCCTGTAGCGCTGTCCATAAATCCGTATGAGTACGACGGGGTGGAGATCTCTTCTGAACAGCAGGTTGCAAGCCATCCCAGATATACTCAATAATGTTCATATCTGGGGAGTTTGGTGGCCCGTGCAAGTGTTTAAACTCCGTTCCTGGAGCCACTCTGTAGCAATTCTGGACATGTGGGGGGTCGCATTGTCTTGCTGGAATTGTCCAAGTCTGTCGGAATGCACAATGGACATGAATGGATGCAAGTGATCAGACAGATGCTTCCGTTCGTGTCACCTGCCAGAAACGCATCTAGACGTTTCAGGGGTTACATATCACTCCAATTGCACACGCCCTACACCATCACAGAGCTTCCATCAGCTTGAACAGTCCCCTACTGACATGCAGGGTCGATGGATTCGTGAGATTGTCTCCATACCCGTACACGTCCATCCGCTGGTACAATTTGAAACGAGATTCACCCTACCAGGCATGTCCCATGTCGGTGTTGACGGGCCCAGGCGAGGTATAAAGCTTTGTGTCGTGCAGTCATCAAGAGTACATGAGTAGGCCTTCGGCTCCGATTGCCCATATGAATGTTTCGTTGAATGGTTCGCACGATGACACTTGTTGATGGCCCAGCATTTAAATCTGCAGCAATTTGCGGAGGGGTTGCACTTCTGTCACGTTGAGTGATTCTCTTCAGTCGTCGTTGATCCAGCTCTTGCAGGATCTTTTTCCGGCCACAGCGATCTCAGAGATTTAATGTTTCACCAACTTCCGTATATTCACGGTACACTCGTGAAATGGTCGGACGGGAAAATCCCCACTTCATCGCTACCTCGGAGATGCTGTGTCCCATCGCTCGTGTGCCGACTATAGAATCACGTTCAAACTCACTCAAGTCTTGAGAACCTGTCAGTACAGCACCACTAACCGATCTAACAACTGCGCCGGACACTTGTTCTCTCATATAGGCTCTGCCGATCGCAGCGCCGTATTCTGCCTGTTTACAAATATCTGTATTTGAATACGCATGCCTATGTCAGTTTCTTTGGCGCTTCAGTGTATTTGAACAATTTACAGCTTAGTAGTCTATGTCTTTCTATTGTTCAAACTGTAAAACTGTCTTCCATGAATTCCTCAACGGTATAGTAACATCGTTCTACTAGCACGTTATGAAGTAATCTGTTCAAAGAGCCGAGGTATATATGTGATATGTTCCTATCTTGTAGTATGTTATATATTTTTAGCCCCATGTACAGTGGTGTCTAAGAATAGAGTTTTAAGTGATGTGAGGGAGGTTTGTAGTTCTCCCTGTGTCGAGTACCATAGCTAAGCAGTACTTTTCATGTTTGTAGTGGTTACCGATTAAAAAAAAAATTTTTTTAAATGTACAGTGAAGGAATGGATAGAATTTTTAACTGCTTAAATAATGGCAACATGCTTCATTTTTATGGATAATACACATGTTTCTAGTAATTTTCTTTTGCTTTTTGTAAAATTTCTCCAGTAAATGAACCCATACCGAATAACCGAGTGGAAAGAACTATGATAAACGGTCTTTCTAGTGTCTATATAAGCGGTACCAGATAAAATACGCATGGCAAAAGATATAGTATTTAATTTATTTGTCATGAAGTCTACATGTGTCTTCCAGTTTAGACTTTTGTCAAGTTTTAGGCCCAAGAATGACACGTGGCTCTATTCTGTCACCGGCTGACTGTTACGAGCTACGTTGACAGGGCACATTGCTGATGATTTACGGACAAATTGCATTATATGCGTCTCTGCGACACTCAGTTTTAGCCCGTTTTTATGGACCCAAGATTTAAGTTTTCCTAGAACATTTTGTACACCACCTGCAATTTTTTCAATAGAGTCGTTTTCTTACAGGACTTATATTTTCTCTGGGAACAAGACTAAATGAGAATCGACACTTAATGGTAAATCATTGTAATACAACAAGAACAGGTATGGACCCAGTTTTGAACCCTGTGTGACCCGTTGGGAAATTGTTTTCCATTCGGAGCAAATAGTTAAACGAATTTATGTGAAAATAACTCTTCGTTGCCTTTCTAGCAGATAAGAACCGAACATCTGTAATGCAGCTCCCGTAGCTCGTAAGTTGTTAGGGTAGTAATAAGAGCTTCACTGAATCGAAGGCTTTTGTTATATCACAGAATATTCCTGGAAACTTTTTACCCTGGTCCAATAAGGTGCTTTTGTTCTCTGTAAATTCTCTGATGGCGTTTTTTGTGCTTTGTACTCTTTGACAAGCAAGCTGATTTTTGGAAACCATATCATTTTGGGTAAGAAAATTTTCAAATTGTCTAGCCACAAGTTTTTTCAGTTATTTTAGAAAATAAGGGAAGATACAGGACGACGGTTTCCTACATTTTCTGGTGATCCCTTTCTGAATAACGGCTTTATCTCAGCATGTTTTGCTTCGGAAACGAGGCAGTTCAAATGACTGGTTTATGACGACTGTCAATGGGTGTGAAATAATATGACACACTACTTTGATTACCGTCGAAGGTATTCCAATCCATAGAGCCAAATTTTACTTTTTAGTGATAATATGCAGGGTGAAAAGTATTTAAACCGACAAACTCTGTGAGGTTGTAGGGGACATCAAAACAAATATTTTTCCCTAATATCATTTTTTCCTATGAGGATTATTTAAACCGGTGGAGGCCGTATTACGATCTTCAGTTGTTAGAGGGCGTATTACGCTCTTCAGTTGTAGGCAACTGCTGTCCACTAGTGTAGTAGTGCATTGTCTCTGTTTACTAATGGAGCGATACACCTGGAGTGATTACACTGATATCTTTGGTGCGTACTACGTAGCACACCATAATGAACGAGCTGCACAGCGGGTTTATCAACAACAATATCCTAATCGCCGTATCCCGCATCATGCGACCTTTGCTGCTGTGTACCAACGTCTGCGTGAGACCGGGTCGTTTACCAGGTTACCTGGACAGGGACGCCGTCGCACGGTAAGAAAGCTGCAATCCGAGGAATCTGTCTTGCAGCATGTGGAGAGGGATCCTTCAATCAGCACTCGTGTAATTCCACGTAACATGGGGACGAATAAGACGAATGTAAGAACAGTCCTTCGGAAACAGTTGTTACGTCCATTTCACCTACAGCGTGTCCACAACCTGGAACCAGTTGATTATCCACCCAGAGCACAGTTTTCACAGTGGTACCTGGAGCAGTGTGAAATGTATCCTACGTTTCCATCCTGTGTGTTGTTTACCGATGAAGCAACGTTCGGGCGTGATGGAGTCTTCAACATGCACAATTCGCATGTTTGGCGTGAGGATAACCCACATGTCACAGTTACTAGTGCTCGTCAAGTGCGGTTCTTCGTTAGTGTGTGGGTAGGTGTTGTTGGGGACTGTTTAATTGGGCCGTATCTGCAACCTAGGCCATTAAATGGCAGGCACTATTACAATTTTCTCGCCAGAGCATTGCCAGAATTGCTGGAAGACTTCCCACTCCCTACAAGACAACGCACGTGGTTCCAACATGACGGGGGGCTGGCACATTTCAGTCGTCGTGTGCGTCGATTCCTGGACCGACGGTTCCCAGAAACGTGGATTGGCAGAGGTGGTCCTGTACCATGGCCTGCTCGATCCCCAGATATGTCCCCTCTGGACTTTTTTTGTGCTTATTTAAGCAACCAGTGTTGCATCAGAAGATGATTTGGTTGCCCGGATAGTAGCAGCAGCAGGAACAATTCGGGATACTCCTGGGGTTTTAGCCCGTGTCAGACAGAACATGATCCGACAGTGTAACCTTTGTTTACGTGTCAATGGAGGCATTTTTGAAAATCTACTGTAATTGAAATTGGTTTGCGTTAATGTGTTGTCTCTTGGAAATAAAAAAGTAGAAAAGTGTTTGTTGGTTTAACTAACTTGCCGCCAGAGGAATCTTCCTCTACCGGTTTAAATACTCCTCGTAGGAGAAAATGACATTAGGAAAAAATATTTGTTTTGATGTCCCCTACAACCTCCCAGAGTTTGTCGGTTTAAATACTTTTCACCCTGTAGTGTCTTCCACATCTTTCTGATTCCATTGAATTTTTTAAAACAAGAATCCTAGATTATCAGACGGGTAAGACATCCTAGCGACACTGTAATCACAAGTGTCGGCACTTCCTCCGTCGGCACGCGAATAATGCCAGTGTCCCCTCTTTCGCTGGCGTTGCTACTGTCAGCTCCGCTACATCCAGCACTTACAGAAAACGCATTCACGGCAAGCGCTGCCGCACTTCGTAGACCTTTTTCCCGCTCTCGGATTCGGCTCTGTTCCGTCTGTAGGAATGCGGACTGACGAAGCAGCTCTGACGCGCTTTATTAAATTTTTTCACGCGTTCGATGCCATTCCCCGGTGCTCCTCCGCTATTTGGTCGGCGTCCTGCGAATATCGGATTTGATAGTGAGAATCCAATTAACATAAACCCGACGTAAAGCAAGTTTAATTAGTCGGATCTGATTCTACTGGACGCTAATTTGCACGCCCGTTCCATTCTGCTACGCAGGTTGCAACCTCGTACGAGGTGAATTAGTTTCCGCGTGTTCCTGGTGACGCTCAGGAATTGAGGCGCAAGTAGAATTCCATTCAGACTGCACTCACGATAACAAGCGAGTTCCCTATACCGCCAGATGTGACGCTGGGAACTTGTGCAATTTTATACGGCTGGCAGATCCGATATCAAGAGCCCATATGAGAAAGACGTGTTTCGTGGGAACTTTGCCCAAAAAATTCCCGGAGGCCAGGTTTCAAAGAGACTCGCAGAAACATAGTAAATCCTCCTGTCTCGCGTAGATAACACCTCCATAGAATTCTGACTCATACTGAAGCGAACCGATAATAGCTTTTTTCGCCTATCATCCGAAGGTGGGCTAAATTATAAGGTTGAATTATGCATCTTCCGCCACACGCCCTGCGGTAGCTTGCTACGTGAAAATGTAGAAAACGTCTGCTTCGCTGTAAAGTAGCTCTTTCGTCGCCTCATGGGGTTACATCCGAAAGAGAAAATGGCCGAAGTGTATTCATTTGGTTCAACAATCTTATGTTAGAATTATGAGTTCACAATTTAAATAAAACTTCTTAAGCTGCATCATCGTGTAACGTAACAAACCTGAATAATACACTGAAACGCCAAAGAAACTGATCTACATCCACATCTACATGATAACTCTGCAATTCACATTTAAGTGCTTGGCAGAGGGTTCTTCGAACAACAATCATACTATCTCTCTACCATTCCACTCCCGAACAGAGCGCGGGAAAGACGAACACCTAAACCTTTCTGTTCGAGCTCTGATTTCTCTTATTTTATTTTGATGATCATTCCTACCTATGTAGGTTGGGCTCAACAAAATATTTTCGCATTCAGAAGAGAAAGTTGGTGACTGAAATTTCGTAAATAGATCTCGCCGCGACGAAAAACGTCATTGCTTTAATGACTTCCATCCCAACTCGCGTATCATATCTGCCACACTCTCTCCCCTATTACGTGATAATACAAAACGAACTGCTCTTTTTTTGCACCCTTTCGATGTCCTCCGTCAATCCCACCTGGTAAGGATCCCACACCGCGCAGCAATATTCTAACAGAGGACGAACGAGTGTAGTGTAAGCTGTCTCTTTAGTGGACTTGCATCTTCTAAGTGTCCTGCCAGTGAAACGCAACCTTTGGCTCGCCTTCCCCACAATATTATCTATGTGGTCTTTCCAACTGAAGTTGTTCGTAATTTTGACACCTAGGTACTTAGTTGAATTGACAGCCTTGAGAATTTTACTATTTATCGAGTAATCAAATTGGATTTCTTTTGGAACTCGTGTGGATTACCTCATGCTTTTCGTTATTTAGCGTCAACTGCCACCTGCCACACCATACAGCAATCTTTTCTAAATCGCTTTGCAACTGATACTGGTCTTCGCATGACCTTACTAGACGGTAAATTACAGCATCATCTGCGAACAACCTAAGAGAACTGCTCAGATTGTCACCCAGGTCATTTATATAGATCAGGAACAGCAGAGGTCCCAGGACGCTTCCCTGGGGAACACCTGATATCACTTCAGTTTTACTCGATGATTTTCCGTCTATTACTACGAACTGCGACCTTCCTGACAGGAAATCACGAATCCAGTCGTACAACTGAGACGATACCCCATAGGCCCGCAGGTTGATTAGAAGTCGCTTGTGAGCAACGGTGTCAAAAGCTTTCCGGAAATCTAGAAATACGGAATCAACTTGAGATCTCCTGTCGATAGCGGCCATTACTTCGTGCGAATAAAGAGCTAGCTGCGTTGCACAAGAACGATGTTTTCTGAAACCATGCTGATTGCGTATCAATAATCGTTCCCTTCGAGGTGATTGATAATGTTTGAATACAGTATATGCTCCAAAACCCTACTGCAAACCGATATAGGTATGCGTATTCAAATACAGAGATACGTAAACAGGCAGAATATGGCGATGCCGTCGGCAACGCCTATATAAGACAGGAAGTGTCTCGCGCCGTTATTAGATAGGTTACTGCCAGTACAATGGCAGTTTATCAAGACTTAAGTGAGTTTGAACGTGGTGTTACAGTTGGCGCACGAGCGATGGGACACACTATCTCCGAGGTAGCGATGAAGTGGGGATTTCCGAGTACGACCATTTCACGAGTGTACCGTGAATATCAAGAATCCGGTAAAACATCACATCTCCGACATCGCCGCTGGCAGAGAAAGATCCTGCAAGAACTGGACCAACGATGACTGAAGAAGAGCAACCTTTCTGCAAATTGCTGCAGATATCAATGCTGGGCCATCAACAAGTGTCAGCGTGCGAACCAGTCAACGAAACATCATCGATATGGGCTTTCGGAGCCGAAGGCCCACTCGTGTACCCTTGATGACTGCACGACACAAAGTTTTACGCGTCGCCTGGGCCCGTCCACACCGACATTGGAGTGTTGATGCCTGGAAACATGTTGCCTGGTCGGACGAGTCTCGTTTCAGATTGTATCGAGCGGATGAACGTGTACAGGTATGGAGGTAACCTCACAAATCCATGGACCCTGAGTGTCACCAGCTGACTGTTCAAGCTGGTCTACAGGCTCTGTAATGGTGTGGGGTGTGTGGAGTTGAAGTGATATGGGACTCCTGATACGTCTAGATATGAGTCTGGCAGGTGATACGTAGGTAAGCATGCTATCTGATCACCTGTATCCATCCATGTCCATTGTGCGTTCCGAGGGACTTGGGAAATTCCAGCAGGACAATGCGACACCCCACACGTCCAGAATTGCTGCAGACTGGCTCCAGGAACACTCCTCTGAGTTTAAACCCTCCCGCTGGCTACTAAACTCTGCAGACATGAATATTATTGAGCGTATCTGGGATGCCTCGCAATATCTTGTTCAGAAGAGATGTCCACCCCCTCGTACTCATACGGAGTTATGAACAGCGATCACGGGATTCATGCTGTCAACTCTGTCCAGCAGTACTTGAGGTATTAGTGTAGTCCATGCCACGTCGTGTTGTGGCACTTCTGCGTGCTCGCGGGGGTCCTACACCGTATTAGGCATGTGTACCAGTTTCTTTGGCTCTTCATTGCTGTAGTGTACAAGAAGGAGGAGGTTATGTTACCGCCCTCAGAGAGAGAGAGAGAGAGAGAGAGAGAGAGAGAGAGAGAGAGAGAGAGAGAGTGATTTGGTTTTCCTGATGCGAGAGTGGATGTACGTTTACGACCATCGGTGACTCGAGTTTTTCGCCATCGGCGGTGCAGCTAAGTGACAGATGCTGAACAGAGACTTGTGATTGTGACGACGGCTGTTGGAACATGAGACCGTTTTCGTTATGCATGGACTTTACTTCACACATTTGAGTGTGGTTTTAGAAGAACTGTTGTATAGACGCCCTTTGTTATTTGAGTGCATGAAGTGGAGACTGCCCTGGCTTGTGTGCTGCTAGTTTCACTGAAAATGGTGCATTCTACCAGATGAATTAATATTTCAATAAGGACCACCATTCAGTGGGAAGCTATATCTTGCTGAACAAACCAGCTACGGAAAATATAGACCTGGAGTGTAGTGTAAATTATTTTTGTGATTTCCCTGATATTTTATGTTTAATAATATTTAATTCGCATTACATACCTGTCCTCAACCATTTGACCGCAGGATCGCTAATGTAGTGGACTGACTAACGTTCATTTAAGAAAAGCGATCTAGCAAAACGAGCGGCGAACAAGGTATAACATCGAGCAAATGTGATCACTATTATTATAAGAAATATAGCAACCAACAACTTCTCAAGCAGTTTTATTTAAGCTAATGTGCGTTCAGGGCTTTCACCCATCTCCATTTAGCGTAATACATACACTCTAAGACAAAACAATGACGCATCACGAAGGAATTATTCGAATGGTAGATGTGATAGACATATGAAATGACTACAATTTCAGAAAAAATTGGATGATTTATTCAAGAGAACGAGATCTACATCTACGTGATTACTCTGCTATTCACCTGGCCTGCAGGGGGTTCAATGACCACCTTCATGCTGTCTCTCTACCGTTCCACTCTCGAACGGCACGCGGGAGAAACGAGCACTTAAACTTTTCTGTGCAAGCCCTGATTTCGCTTATTTTATCGTGATGATCGTTTCTCCCTATTTAGGTGGGTGCCAACAGAATGTTTTCGCAGTCGGAGGAGAAAACTGGTGATTGAAATTTCATGAGAAGATCGCGTCGCAACGAGAAACGGCTTCGTTTTAATGATTGCCACTCCAATTCACGTATCATATCTGTGGCACTATCTCCCCTATTTCGCCACAATACAAAACGAGCTGCCATTCTTTGTACTTTTTCGATGTCATCCGTCAGTCCCACCTGATGCGGATCCCACCCCGCACAGCAATATTCCAGAATAGGGCGGACAAGCATAGTGTAAGCAGTCTCCTTAGTAGGCCTGTTGCACCTTTTAAGTGTTCTGCCAATAAATCGCAGTCTTGGTTTGCTCTACCCACAATATTATCTATGTGATCGTTCCAATGTAGGTTATTTGTAATTGTAATCCCTAAGTATTTAGTTGAATTTACAGCCTTCAGATTTGTGTAACTTATCGCGTAATCGAAATTTATCTGATTTCTTTTAGTACTCACGTGAATAACTTCGCACTTTTCTTTATTCAGGGTCAATAGCCACTTTTCGCAACATACAGATATCTTATCTAAATGCCCGCATCTCGTGATCGTGCGGTAGCGTTCTCGCTTCCCACGCCCGGGTTCCCGGGTTCGATTCCCGGCGGGGTCAGGGATTTTCTCTGCCTCGTGATGGTTGGGTGTTGTGTGCTGTCCTCAAGTTAGTTAGGTTTAAGTAGTTCTAAGTTCTAGGGGACTGATGACCATAGATGTTAAGTCCCATAGTGCTCAGAGCCATTTGAACCATTTTTCTTATCTAAATCATTTTGCAATTAGTTTTGGTCATCTGATGACTTTACAAGACGGTAAATGACAGCATCATCTGCAAACAATTTAAGACGGCTAGTCAGATTGTGTTCTATGTCGTTAATACAGATCAGGAACAATAGAGGGCCTATAACACTTCCTTGGGGAACGTCGGATATTACTTCTGTTTTACTCGATGACGTTCCGTCTGTTACTACGAACAGTGACCTTTCTGACAGGAAATCACGAATGCAGTCGCACAACTCAGGCGATACTCTGTAGGCACGCGATTTGGTTAGAAGACGCTTGTGAGGAACGGACTGAGCAAGTCAGCAACTCGTTGGTCCATCACTGGCCCTCATGCAAGCAGTTATTCGGCTTATCACCGATCTACAGACTTGTTGGATGTCCTCCTGAGGGACATTGTGCCGAATTCTGTGCAATTCGCGCGACAGGTCGTCAAAATCCCGAACTGGTTGCAGTGCTCAGCCCATA
The DNA here is from genome assembly GCF_023898315.1 of Schistocerca nitens. Taxonomy (NCBI): domain Eukaryota; kingdom Metazoa; phylum Arthropoda; class Insecta; order Orthoptera; family Acrididae; genus Schistocerca; species Schistocerca nitens. The sequence goes on along the minus strand of NC_064623.1, from coordinate 9,254,774 downwards.
AAGCTCCAAACCTTCTGGGGAGAGATTGGGCGACCTTGCCGAACAAGGAAGGGTTGGAGATAGCGAAGACGATCAATAGAAACCCTTGTCGTGTGCTGGCGGGCATTATCTTGCTGAAATATGAGCCCAGGATGGATTGCCACGAAGGAAACCTAACGGGGCAAGTACCGATGAGGGTGACAACGAAAGGGGCCCTGCCATGAAAGTAAATGCCACCTCTGGCCGTCACTCCTCACTGTTGGGCCGCATGGCGAGCGACGGTCACGTTCGTGTCCCACCGCTCTCTGCGGTGTCTCAAGTCTGCCACCCGTAAACTCATTCACTACAGTAGAATCGTCTTCAGTGATGAGTCCTACTTCGAATGGAGTCTCCATCACCGGGGAAGGCGTGTCTGGAGAGATCCCGGAGGGCTACCTGACTCTCGCCCACCATACGGCGCGACCACCAGGACTGATGTCCTAAGGTGCCATCTCACTTCACAGCAGCAGCCCTTTGGTTGCCATCAGCGGCACCCTTACAGCACAGAGGAGCGTTGACGATGTTAAAAGTTCCGTTTTGTCGACCTTCAAGACAAGCTACCCTGAGCTTACATTTCGCGAAGGCGATGTCCGCCAGCACACGGTTAGCGTTTCTGCTGCTTGTCTTCGCGTCTGGGAAACCCTAGCTTGGCCAGCAATGTTGTCGGACCTCTCCCCAGCTGAGAACGTTTGGACTATTTTGGACAGGGGTCTGCAGTCAGCTCTGGATGTCGATGATCTAACGCCCTGATTGGACACAATCTGGCACGATAGTCCCTCGGGAGGGTATCCAGTAGCTCTGTGGATCAGTCTGAAGCCGAATAACTGCTTACAGAAGGGACGCAGGCGGACCAACATGTTACTGACTTGCTTAATTTGTGCAGATCTTTCTCTTGAGTAAATTTTTCTGAAATTGTAATCATTTGTTCGTCTGCATATGCGCATTACATCTACCGATTTCCGTCCAATTTAAATAATTCCTTCGTCGCGCGTCGCTTTTTATTTTTGTCTTACAGTTTATTTGAGTCTTCAGTAAGGACATCGTTACAATATCGACAGCAGCGAAGTATTTTACCTAAGTGAGGGGGGCGAAAGCCTGAAACGCGTATTAGCTTAAATAGAAATACAAACAAGTGCCTGACTGCTATGGATAAAATAATCCACAGCCATGGAGCACAGCAACCAGTGAAATGGATAAACTATTCTGATCACTACTCGCTTTCGCTATTCTGAAAGCGACGTTCTATTACGGTGTTTCATGCCTAAACTTCACCATTGGGCCTAATATATTTGCTTACGAAAGGGGCCCAGCATTTAAAGGAAATATAAATGAACGAGGTAAAACTGTCCATTAGAAAGTCATCTTTAGTAATTACTGGAAACAGACATCTTGATCAGTCAATAAAATTCTTCTGGGTTTGAGGCAGCATTGTGAAGTAGGCCTGAGGAAGGCGTCTTGTAATAATCGCCGAAACTGCGGAATTTTATACAGTTGACAATGCTGCCTCAAACCCAGAAGAATTTTATTGTCTGTGACAACGGCCGCGGAAGCCTACGTTTACACAGACATCTTGATCTATTATTCGTAATTTTACTGTGCACGGTAATTGCTTTGAAACGACAGTTTTGAGGAACAACGCAAACTGGAATTGAAAATTTGGTTCGCCTCTTGACAAATTCTCCCGTCGGTAGAACGTGCTGTTTAATTAACTGTAAAAATTTCGCAGTTGCGTCCCATTTTAAGTAATCTACTGTCCTTTCTATATCTCAGTCAGCAGAATATCTCGCTTTTCAGGTCCTCGAGTGGAGATCCAGATTTGAGCCGGTCGTTCCGCTTCGGAGCTTAGTGGAAATCCAACTAGACCTGTCGGCCAGGAGCTGCCGCTCGCCTCTCGGAGCCAGATAAGCTCAGCCGCGATTGTTAAATCCCCGCCCGTGGAGGGAGATTCAGCCGGACGACTGGGGACCGACAGATAAAGAAGTCGTCATCATATTATGACATTTGCGGTTTATCGCGTGTCGTTACGGCAAAGCTTCCTCATATACTGCAATCTGTAGCCGTCTAGTGGTGGTGTTTAGGCGAATTCTAATTTGTCGCTGCCAGCATTCCTTCGTGCTGAGACGTACACTTTAATATTACATTCATTTTATTTTATTTAGTGTAGATATATGCTAGGATCCGCTGATGAATGTGTGACACAGCTCCTGAGCTATGGAAGAGCTACTATGTAATTCAAAGCATATTAATAAAAAAAAGTTGTAAAACTAATTCAGGTGAGAAGAAAAAATACAAGTAAACAACAAATTACAGAAAAATGCACTAACGTGCGAGGAACTTCTGTGCAGAATGATCAAGAGCGCCAATAGGAAGATGAACTTATCTTTGAATATCTAAGATTCTTGATTAAGTGTTTTTTTCAGTTCTGGTCGAAGCCTGATGAAAACGAAACCTGTAGAACAGTGCATAATTAGTTACAGAAATGTTGTCCAAGAGCAAATACTTTTTCCATCTAGTATTTTCTGAATAATGTAGCAGTTTCTAGAATGGAATTTTCACTCTACAGCGGAGTGTGCGCTGATATGAACCTTCCTGGCAGATTAAAACTGTGTGCCGGACCGAGACTCGAACTCCTCCTTTCTTCCAGGAGTGCTAGTTCTGCTAGGTTCGCAGGAGAGCTTCTGTGAAGTTTGGAAGGTAGGAAACGAGGTACTGGCGGAATTGAACCTGCGAGGACGGGGCCTGAGTCGTGCTTGGGTAGAGCACTTGCCCGCGAAAGGTAAAGGTCTCGAGTTCGAGTCTCGGTCCGGCACACAGTTTTAATCTGCCACAAAGTTTCAATGTAGCAGTTGATTTTCAATGAGCCCACAAATCTCAAGAGGAAGAGGTGCCTCAAAATGATATTATAGCGTGTAATAGAGTGAAAGGATACAATGTAAACAAGCTCTCCCATTTCAGCTTCAGACAGTACAGATTACCCTAATATAGGGGACGATCAAGAATTTTCCGTTGGAGGGCGTTGCTTCAGCGTACAGGAAACGTAGGACCACTGCAAAGCGGGTATATAAGCACCGACAAGCAGTCAATGGATTAGTGTGGCATTTGTGTCTTTCTGACGTGCGTGCGGCAAATGTGGAAACTTGAACTATGGCGACATTGTTACCAGATGCGTCCCGACAGGAGCGACGTGCTGTTTTTTTCTTTTTAATTTTTGTCTGCCAAAGGACAACATACACCAGTAGACAACTATCGGAGAATGAAGAAAGTGTACACGGTAGCATGTCTGTCGAAAAGCACCGTTGTGGAATGGTGCGCCAACTTCTGTGCCGGTCCCAATTCAACACAAGATGCCGGTCGGTCTGTTTGTCTGCATCAGGTTGGTGAATGACTTCTCAGCGTCTTTGTTCTGCATGTCGGCATTCCGGTTGCTATGGGTTTATTTAGCGATTGTCTTTTTTATGTGAAGTTCACTATTGCTATCTGACTTTACACGTTGTCGTTTTGTCATCTGGAGATAGTGAGTGGAGCTGTGGATGCTGGAAAATGGAGTGCCAAGTGAAGAAATCGGGACATTTCCGACATATTCATCTATTTGAGTTCGACAGAGGAGTGACAGCAGCGGAGGCAGCCAGAAACATTTTCGCCATGTATGGGGATAAGGACATTAGACAAGACACGGCAGGAAAATTGTTTTCTCGTTTTGAGTAGAATCGTTTTAACGTCATGTTCAGCAGCACCTTAGGGGTTTGATAGTACCGTTTAAACACATTAATCCAAGATTATCCACTTCAGTGTATTCGAGAATAGGCAAATGTGATGAACTAGCCGGCCGAAGTGGCCGTGCGGTTAAAGGCGCTGCAGTCTGGAACCGCAAGACCGCTACGGTCGCAGGTTCGAGTCCTGCCTCGGGCATGGATGTTTGTGATGTCCTTAGGTTAGTTAGGTTTAACTAGTTCTAAGTTCTAGGGGACTAATGACCTCAGCAGTTGAGTCCCATAGTGCTCAGAGCCATTTTTTTGTGATGAACTGTGATCATTCCACAATCGTGCGATGTTTGCATTCAATGGGGAAGGTTAAAAAATCTAAGCCAAAATCACGTACCTCAGCAGACGGCCATATGTGCTTCTCCGCTTGGTCGTCATCAACTAGCTGGTGAACAACAGCGACAGTTCGTACCGCGTACCGTTACTGATGACGAAAAGTAGTGTTTTTATGCTAACACGAGGAAAAGACGGGAATGGTTGGGCCAAAACAAAGCAGCAACTACTCCTACAAAGGCTTGCACCCACATACAAAAGGTAATGTTATGCAGGTGGTGGAACGGCGATAGTATAATGTACGAATTGCTTCCCCAAGGTGTAACCATGACTGCTGACATTTACTGCCAACAACTGAGACGTCTTGCAGATGCAATGCAAGAACAACGACCAGGAAGACTATTGTGAAGTAACGCTACTCCACGATAACGCCCGCCCCCCATTCTGCTAAACGGACGAAAAACACTATACAGGAGTTGAGTTGGGGAGTCATTCCGCACCCCACATTAATCATCTGATCTTGCGCCGTCAGATTTTCACCTTTTCCATCTTCTATCGAACGACCTTGAAGGAACTTCCTGTCCGGACGAAAATGAGCTCCGAACTTGGCTGGACGACTTCCTAGCTCCAAAACCACGTGATTTCTCCAGTTCCGGAATCTAAAAGTTATCCGAACGTTGGCAGACCGTTGTAAACAGCGAAGGAGAATATGTCACTGATTAAAGTCGTATATCTGCTGTGTTTATTAAATTTGCGAAAAAATGCTAGGACCTTCTGTACCAAGCCAATAATACCAAGCAGATTATCTTAGAAGAATAACGTGTGCTCATTTGTTTACTACATTCTATAGGTCGTTCGTAATATCAAAGGAGTTACAGTAGGCTCTGAGCACTATGGGACTGAACTGCTGAGGTCATTAGTCCCCTAGAACTTAGAACTAGTTAAACCTAACTAACCTAAGGACATCACAAACATCCATGCCCGAGGCAGGATTCGAACCTGCGACCGTAGCGGTCTTGCGGTTCCAGACTGCAGCGCCTTTAACCGCACGGCCACTTCGGCCGGCTTGGAGTTACAGTAGAAGATGTGGTATCGATAGCTACGATGCCACGGCTTAGGTACGAGTTCTTAGGTTGGCACTACGACACAGACACCGACGACAGCGCCCTCTAGCCGGCGCCGCTCAAGTTTCCGCCCATTTGATTCCGAAGAGACGACCAAGCAACATTGTTTCTATTTCATAGTGGGCGAGCCACTACAGATTTTGCCTCTGTACCTTCTAGCCGATATTTGATTGATGTACAGTTTCGCACCTACGTGCTCATCTCAGCCAAAGTTGAGTAAAACCACTTTTAATTGCAGAACCAAGTGTTCTACCTCACCTGCACCTCCTAGCATTCTACATTGATCCTACCCTTCAGTTTTCAGGAGCAGACCCACGCGCCGCCTCAAAAGAAGAGATGTTTCATGACAGGGAACACGGTCATGTGGTTGTAGCCTTTAAGGTATCCATTTAAGAGCCCATCTTTAACAGACACCTTTTTTCTCCTTTTGCTCCATACAACCACTTCTGAAAATATGGAATACTTTTTTCCAAACGCTGTGTATGTAGGCTGTAAACTAATTTCCGTGGAAACTGGATTAACGATGGATGGGAAGTGGTGTCAGCCAACGACGTAGAAAAGCAGTGTTTTACTTGCATCCTCTTCAGCACACTGGTGGAAAGCAGCACGGCCGTGACCGGAAACATACTTTAGGTCTGCAGCATTTTGGAAGTTCCCTTTCGGGACCGCGAGGTTTGCTCAGCGCGTGTCGTGAGGTAGCTCCAGGCGAGGTGAACGGCCGCGCGTGCTGACGGATTGCCTCCCTCTAGTCGCCAGGCGGCGGTCCGATTGGCGCAGTATGTTGCGTGTCTGCTGCGTGCGTTATGCACCGGCGGCGGGAGACTAATGGATCTGCCCGGCTGACGTGTGGGCCGGGCGGACGTCCCACACGGCTTCATCCCGGGTCCGGCGCTGCCCTGTTTACACGCGCGCTGATGGACGGCCCCACAAACAACCTTCTTTCCAGTCTCGCTGCGCAGTATCTCTATTCAGCTGACCGATACAGCGCTGTCACAAGGTGGCATTAATTATAATCCCACCTGAAAACAAACTGCCAGTATCCGTCCTTTTTTTGTAAATATAATGTTCGTGGTAGGTAAATACGGCGATATTAAACTTCGAACTACAAAGTCAGAAATTATAACATCTGATGCAAAGTGTGTGTTACATTGTCCTCTCTACATTTGCACAGGGAAGCGTTCCCGAATAGGCACCCCTGTAGGTGCCACAGAAGAGAAGCGTGTTAAGAAACTGACCAAGTGCGAATAGGACTCGTTCACTGAGGGTTTAGTACGTACACACACACACACACACACACACACACACACACACACACACACACACAATTTGAAGAGCCAAAGAAACTGGTACACCTGCCTAATATCGTGCAGGGCCACCGCGAGCACGCAGAAGTGCCGCAGCACCGCGTGACATGGGCTCGACTGATGTCTGAAGTAGTGCTGGAGGGAACTGACACCATGAATCCTGCACGACTGTCCATAAATCCGCAGGAGTACGAGTGGGTGGAGATCTCTTCTGAACAGCACGTTGCAAGGCATCCCAAATATGCTCAATAATATTCATGTCTGGGGAGTCTGGTGGCCAGCGGAAGTTTTTAAACTCAGAGGAATGTTCCTGGAGCCACTCTGCAGCAATTCGGGACGTGTGAGATACCGCATTGTCCTGCTGGAATTGGGCAAGTCCGTCGGAATGCACAATGGACATGAATGGATGCAGGTGCTCAGAAAGGATTCTTTCGCCTGTCAGAGTCGTATCTAGACGTATCAGGGGGGCCATATAAGTCCATCTGCACACGCACCACACCATTACAGAACCTCCACCAGCTTGAACAGTCCCTTGATGACGTGCATGGTCTATGGATTCATGACGTTGTCTCCATACCTGTACACGTCCATCTGTTCAATACATTTTGAAACGAGACTCGTCCAACCAGGCAACAGGCTTCCACTCATCAACACTCCAATGTCGATGCTGACATGCCCAGGCGAGGTGTAATGCTTTCTTTCGTACAGTCATCCAGGATACACGAGTGGGCCTTCGGATCCGAAAGCCCGTATCGATGATGTTTCGTTGAATGGTTCGCACGCTGAGACTCATTGGTGGCCCAGCATTGATATCTGCAGGAATCTGCGGAAGGGTTGCATCTCTGTCCCGTTGAACGATTCTCTTCAGTCGTCGTTGGTCCCGTTCTTGCACGATCTTTTTCCGGCCGCGGCGATGTGGGAGATTTGATGCTTAACCGGAGTCCTGACATTCACGGTACGCTCGTGAAATACTCGTACAGGAAAATCCCCACTTCATCCCTACCTCAGAGATGCTGTGTCCCGTAACTCGTGCTCCGATTATAACTCACTTAAATCTTGATAAACTGCCATTGTAGTAGCAGTACCCAATGTAACAACTGCGCGAGACAGTAGTTGTCTTATAAAGGCGCTGCCGACCGCAAGCCGTATTCTGCCTGTTTACGTATCTCTGTAATTGAATTGGCATGCCTATAACAGTTTATTTGGTGCTTCATTGCATACAATCCATTCTGGGAACGCAGAATCTCAACGATTGAAACTGGGAAGACGTTGGTCCTCAGAAATTCCAAGACTGTACCAAAATCTCTACAGTAGTTCCACAGACTGGACCGGAAAATGCAAAAAGCGAGCGAGCATTGGACTTCAGTTTATATATGTAGAGAAAGAGAAGATTTAATAAATAATGGCTGCAACTTAAATTTTATTTTTGCATGCAGTAAGGTTTGTCTATTATGTTTTAGACGAATAATGAATGCAATGTAAATTCAAATACAAAACTTTTTTTGTTTCATGTAATTAACGTTTATCAAATTTCAGATTTTTTTCTTTACTTGTACTATGAAACATTGCTTCTTGCCGAATTTAATGACTCCAGGTCAACGGGAAGCACGCTATACGTTTTGATGAATGAGCTTTCGAGTGTCAAAAAATGTGATATCGTGTCTTTTGACTGCAGTAACTTCAAGTTTAAAATTTTAGACTTCCAAGGAACTATACGCCATAATATGTGATATAAAACTGAACTTGATACGTCCACCCGTTCCTGAGAAAAGTGGTTCTTGACAGTGGGACAGAGAGGCAAACACACAGACAGAACGACAGACTAACGGACAACAAACCTGTCCTATAAGGGCTCCGTTCTTACAGACCGAGGCCCGAAATTGTGCGCCCGGGTTCCCGGGTTCGATTCCCGGGGGGGGGGGGGTGGTCAGGGATTTTCTCTGCCTCGTGATGAATGGGTGTTGTGTGCTGTGTGCTGTCCTTAGGTTAGTTAGGTTTAAGTAGTTCTGAGTTCTAGGGGACTGATGACCTCAGATGTTAAGTCCCATAGTGCTCAGAGCCATTTTTTTAACCGGAATTGTGAGAAGTGACACAAGGACTTTTTTTTTTCTATCTGTGGTTCTTGTTTAACTGAGGTACAAATGAGTTATACAGTAAAGTAGAGAAAGTGACTCTCACCCATTATGCTACATGGATCAGTTATACTGAGACTAAAGAACGTCATGAAAAAGCCGTCGTAAGCATGCGCTAAACAATTCCACCATCAAACGGGTCTACGAAAAGTTTCAGAAGACATAAAGAGGTGGCAGACGCCGCCAAAACCTGTCGATCGGTAGTTCTGACACGAGTGAAGTGAATCTACATCTTCATCTACACTAAACCACCGTGAGGCGCATGGCAGAGGCTACGTCCCATTGTACCAGTTATTAGGGTTTCTTCCTGTTCCATTCACCTATAGAGTGCGGAAACAATGATAGTTTGAAAGCCTCTGTGCATGCAGTAGTTATTATAGGCTATTGAGGACGAAACCTGCGTGAGCGATATGTACAGGGTTGCAGTATATCGCTAAATTAATCATTTAAAGCCGATTTTTGAAACTTCTTTAATACGATTTCTCGGGATATTTTACGTCTGTCTTCAAAAGTCTGCCATTTCAGTTCTTTCTGTATCTCTGTGACACACTCCCATGGATTAAACAAAGCCGTGACCATGCGCGCTGCCCTTCTCTGTATACCTTCAGTATCCCCTGTTAGCCCTATCTCGTACGGGTCCCACACACTTGAGCAATATTCTAGGTTGGAACGCCCGAGTAATTTGTATGCAATCTCTTTTTGTAAACTGATTGCACTTCGCCAGTATTCTACCAATAAACCGAAGTGTACCACTTGCTTTACCCACAATTGAACCTATATGATAATTCCATTTCATATCGCTGCAAAGTGTTACACCCAAGTGTTTGTATGAGTTGGCCGATTCCAATAGTGATATTATAGTCATAGGGTACTACGTTGTTTTCCATTTTGTGAAGTGAAAAATTTTACATTTATGAACATTTAGAGGAATTTGCGAATCTCTGCATCACGTTGAAATCATATCAAGATCTGACTGAATATTTATGCAGCTTCTCTCAGGCAGTACTTAGTTGTAGATAACTGCATAATCTGCAAAAAGCCTGATTTTACTGTTAAAATTCTATGCTGGCTCATTAACGTACAATATGAACAGCAAGGGCCCTAACACACTTCCCTGAGGTGCACCTGAAGTTGCTTCTACATCTGACGATAACGTGTAAGCTCCATACCCTGAATCGCACGAAGCCTGTGTGATGAGTTAGATCCGAGCCCTCTGCCGGTAGTAGCCACAGGGAATTTCCAATTGTCTGAAGATTCATTTCTACAGAATTTGTGCTGTTCGTGAGTTGTTACCTGAAGAGAATGGGAAGCGGGTAGCTTTCTGTAAGTGGTTCGTGTCATATGTGGTGTCAGATGAATAAGAACTCTGTGATTTGTTTCGGTCTGACGGGGCAGGATACTCTCTTTATGGATATGTGAATGCACATAATTTCAAGCATTTGCGCTGTGGAAAATCTATGTCCCCTAGGCGATCACGAAAGGGTGCATTTGGTGTGCAACGTCACATACGCGAACTTCATCACATTGTTTCATGGCTTAGTGAACAGATGGCGCAACTATTTGTAAACAATGTGTGTGTGACATCACAGATCAGTACCACCCTCACCGGCGTCCCACAGTTGGTAACAGAAACGCACGTTTCCGACAGACGCCGGCAGCCGTCGCACAAAAGCCCTGAGAATCGAATGACGCACGCCCGCTGCGCCACGCCTTCAGCAGCTCTGACTGCGAGTAGCGCGTCGTTGAAGACACAACACACGGATACAACACAAACAAAGCAACTGGGGCGGTGTTCCTGGACATCGAAAAGGCCTTCGATCATCTGTGGCACAACGGCCTCATACGCGAACTCAGCGGCGCAGGGTTCCCCGACGGGCTCGTACGTCTCTTACACTCATATCTCACGGGCAGGAGTTTCAACACCGACGTGCAGGGCAAACAACGTAGATTTCGTCGAAGTCGTTATGGCTCATCTTGTTGATTCTAGGGTGATTCCACTTTGACTGCCAGAAGGTCCAGATGTGGTTGGTTGGTTGTTTTGGGGGAAGAGACCAAACTGCGAGGTCATCGGTCTCGTCGATTTAGGGAAGGACGGCGAAGGAAGTCGGCCGTGCCCTTTTTGAAAGGAACCATCCCGGCATTTACCTGGAGCGATTTAGGGAAATCACGGAAAACCTAAATCAGGAAGGCCGGACGCGGGATTGAACCGTCGTCCTCGCGAATGCGAGGCCAGTGTGCTAACCACTGCGCCACCTTGGTCGGTGGTCCAGATCTGTATTTTAGCAATATTTGAAGACCTAATAAATGCGTTTTTCGGGAAATTCTTAATGATCAAACAATCCCAGATCAGAACAATTGTATGGTAGAAGTAATTTTTGACTTGGTGTTCACGATCCACATTTTTATCAAACTTCTTATAAATTAACATATACTACTTCTTAATCGTCACATCATCAAGAAAACAGTTTTGTATCGATCTTCATACATTTAATTTGCACTTTAACCAAACACAAGACTTGACTGTTCTTTTACAAAGCGAAATAACAACTTAACTTCTGCCAAAGTGAAACATAAACTGCTCTGTGCGCATTCGTACCAAAACGGTTACAAGTAATTCAAAGATTATGACAGTCTCACAGAAATGTATATACACAAGAACCATGTCACTGTAATATATCGATACATCGGAGTACCTATACATTAATAAAACCAAATGTGAATATTGTCAAAAAAATATGTCTGTTACTTCGCAGAAAAGTAGTACGATATTACCGGTATCGAGAACTGGGGTTGGTGTGACGTAATAGTCACGTAAATAGAGAACCATTACAACCATCAGCACTGAACGTTGGCGCAATGGCAGAGCGTTGCGTGGTCTGATGGATCCCGATACATTCTTCATCATACCGATGGGAGGACGCGAATCTGTAGTCTTCCAGGGGATCAGATCGTTCACACCTGTACTGTGGGACGAAAACAAGCTGGCAGCAACTCCATTCTGCTCTGGGGAACACTCGCGTGGGCATCCAAGGGGCCAGTGGAGCCTGTGCGAGACATCATGACGGGCAAGGGCTATCTCACACTGGCTGCAGACCATGCAACCCTTTCATGACGACAATGCTTCCTGTCGGCAGTGGCATTTTTGAACAAGACGATGCGCCATGTCACGAGGTTACGAGTGTGATGGAAGTGGCGAGTTCCGGTTGATGTGGTGGCTTCCCCACTCGCCAGATCTGAACCAGATGGGACACATCTGCGACGTGACTGGACGTGGCTTTAGAGCTCACTAATCCCCCCCCCCTTCCCCTCTCTGCGGAATTTACGGGAATTAGGCGACTTGTGAGTGCCGATGTGGTGCAACTCCCTTCAGCAACCTACCAAGCCTCATTGCTTCCATGCCACTGTTATCTGTGTCAAAGGTAGACATACCAGACATTAGGCAGGTGGCTATAATGTTCTGGCTATATATATATATATATATATATATATAATTCTGCCCGCATCTCGTGGTCGTGCGGTAGCGTTCTCGCTTCCCACGCCCGGGTTCCCGGGTTCGATTCCCGGCGGGGTCAGGGATTTTATCTGCCTCGTGATGGCTGGGTGTTGTGTGCTGTCCTTAGGTTAGTTAGGTTTACGTAGTTCTAAGTTCTAGGGGACTGATGACCATAGATGTTAAGTCCCATAGTGCTCAGAGCCATTTGAACCATATAATTCTCGCATATATAACACTGATTGACGTCCTGTGTGAGATGTCGCTCCGTCCTGTTGAAACCAGACTTCCTGAACGTTTGGAAAGCTGTTCAATGCAGATGCAACGAAAGTTATTAACATCTGCACGTAACGATCGACATTGACAGTTAGTGTGTTTCCCTATTCATTTGCGAAAAAGTACGGTCCGATAATCCCATGTGATGAAACACCACACCATACTGTCACTTAGCTAGCTTGTAAAGGGCGCTGATATGGCGCGCGCCGCTACCCTGTGATCTCGTTTAGAGGGCGCGCTGTAATCGATTATAGTTCGCTGTTCTGGTGCGGGTGGCGCTCCGGTGGTAAATTCCTATTACGTCACTGGCGTGTGTTTGCAGTGGCCGGCGGAAAGCGAGAGGCTAGTTGGTTTTCCGGGTACTGCACGGAACGTGGAGTTCGCTCTGCCTGACCTGCTGGTGGCTAGCGCTAAGGTTGTTGTGCCTCGCAATGTGAGCAGAGTGGTCTGGGGCGGAGGCGACTCGCCGCTGTGCTGACATACTTGTTCTGCCTGCCTGTCTGATGTGGAGGTCCGGTGGGGTCCTGTGATACTCTGGCCTGGAGACAACTAGTTGCTGAATTTTGGAGTCGTCTGCCAGGGTGTGGGCCCGGTTGGCTCGTCAGGTTTTGCGCTGGAAGCTCCAGCAGCGGTTTCTGAACATTCTGATGTGGGATGGCGGTGTTGGAAGTCACGATCAGGTCAGGCAGAGCGAACTTCACGTTCCCGGAAACCGACTACCCTCTCGCTTTCCGCCGGCCACCGCAAACACACGCCAGCGACGTCATAGCAAATCGCCAGCGGAGCACCACCCGCACCAGAACAGCGAACTACACTCCTGGAAATGGAAAAAAGAACACATTGACACCGGTGTGTCAGACCCACCATACTTGCTCCGGACACTGCGAGAGGGCTGTACAAGCAATGATCACACGCACGGCACAGCGGACACACCAGGAACCGCGGTGTTGGCCGTCGAATGGCGCTAGCTGCGCAGCATTTGTGCACCGCCGCCGTCAGTGTCAGCCAGTTTGCCGTGGCATACGGAGCTCCATCGCAGTCTTTAACACTGGTAGCATGCCGCGACAGCGTGGACGTGAACCGTATGTGCAGTTGACGGACTTTGAGCGAGGGCGTATAGTGGGCATGCGGGAGGCCGGGTGGACGTACCGCCGAATTGCTCAACACGTGGGGCGTGAGGTCTCCACAGTACATCGATGTTGTCGCCAGTGGTCGGCGGAAGGTGCACGTGCCCGTCGACCTGGGACCGGACCGCAGCGACGCACGGATGCACGCCAAGACCGTAGGATCCTACGCAGTGCCGTAGGGGACCGCACCGCCACTTGCCAGCAAATTAGGGACACTGTTGCTCCTGGGGTATCGGCGAGGACCATTCGCAACCGTCTCCATGAAGCTGGGCTACGGTCCCGCACACCGTTAGGCCGTCTTCCGCTCACGCCCCAACATCGTGCAGCCCGCCTCCAGTGGTGTCGCGACAGGCGTGAATGGAGGGACGAATGGAGACGTGTCTTCTTCAGCGATGAGAGTCGCTTCTGCCTTGGTGCCAATGATGGTCGTATGCGTGTTTGGCGCCGTGCAGGTGAGCGCCACAATCAGGACTGCATACGACCGAGGCACACAGGGCCAACACCCGGCATCATGGTGTGGGGAGCGATCTCCTACACTGGCCGTACACCACTGGTGATCGTCGAGGGGACACTGAATAGTGCACGGTACATCCAAACCGTCATCGAACCCATCGTTCTACCATTCCTAGACCGGCAAGGGAACTTGCTGTTCCAACAGGACAATGCACGTCCGCATGTATCCCGTGCCACCCAACGTGCTCTAGAAGGTGTAAGTCAACTACCCTGGCCAGCAAGATCTCCGGATCTGTCCCCCATTGAGCATGTTTGGGACTGGATGAAGCGTCTTCTCACGCGGTCTGCACGTCCAGCACGAACGCTGGTCCAACTGAGGCGCCAGGTGGAAATGGCATGGCAAGCCGTTCCACAGGACTACATCCAGCATCTCTACGATCGTCTCCATGGGAGAATAGCAGCCTGCATTGCTGCGAAAGGTGGATATACACTGTACTAGTGCCGACATTGTGCATGCTCTGTTGCCTGTGTCTATGTGCCTGTGGTTCTGTCAGTGTGATCATGTGATGTATCTGACCCCAGGAATGTTTCCCCTTCCTGGGACAATGAATTCACGGTGTTCTTATTTCAATTTCCAGGAGTGTATAATCGATTACAGCGCGCTCTCTAAACAAGATCACAGGGTAGCGGCGCGCGCCATATCAGGCGCTCATGAACGTCAGTAGGATTTGCGTTTGCCCAGTAACGGCACTTCTGTTTATTCACATAACCTGTGAGATGGAAATGTGCCTCATCTGACATCCACAACTTATTTAGAAATTCATCGTCATTGTTTATTTTTTAATCATTTGTTGATAGAATCCTAATATTAACGGGTAATCGTTGACCCTCAATTGTTGCACCATCTGTAGTTTCTACGGATTTAATTTTAAATCAAGATGAATAAATGTGGGAACACTCTCCCGGGACGTTCCATCCACTGCTGCTTGCTTACGAATTGAGCGCCGTGGGCTCCGTAAGACAGACTCGCGTACTACACCTATGTTCGCTGGAGAACGCACACTTCTCGGTCGTCTTGTTAGTTTCTTCTTGAGGGCAGATCCTGCCTCTTCAAAGTTATTAAACCAACATCTTGCCGCGTGTCTCGACGGAACGGCATCATGATGTCCTAAATTATAAAAACTTGGAAACTCCCGCTGCACCGCTACCAAACTATCATCGTTTTTATAAAACATTTTTATGGCTAACGCAAGCTGTGGTCCGTTCCACTGACCCATGATTACTGAAATGGCGGACTGTTTACCCGCTAGCTGCCACAAGCCCGCAGTGCTACCCCCTGCCAATGGCTGCCACTACTCATTTCAATACTCATTTCAAACATTACATCACAAATCAAGCGTGATTATATATATTTTGTGACGGAAGGCTGCACCGATGATCTGGCAAAGTAGGCTTATCTTCCAAGTTTCCAATTTCTGTGGTGTTCCATCAATTGGGTGCATATTGCCCTACCAGACTGACCTACATAGAATTTTCCATCTGCTTAAAAAAACGATAGTTACGAGATGAAATATAAAGTATTACATCACATGCATAAAGGAAGGAAGATGAACTAGCTTGAAATAATCGAAATTAATAAATAAGTGACCAGACACAGTTCTCTTACTCGCCGCTTCTTACAATCCCGCCCAGGACATGATGTAAATTTCACCTATTACTCACATCCCCCTTTTTCCATTATTTGAGTTACTATAGTTTCTCTTGTGTTAATGGTTCAAATGGCTCTGAGGACTATGAGACTTAATTTCTAAGGTCATCAGTCCCCTAGAACTTAGAACTACTTAAACATAATTAACCTAAGAACATCACACACATCCATGCCCGAGGCAGGATTCGAATCTGCGACCGTAGCGGTCGTGCGGTTCCAGACTGTAGCGCCTAGAACCGCTTGGCCACCCCGGCCGGTTCTTGTTGTGTTAAAAAAATTACTTTGTGTAATCACAGCTGTTTCACTTTCATATTTAATCTTACTAGTGTATCTTACTTATTTGTTACTTAGGACCTACGTATTAAAGACAGGATTATTGCCGGCCGGTGTGGCCGTGCGGTTAAAGGCGCTTCAGTCTGGAACCGCGTGACCGCTACGGTCGCAGGTTCGAATCATGCCTCGGGCATGGATGTGTGTGATGTCCTTAGGTTAGTTAGGTTTAATTAGTTCTAAGTTCTAGGCGACTGATGACCTCAGAAGTTAAGTCGCATAGTGCTCAGAGCCATTTGAACCATTCGAACAGGATTATTTTCTTCTGCTACACCTTTGTATCATGTCACGGAAGTTTATTGTTCAGATTATTCCCATCAATAAAAAATTGCTGCAGTTTGTGTATAGTTCGTTAGTTAATGTGTTACATATTTTATTTTACTTAAACTATCTTGCATAGCAGTAACACTGAAATAATGACTGTTGTTGCATTGCTAAATCTAACATTAAAATTTTTCATCTCTGGAAGTGGAGATACTCTGGAAATGCAGAGGTTTAAAGTCTTCGATCAAACAAAGTTTCACTGCACCACGTACTTGTCTTTGTACCTGATGCTGGCTTAATAGCAGAATATCGGTTTGTTATATGAATAATAAATGTTGTAGAATATCACAGCAGCGTTGGGTGTGTTTTCGTTTATAACGTATAAAATCTACCAAGAACCGACGGAGCAGTCAATAAACCCTACAGTAGTTGTCTCGTAACACAGCACAGGCGTTACAATGGTAATTAGTCACTGACTGAGAATGTTGCTCTCCCTGTCTAAGTGACGTTACTTGGACGGAAAATCTGACCAATGTGTAAATAAGGGTTTGCGGCAGTTTACAAGGCGGGAGGGTTCAACGCCTCCTCGACAATGATGTCATTACACACGCATGGCTCTGTCAGCGTTTCGATAAGAGTTCTGGAGCGACGAGACTCGCAGCACGGGGACTCGCAGACCGTGTCGCTGAGGTTAATCAGCTGGGACGGAAAAATTTTCCCCCCGTCGCGGCCCCATTGTTTATGCAGACAGCTCCGTGCCGCGCCACCCTTTTGTCCTCTGGGGATTCCCCCTCCCCTTTAATCGAGTACAGCGCCCCACTTCTGGAACGGCGCCCCGCTCTGCCGTCTCTGTCTCGTCGCTTCGTGTCGTGTCCCCTCGTGTCGTGTCGTTTGTCCCCGGCGGACGCCTGTGAACTGCCGGCAGCCCATCACCAGTACGTCGCGCTGCTGTATAGACCGCCGCTGGTCTGGCCTGACAGCGCCGCCCGTCTGCGAGCAAAGTTTGTCCGCCGATCACCCGTCCCGCCCCTTTCTCCTCAGACCCGAAGCGCTCGCCTTTCTGTCGCCGGTAATGCGGGCGTGTAGACGGAGATGACGCGTCCTAGACACCGCCGCCAGCGCGATCGATGGCCACAACACTGCACACCAGCAGCGTCTTTCTCCTGGTGCGTGTTTTGTGGAGAGCCGCCCAGAACAGGCGGAGCAAATGTTCGCAAACGACAAGTTTATTCCTATAATGTTACTTATAATCCGTCTTGATTGCAAAATTTTTTATTCATATGACGAGTTTCGGTTCATTCAGAAACATCTTCAGATCTGTAACGATAATGAAACTAATTTACTATTTCACGGAAGCAAATCTTTTTCATCCACCCGAATCCTGAAATTTATTCCTACTATTGCGTATTTTGTGCCGGAGCTTCAATTTTAACGTGTTATTTGTTCGGAACCCTATTCAGGTGTATATAAGATCAAATGTAATGACTGCTGTAAACAATATATAGGGCAGACTGGTAGGAACTACTCTCAAAACAAAACAGCTTTTGGGGCGCATATGGCTGCCACAAAGCACTCAGTCACGAACATTGCACAATTTAGACATCCTTCATAGAGCTCATAAGGGACGGTTTCTTAACATTTTGGAACAAATTGAAATATACACCCACAAAAATAAAGATCCGGATTCAATCCTCAACGAGCAAATCGAATTCAATCATAACGCCTATTTTAGCATTTATGACGACTTACTAAGATGACAACTGTTGCGTGTGGAGATCCAGGCCGAGGGGTGAGAGACGGTGCGTGGTGGAGAATCTGGAAGACGCGTGCAGCGCCTGGCATCGTTGACGGGTCGCTCCTGCGCGGCCCTCTTGCCCGCGGCGATGGACGTCAGACGACTGAGCGGACCGCGGCACAACACCGAAGTGGCGGGAACCGCGGAAGCAGACCGCAGAGGAATACAAGTCCACACCAGCACCGTAGATATATAGATCGCCCTGTGTTTTTTAGATCGTATAAAAATGATAATTTTACTGTTTTTTAATTTTCATAAGTACAGATTTTAACCTTGACAAATACATGTTTCAATTAAGTATTTTTGGAGATAAAAGTTAATCAAAAATCTACTCAATACAGTATGTGCAAATGGAATGTAACAAATGTACCAGACGCCACCTGTGTTATAATTAATATAGATGACGTGCATTCTGATAGCCAATTTTATGTGACGCAGCATGGGAAAGTTGCTGGATTTGGACGGGTTACTCCTGTAACTGAAATATCAGGTACGTTCTGGTACATTTGATGTTGATTAGATAGAATGAAAAACATTTGCTTCCGTGAAATAGTAAATTAGTTTCATTATCGTTACAGATCTGAAGATGGTACTGAATGAACAGAAACCGGTCATATGAATAAAAAATTTTGGAATCAAGACGGATTATAAGTAACATTATACAATCACTGATTGCTTCTATCCCATCAGACATTATATCAGTTTTTGCAAAATTTATTCCTGCCCGAAAATTCATTCGGGTACGCCGTAGCTTTGACTGTACACGGTTTCCCACACTCCTTGCGTCAGTCGTCTAGAGGTATGATCATGTTGAACAGTGGCACTGAATCCAATTTTCATACAATTTTGTCGTTTTATACACTTTAAGACAAAAGAAAAACCGACTCACCACGAAGGAATTATCCGAATGGAACGAAAATCAGTAAATGTGATGTAAAGGCACAGATAAAGAAATTGTTGCAATTTCGGGAAAAAATGGATGATTTATTCAAGAGAAAGTGCTTCACAAATTGAACGAGTAACTAACGGGTTGGTGCACCTCTCGCCCTTATGCAACCAGTTATTTGGCTCGAAATTGATTGGAGGAGTTGTTACGTTGTAAGACAATGAAAGACCTAGAGCCGTCGTAATGATGTCATTTAATGTCTAGCTACCGGTTTCGGCGCTTCAGATGTTCATATGTGTGTGAAATCTTACGGGACTTAACTGCTAAGGTCATCAGTCCCTAAGCTTACACACAACCTAAATTATCCTAAGGACAAACACCATCTGGGCTTACATGTCAGCAAGATAATATCCGCCCATTCATGCCCGAGGGAGGACTCTAACCTCCGCCGGGACCAGCCGCACAGTTCATGACTGCAGCGCCTCTGACCGCTCGGCTAATCCCGCGCGGCTCGGCGCTTCAGTGCACAACTTTCAGGCCTCAGTTGATCCTGAAGAGGCTATCACGATCTACGATGTACGACCCATCAGTGGCCATCAACTGGTTTACACAGACCGCCTGTAACTGTGACGTCGTCTCCCCAATCATCAACTGTCAACTTGCAAAGACGACATCACGGTTACAGGTAGTCTGCGTAACCAGTTGTTGGTACTGATGCAACGTATATATGGATCGTGATAACCTAAAGATGGTGCACTGAAGTGCCGAAACTAATAGCTACACATTAAATGACATCATAAGGTGTTTCATTTTCATACAATAGTGAATGGCCATAGTTCCCCAGACCTCCAGAAACAGGGATGGACACACGAGAGTTGTTGGATGCCTCCCTGGGAGATATCGTGTTAAATTCTGTCAAATTGGCGTGTTAGATCGTCAAAATCCCGAACTGATTGGAGGGCCTTGTCCATAATTCTCGAAACTTTCTCAACTGGGGGGGGGGGGGGGGGGGGAGATCTGGCGACCTCGCTCGCCAAAGGCGGGTTCGGCAAGCACAAAGGCAAGCAGCAGTAACTCTCGCCGTGTGCTGGCAGGCATTATCTTGATGAAATGTAAGACCAGTACGATTTGCCACGAAGGGCAACAAAACTGGGTGTAGAATATCGTCGTCGTATCGCTAAGCTGTGAGGCCGACACGGATGACAGCTAAAGGGGACCTGATGTGAAATGAAGTGGCACTCCAGACCATCATTCCTGGTAGTGTGGCTGTATGGCGGGCAGCTGTCAGTTTCGTATCCCACCGGTGTCCGAGGCGTGTCCAGACGCGTCTCCAGCCTGCAATCTCACTGACTGGAGTTAGTCAGTTGAGGGGCCTGTTTCGAACTGAATCTCAATGACCAGCGAAGAGATGTCTGGATTTAACCAGACACTGGTGGGAAACCAACACAACTGTTGGTCGCCATACGACCCCACAACCAGGACTGATGATCTGGAGTTCCATTTCGCTTCATAACAGGACCTCTTTGGTTGTCAATCGCAGCACCCTTACAGCAGAGCGTTACGTCGATGATATTCTACGCCCTGTTTTGTTGACTATCATGGCAAGCCATCTGGGCTTACATGTCAGCAAGATAATGTCCGTCCGCACACGGCGAGAGTTTCTACTGCTTGTCTTCGTGTTTAGGAAACCCTACCATCAACATCAAGGTCGCCGGATTTCTCCCGAATTGTCGGGCCATATGGCGGGCGACTGTCGATTTGGTATCCAGACGCTGTCTGTGGAGTGACCAGGCACGTCTTTCCTGGCCACTGGGGCTCATTTCGAAGCGGGTCTCATCACTGAAGACAATTCTACTCTAGTCGGTGACATCGCAGAGGAATATAAATAATTAATGCACGAGTGCAGGTTGTAGGCACACGGTTGACGAGATGTGGAAGTTTGCGTCTGTCCGTGCTTCGTGCTCGGATGGCTGAAGCAGTCACAGCGACCGCCCGCCTAAAATCGGGAAATCCGTATTCGAGTCTCGTTCTGGCACAAATTTTCATTGTTGTCATTCCATTATATAGCTGATGGTTGTCCACATTCACAATCTGAATATATATAGTTCCTAGACATTTGATGCAAAGACTTTGAAAGACGCTATATGTAAATGAGCGGAACGGCCAAACTTTGGCACAATCACACAACGAAATGTATTATTCTGGGATTCCACTGCTGTTCTACGATGTCTGTACAACGACGTTACATCGTTATGTGCGTGTTAATATTCACAGTTAATGAGAAACATAGCCACGTGCAAAGTGAAATATTTAATATGATTACAGGTTGGTCACCCAACCCCCTACCGCGTAACTCGCATCCTTTTTTGTTACGTGGAAGGCCCATTTTATTGTTAATTCTACTTTTACTTTTTGGCGTTTGGAATACAATACATGGAGCTCCGTACAATGAGCAAGCAGTGAAGAAAACTACAGAGAGATATGGAAAAGAAATTGAAATTCAGGAGGAGGTTTGGCGAAGATTCATTTCGTCGGAGAATGCAAAGGTAGTGGAAGGTTAGTTGAGCGGGAATGACAGTGCCTTGAATATAGGTTAAAAGACGGACACCAATAAGGGTGAAACAATAGTAACTGGGTGTAGTCGAATTAAATTAAGCACTTTTGAAGGAGTCAGACTAGGAAATGAGACACTAAAACTGGTATATTACGGAAGAAAAGTGAGAAGCGATAGTCGAAGTAGGTAGGATTTAAAATTTAGACTGGCAGTCGAAAGGAAAGCTAACATGAACAAGAGAAATTTTTTAATATGAAACAGAGCCAAGGTGATGTGGTCTGTCTGTGCCACAAAATGTAATGCCATTTGTTTTGTGCCATGCATTTTTCGCTTCTTCTTATTTATGAGGCACCTTAAGTGGCAGTTTTGTGATCTTGTTACTTAATATATGTCGTATTGGAGTTGTTCTGACACTTTTCAGTTGAGCCCTTCATTCTTACAAAATTACAACAGAAGTTGCTTAAAATGATGAAAAACGCGTACGGCAGAGAACCATCAGCCTTTCACTTAGTTGCATATACAGGGTGTTTCAAAAATGACCGGTATATTTGAAACGGCAATAAAAACTAAACGATCAGCGATAGAAATACACCGTTTGTTGCAATATGCTTGGGACAACAGTACATTTTCAGGCAGACAAACTTTCGAAATTACAGTAGTTACAGTTTTCAACAACAGATGGCGCTGCGGTCTGGGAAACTCTATAGTACGATATTTTCCACATATCCACCATGCGTAGCAATAATACGGCGTAGTCTCTGAATGAAATTACCCGAAACCTTTGACAACGTGTCTGGCGGAATGGCTTCACATGCAGATGAGATGTACTGCTTCAGCTGTTCAATTGTTTCTGGATTCTGGCGGTACACCTGGTCTTTCAAGTGTCCCCACAGAAAGAAGTCACAGGGGTTCATGTCTGGCGAATAGGGAGGCCAATCCACGCCGCCTCCTGTATGTTTTGGGTAGCCCAAAGCAATCCTTTGGAAGAAATGGCGGCCCAGACCAGTACTTTTTCAGGATGCAGGGACGATGGGACTGCAACATGGGGCTTTTCGGTTCCCCAAATGCGCCAGTTCTGTTTATTGACGAAGCCGTCCAGGTAAAAATAAGCTTCGTCAGTAAACCAAATGCTGCCCACATGCATATCGCCGTCATCAATCCTGTGCACTATATCGTTAGCGAATGTCTCTCGTGCAGCAATGGTAGCGGCGCTGAGGGGTTGCCGCGTTTGAATTTTGTATGGATAGAGGTGTAAACTCTGGCGCATGAGACGATACGTGGATGTTGGCGTCATTTGGACCGCAGCTGCAACACGGCGAACGGAAACCCGAGGCCGCTGTTGGATCACCTGCTGCACTAGCTGCGCGTTGCCCTCTGTGGTTGCCGTACGCGGTCGCCCTACCTTTCCAGCACGTTCATCCGTCACGTTCCCAGTCCGTTGAAATTTTTCAAACAGATCCTTTATTGTATCGCTTTTCGGTCCTTTGGTTACATTAAACCTCCGTTGAAAACTTCGTCTTGTTGCAACAACACTGTGTTCTAGGCGGTGGAATTCCAACACCAGAAAAATCCTCTGTTCTAAGGAATAAACCATGTTGTCTACAGCACACTTGCACGTTGTGAACAGCACACGCTTACACCAGAAAGACGACGTACAGAATGGCGCACCCACAGACTGCGTTGTCTTCTATATCTTTCACATCACTTGCAGCGCCATCTGTTGTTGAAAACTGTAACTACTATAATTTCGAAAGTTTTTCCGCCTGAAAATGTACTGTTGTCCCAAGCATATTGCAACAAACGGTGTATTTCTATCGCTGCTCGTTTAGTTTTTATTGCCGTTTCAAATATACCGGTCATTTTTGAAACACCCTGTAGAAGCAAATAAGGAAACATGGAAAACATAAGGAATGACGAAATTCAAAAGATATTTAAGCGTTAGGAAGTGTCTTCTTGAGGTATTTCTGTTGAATGTAGCCTTGTACAGAAGTGGAACATGAGAGTAAGCAGCTGAGACAAGAACAGACGTGGCATCAGAATTCGGTACCACTGCATGGGCACTGCAAAGTTGGCAACTGAAATGCCAGAGTCTGTCAGGCAGCAGCCACACAGCCCACTCGGAGCCTCACTGCAGCGTAGTACAGCGACCCTCATCCTAGAAGCTGTAGTATGGGCTGGGCTCTGACTCTTGCTGCATTATTTGTAATGAGTCTTCGTTTGCTTAGAGAAATACAAGTTATCAAATCTTCTGTTTGACGTTAACCTGTTCACTAATCATTTCTGCTCCTCTCCAGCTTTCCTACAGCACCAATCTGTAGTTCACCCCTCCTTACATAGTTGTAAGCAACAAGAGAAGCTTTCGAAATGTCACCCTACGGCAGAATTTTGAAGATTACACTGGTGGAGGGACTAAATACAGAAAATGCGCTGAATCGATTTGAAGAGGGAAAAGTTTCGGGGTGAATGTTAAATAAAAAAAGGTGTCGGTTGACAGGGCACATTCCAGGGTAACAGGTAATCGTATATTGGTTATGGAGGCAACTGCATTTGGTAAAAATGGTGATTAGAGAATAAACAGGTTAGAATACCCTGAACGTAAACAAAGATAGCGAATTTCGTATGAATAAACAGAGGTATCCACAGCTGCTTGCTTACACTATTAGAGATGTCCGCCCCAATAGCTGAATGGTTTCCCAGAAGTAGTTTCCTTTCCACCACAAAGAAACAATGTCATCTTGTGGCTATTCGGAAATTTTGTCAATTATGTTCTCAACAACATAGGCAATGAGAATCTACAAGAATATCGAGAATATATGAAAGATGAATAGTTCAAAATATAACGGAACAAAGACCATAAAAAGAAGTTCGGGAATATGATACAAATTTTGTTTCAGAAACAAGGCATCGGTTTATACCTAAATAATATGAAATCGACGGTACAAAGTAGACTGCCAAAGTAGGAGATTGCTGTTGAGGGTGAAGTACGGTGGGGAATTCGTGTGCCCGATACGGTAGCCGTGAAGGCCTCAACAGAACACCGAAAAAGCATGTTTACCCAAAAAGTAACAGGTGTCATGCCACAGAACAAGAATAGCAAGGAAAAAATAATTCTAATGCATAAGACATGCATCACTGAAGAAGTTTAATTTCCTTTCTTAATTTTTGCTTCTCTCTCATTTCTGTTTCAATTCTAATGGAAGAATATTTTGCGTTCTGTTAATGCAGTCACTAATATAATAGAGAGAGTTATTTTCACGGTAATCTATTCGGATTACAATTTTCTACATTGTCTTCAAGATTTCAAGATGCAGTTCATTTTCATAACCCATAAAGAAAAAAAAAAGTGGGGCACTGAAGCTCGCCGAAGAAGGCGCATGAAGGAGAGCGAATGGAAGGGCTAGAAGGAGGGGGGAAAAAATGGTCAGCGTGACGGACTGCCGTCCTCAGGGGCCCGGGTTCGATTCCCGGCTGGGTCGGAGATTTTCCCCGCCCAGGGACTGGGTGTTCTGTTGTCTACATCATAATTTCATCCCCATCCGGAGCGCAGGTCGCCCAATGTGGCGCCCAATGTAATAAGAGCTGCACCAAGGTGGCCGGACCTGCACCGTACGGAGCCTCCTGGCCAATGACGCCAAACGCTCATTTCCATTATTAGAGACAACTCATTGGGACCAATAAGACGAAGCAGAGGAATCTAAGGTGAAATCATCACGTAGAACTGGCTGTAGGAAAAGTAGATGCCCAATTCTTTGGATGAATGTTTAGGAACGAAATCTACGAAAGAGAAATACTCCTTCGACAGAATTTTCAGGTTTACTCGTCAGTTCGTGTCCCCGATGAGTGAAACTTACAGATGACGAAGATCGAAGAGCGACATGTGTCTGTCTGAGATCGGGAGCGCATGCCTAGCATTCTCCAGCGACAGACGCAAAAAGAGAGGCGTTGTGCGTCGCGGAGAGGTTTACGACTGAAATTTCAAGAACGTACAGTGTACATTATCTGCTCAAGAGTATCCAGAAACTATATCATGCGAAATTTACCACTAAAGTCAGTCTCCAGTATAAAAGGAAACAGGGATTACTCTGTTGCCAGCAGAGAAGCAGCCTCTTCTAAATCTGACCAAGTCGACTGTCGATGGTGTGACATTGAAATGGGAGTTGGAAGGAAGAACCCCAGCTAAACAGAACCGGGCACATGTCATGTACTGACTGACAGACACCGTCGACTAATGTGAAGGGCGGTTGGAAAAATGAGCAGGACACCAAAGTATGGGGTCACTGACGACTTCCACAGTGCTACCAACAGTCCATATAGCGCAATGACTGTCCATAGTGAGTCAAAAAGAATACAGTACAGTGGTCGAGCAGCTCCTCGTAAGTCAGGTGTTTGTGTAGTCAAGGCTAAGTGGCGTTTGAGGCGGTGTAGAGAGCGACGCCAACGGGCACTGGAAGACTGGAAGTGGATGATCTGGAGTGGCGAATCACGCTACACCCCGTGGATATCCGGTAGAAAGGTTTGGGTTTTGCGAATGCCTGGCGAACGTTAACTGTCATCATGTGCAGTGTCTAACAACCCTACCACAACAAAGGTCAGCATTTAATAACGATTGTGGTGTTGCTCACGCTGCTAAATACTGCATTTTCGTGCAAAAACCAACGGCCGCCAGGGACCGCTACCCGTTTGCAGAGCCTGCAGAACACCTTCACCAGAGGTAAAAGCTAGCCCAGGAACTACTATGATAATCTAGGTACGTGATCGCAGATAGTTCCGGCAGGTACGCCCGCCAAACGGGCTCTGTAGCGCAGCACACTGCCGGCAAAGGGCAGTTCGACGCACCGCTTGGAAGGATACAGAGGTGCCGCCACGGCCAGACGCCTCTTCTAGCTGGCCGATCTCTTGCAGATGGACTCGGTATAGTCGACGAACATCTTGACATTGTAGGATTGTTTGATTGTGATCCCTCCTCGTGAAGCAGTCAGCCTCAAATGATGGTTCTCTAAATTTCCTCAGTAGCGATTCACGAAAAGAACGCCTCCTTTCCTCCAGAGACTCCCACCCGAGTTCCTGAAGCATTTCAGTAACACTCGCGTGACAATCAAACCTACCAGTAACAAATCTAACAGCCCGCCTCTGAATTGCTTGTATGTCCTCCCTCAATCCGACCTGATAGGGATCCCAAACGCTCGAGCAGTACTCAAGAATAGGTCGTATTAGTGTTTTATAAGCGGTCTCCTTTACAGATGAACCACATCTTCCCAAAATTCTACCAATGAACCGAAGACGACTATCCGCCTTCCCCACAACTGCCCTTACATGCTTGTCCTACTTCAGATCGCTCTCCAATTTTACGTCCAAATATTTAATCGACGTGATCGTGTCAAGCGCTAAACTACTAATGGAGTATTCAAACATTACGGGATTCTTTTTCCTGTTCATCTGCATTAATTTACATTTATCTATATTTAGAGTTAGCTACCATTCCTTACACCAATCAAAAAATCCTGTGTAAGTCATCTTGTATCCTCCTACATTCACTTAACGACGACGCCTTCCCGTACACCACAGCATCATCAGCAAACAGCCGCACATTGCTATCCACCCTGTCCAAAAGATCATTTATGTAGATGGAAAAAAACAGCGGACCTACCACACTTCCCTGGGGCACCCCAGATGATACCCTCACCTCCGATGAACACTCACCATCGAGGACAACGTACTGGGTTCTATTACTTAAGAAGTCTTCGAGCCACTCACATATTTGGGAACCAATCCCATATGCTCGTACCTTAGTTAGGAGTCGGCAGTGGGACACCGAGTCAAACGCGTTCCGGAAGTCAAGGAATATGGCATCCGTCTGATACCCTTCATCCATGCAAGATATCATGTGAAAAAAGGGCGAGTTGCGTTTCTCAGGAGCGACGCTTTCTAAAGCCGTGCTGATGCATGGACAGCAACTTCTCTGTCTCAAGGAAATTCATTATATTCGAACTGAGAATATGTTCGAGAATCCTGCAACAAACCGATGTTAAGGATATTGGTCTGTAATTTTGAGCATCCGTCCTTCTGCCCTTCTTATATACAGGCGTCACCTGTGCTTTTTTCCATGCGCTCTGGACTTTACGTTGGGCAAGTGATTCGCGATAAATGCAAGCTAAGGAAGGAGGCAACGCAGTGGAGTACTCTCTGTAAAACCGAAATGGAATCCGATCAGGACCTGGCGATTTATTTATTTTTAACCCATTCAGCTGCTTCACAACCCCAGGGACGTCTATCACTATGTCCTCCATACGGGAATCTGTACGAGACTCAAACGGCGGTATATTTGTACGATCCTCCTGCGTGAAAGATTTCTCAAATGCTACATTTTAAAATTTCAGCTTTCGTTCTGCTTTCTTCCGTTGCCTGGCCAGACTGATCAGTGAGTGACTGGATGGAAGCCTTCGACCCGCTTACCGATTTTACGTGAGACCAGAATTTCCTTGGGTTTTCAGCAAGACCTTTTGCTAAGGTATGATGGTGGTAGTGGTTGCATGCTTCGCGCATCGCTCTTTTTACAGCAGCACGAATCTCTACTAACTTTTGCCTGTCCTCATTCTCCCGATCCTTCTTCTACAGTGAGTGCAACTGGCTTTGCTTTCTGAGCATTCTCCGAATTGCGCTGTTAAACCACGGTGGGTCTTTTCCGTCCGTAACCCACTTTTTAGATATAAAGTGCTACAGCCTTCCAGTTCAACCAAGAAAAATCATGTAACAGTGCAGGAGTTCAACTAGTGAATGGGCTAGTGACTTAATGGCAGGAGCCCATGGTTTATTTCAGTTATTTATGTTATGAGCATTTACCCGCATGTTCAGACGGTATAAGCGGCCGAAGTTTAGCGAGAATCGCGGTTCACGTGTCGCAGTCGCAGCGCTGTTTTCCGTGGCCCCGTGAGGAAGTGCGGAGAGGCAGGAGGTACGGGCAGCAGGTGCGTATTACTGCCGGCAGGCAGGCGGGCCTAGTGCGAAGTCTGCGGCGGAAGGCGCGGCCGTCGGCAGGGGTTACTGCCGTATAAACGGGCCCTGGAGGGACGCCGAGGTGTGCGGCAGAAGAACGAGCGGGTCGCCGCGGCTACACACGCGCGTCGTTACAGCTTCATGAACGACGCCGCTGGCCGTGGATCGCGGCTGTGGAGGAGCCGATAAAGTTTTACTGTGCCGCGGCTCAAGGGGGGCGGAGGGGGTGGGGGTGTGGTCCTAACTGGCGCTTTGTGGGAACCATTGGCAGCGGTAAGAAACTGCGGTTTCTTCCTATAATGACACGCACACGTCCTGTATCACCAACCTGCCGTAGCTCAATTTCATCACCAGCACCATTATCATCCTCAATGTTGAAATCATCACTGTTATCACGTCATCGTCATCGTCATCGTCATCATCATCATCATCATCATCCTCATCATCATCCGCCACCCACATCACTGCCATCACCGAGCGAGGTGGCGCAGTAGTTAGCACAATGGACTCGCATTCGGGAGGACGACGGTTCAAACCCGCATCTAGCCATCCTGATTTTATGTTTGCTATGATTTCCTTAAGGGGGGTAGGACGTCAAACGGACCTACTTGGACCAGGAGAGGCACCACAGGACATTTTAATTTCCACTGTCTATACTTTTACAAATAAATTCATAAAACTTAAACAGCATGACCAGGAAGGATTCAGGATTCATACTCATAGCAGTGGAAGCTCAAAAACTAACAAAACACATTTTTTTACATGTGAAATTTCATTATTTTTTCACTTACTACTGGCTGCATTTGTTGCTATAAGTACACTTTTCTTCCTAAGTAAGAGAGATTCTTCGATGACTTTTGCACAGCATACAAACCATAGTTACAGGTGTATGCAAATCTAGAAGTTATTTAATTTATGAAAAAAATGAACTGTTACATTTTAAACTTCGTGTTTAGAAAAAATTCAAGTTTTATAGTTAATTATCTCAATTTTTCCCACAGTTTTTTAATAGATTTGGAAAATTCTAGAGTTTCATACACCTGTAACTATTGTTTGTATAAATTCATCGAAGAATCTCTCTTATTTAGAAAGAAAAGTGTACCTATAGCAACAAATGCAGCCAGTAATAAGTGAAAAAATGATGAAATTTAACATGTAAAAAAAAGGTATTTTGCTACGTTTTTGAACTTCCACTGCGAAGTGTGTGAGTCCTCAATCATTCCTGGTCATGGTGACAAAGTGCTATGGATTTATTTGTAAAACTATAGACAGTAGAAATTAAAATGTCCCGTGGTGACTCTCCTGCTCCAAGTCGGCCCGTTTGACGTCCTACCCCGCTTAAATCTCTTCAGGCAAATGCCGGGATGGTTCCTTTGGAAGGGCACGCACGACTTCCTTCCCCATCCTTCCCTAATCCGATGGGACCGGTGACTTCGCTGTTTGGTCCCCTGCCGCAAATCAACCAACCACTGCCATCATCATCATCATCATCATCATTTTCATCATCATCATAAAACACTTGCATCCATTCCTTGATATGGGCCCCTATGAACATTTCGAAGCATAACTATTGTCAGTTATTCGCTTTGTAACACTCCTGCCCTCGTATCTGTAACTTTCTTCTAACTGCACGTAGTTTTACTGTCACTACAAAATTCCTGTCCTTCAGCTAATCTAACTTTACACCCATAGTCTGCAAACTTCTGTGAAGTGGATGACAGAGGGTACTTCCCACTATACCAGTAATTAGGGCTTCTTCCCATTCAATTCACGAATTGGTCGCGACTGTTTAAACGCATCCGTGCGTGCTCTGACTAATCTCATCTTGCGCTCGCGATCCCTGTGGAAGCGATACACAGGGCGTTGTACAATATTCCTAGGGTTATCATTTGGAGACATTAATAAAACATTCTCGAGTTTCAAGCCACGCCAAGGGGTTTACTGCCCACAAGCTTTCGGCAGAGATCTCCTCTGCCATTGTCAAGCGGATGGCTGTCGTGTGGTTGCCGTTGCCGCGCCGTCGCTCTCACGTCACTGGTGCTCGGTCCCGCACCACTGGGAGAGGCAAAGCGAGAATCAACAACAGTACACAAACAGCCCGCCGCCGCACCGCCACACACCGCACGGTGGACTGGACCTAAAAATAACTGCACTAAATAACCGATTAATTCATTCGTCACTTGTTCATACTTGCTGCAGTAACCAATATAGAAACGAATTCCCTGATTGGCCTGACTGCAAAATTCACTCTGTCAGGTGTGAAAACTTTTAATTCGTGTTTCGCGAGAAACGAAGTCACGCGTCTAAAAACCGTCGCCGCTGAGACGGCCGCTGCCCGTGCTGTAAAAGTGAGTTGCATTGCGTCCTGCTTTATCGAGTGTGCCGGCGAGATAGCCGTTTATGCGGGACCAAAAACTCGTATAGGGTTCCGTAATGCGATCAAGTCTTCGCGTTCAGTCGAGCGGCGAACTCTGCCGGCGGAAAAAAAGGAAGAGAACCGCACGATATACGGCACTGTGAAGTCCGTAGGCTAGTAATACCGTAGTATGCTGCGCGAAAGAGTTGATGGCCGGTTTCTGCCGGATACTCGTCAGAAAGAAAACACCCCGCATATTAAAGGAGTTTTAAAAGTACAGTGCCTGGCAAAAAAAAGCGTCTCATTCAGAAGAGGAGGAGGAAATGAGGTGAAAATTGACAGACTGAGAGGCTATCTAATGATATTTCAGTGATTATTAAACCGAGTCAAATCTACAAAGACTTCGGCAGCACGAATGCAGTTATCAGTATGATATTGAATCCTCCCTCGCATTGATTGTAGGCAAGGGTGTCATTAAGCCATCGTATAGTTAATATTAAAACACAGTCCTACGTTACAAAATGCTCTTTATAGGCTCAAAACGACGCGTTTCACCCGGGTAGGGCATCGTCAGGTTATCTAGAAGTACAATGGTTCAGAAAATGGTTCAAATGCCTCTGAGCATTGTGGGATTTAAAAGCTGAGGTCATCAGTCCCATAGACTTACAACTACTTAAATCTAACTAACCTAAGGACACCACACACATCCATGCCCGAGGCAGGATTCGAACCTGCGACCGTAGCGGTCGCGCGGTTCCGGACTGAAGCGCCTAGAATCGCTCGGCCACACCAGCTGGCCGATTTCAAGAGGAACGACGGTATAAAATTAATCGCGAGTAAGCCAGATGCCAGACTTCATCGGAAGAATTCTCAGGAAATATCGTCCAGCAACAGAGAGAGTAGCGTACAAAACACTAGTTCGCCCTATACCTGAATATAGCTAGTTAGTTCGGGATCAGTATCAGGCAGGACTATAGAGGAAATAGAAAAGACCAAAAGAAGAGCAGCATGTTTGATTACGGGTTCGTTTAGTACTTGCGGAAGGGTCACGGAGATGCTTAGACAATTCCAGTGGTACACGCTGCTGGAGGAGCGTCCTGCATCACGTGGTGGCTTACTGGTGGTGGTAAGTTCCCGTGGGATCAAACTGCTAAGGTAATCGGTCCCTAGGCTTACACACAATCTAACTTAAACTAGCTTACGCTATGGACATCACACATACCCATGCCCGAAGGAGGACTCGAACCTCCGACGGCGGCAGCCGCGTTAACCGTGGCAAGGTGCCTCACACCGCATGGCTACACCGCGTGGCCATGGTTTGCTGTTAAAGTTCGCAGAACTTATACTGCTAGGAGAGTCAACCAGTGCATTGCATCCTCCTGTGTATACCTCGTGAAAAGAGTATGAACGTAGAAATTAGAGAAGGATGAAAGCCCACCCGGAGGATTACCGATAATCGTTCTTCCCGCGAAGCATTAGCAATTGGAAGAGAGCGGGAGTAACTGACCGTGTTACACAAAATGCTCTCTGCCACACACCGTAAGGCAGCTTGCGGAATGTAGGTGCAGATCGTGCTGGGCAACAAGACGAGCACTACCTGTTGCCTTTATGTATCACAGTAGCTATTGCTCCTAAAGTAAACACTACTCACGCATTAGACCTTTGGTGCGTTCCAACCGCCGATAACTGCCTACAAGGCAGTCCAAGGAGCGGTGTAGGGTCGTGGAACACGTAATCGGCAGATCGCAGCCAGTCAGCCAGTGCACGAATCCTTGTTTATTCAAGGAGCTCCTCATCAGACCTCCCTACCCCAGAAAGTCTGGGTCCTCTCCCACCGAAGACGACCGCGCTATCCTTTCGGCTACTTAGATAGACGGTCTCGTTCGTCCTGTTCCGTACAAAACACGACGTAACTCGAGAACGAATAAAGCTACGGTAAAATGAAAGGTATAATTGATTTTACCGCAGTATTACGTAATTGTTCCATGTCACACTGCCCCCTTTCCATGTGAACACAACAAGCTGCATTCAAGGTGGCCGTTTCTATAGTGGTCTCCGTGTTCGTAACATATAGCCTAAGAAGTTTCCCCTCCGCTCCCACCTCACACTACTCGACTCCAAATTTCTATTCACCTGCCTGTTCTAGTTTTACATGGCTGGTTACACTCATATAGTCCAAGCTTTAGATGCAGATCTTTGAAGCTGGGGCACCACAAACCTGAGCAGTAACACCTCATACCAGTATCGGCCTCGTATGAAGATGCAACTGCGTGTGCAGGGCGCAGTACGTTTCGGACGCACAGACATCCTCGGTAACAAGCTCGGCGCTGTCGCCAGACCGTAAAGTATGGCGCCAATCAGCCGGCGGCGTTTATGGCTCCAGTCAGCCATATTGCTGAGCGACACTTTATGGCCCCAGACGGAGGTCCCTCTGCAATAAAGAAAAATCTGGAGCCAGCGTTGACGGGCGGCTCTCAACTGGCCGCCTATGCCGTGCTATACGACGCGGCATTAGCAGCGAAGCGGTTACTGGGCGCTGACCGCTGCCAATAACAGCTCTCTTTCTGCTCTTCCCAGACCATATTTTACGACTGTGGGAGACGACGTTTTACGGCGATGGTCGTATCGGCGGATATCATCGTTTGATGACGCACTGTCTAGTTACGAAAACATTGTGCAAAATATATGTTTGATTATGTTCCAGCAAGCAAACTAGAGAGTTGTCGTGCGACCATATTCTCAGGTCACTGTACGATAAGGTGAACCAAAGTCCAGTTTTTTTGTGAATTAGTTATACAAAAGTAACGTTGCTGTGAAAAAAAGTAAGTAAGTTACAGAAATGTCTGATACAGCACTGAATACAGTGTATCTTCAAGTTTTGTTACGACCTAACACTGTCAGTTTCCGCTTTGTGCGCAATGTCTTTTACGGATTCATGAATGCAAATTAACTAGTACAGTTCAGAGATGGTTCAGGACGAAATATGGTGATCCACCACGTCAAAGACAAACTGTTACTAATTGATAAATCGCTTCACCGAAACTGACTGAGAATGACATAACGTGCTGGGTGAGTGTCGGCATGCAGTCTCTGATGCAGCAGTTCACTAAGTTTGGCAGTCTCACACTCATAGCCTGGGTAAATCAACGAGACGTGCGAGATTAAAATTTAATGTGCCTAGTGTGCTGGCATAAGCCGTCACCAGCACATTGGTCGGCAAAGATGAAGCGCGAAGATCGATTAGTAGGCGCTTGATCAAGGGCGCCTGTCACGAGAGAGGCCAGAGACACACCCACAAGCCACGCGCTGCCAACGCCCTCTCGAGAGCAAGTGTTTAGGCCGGCCCGCCGCTGACTGGGGGGCCTCTCTCACTCACTCACTCACTCACTCACTCATCCAGTTTAGTGTCTGTCAGTTTACTCACAGATTGGGTTTTGTTCACCACAGGCTATGACAGTATAGAGCGACCGGATTAGTGTCTATAGTGGGACTATTACTAATGGATTTGCGCCACCAACATGGACTCTATTCAAGTTAAGTAAAATTTCCAGTTCCTCTAAACAAAGCACCACATTAATCTACATCTGCACTTGAGTTGTAGCATGAGGGTACCGGCCAAACATAGCAACATCCTCTACCTTGCTTCCTTGTGGTACAAGACTCTACACGTAGTGTTACGGTTTGGAAGCTGTTATGGAAATCCCTGTCATTCAAGCTCTGCGAACTAGAATTGTTGTAACTTTTTAAAAAAAGTGACAAAGAAAAAAGAGCTGAGTTTTGTGTAGTTTCTTAATAAAACTGTCTTCTGTCTTGCAGTAAAGTGAGTTGGAGTAATCTTCGGGTATGAGGTGAGCAGAAACCACATCACGTAATTGAACATGAACGGGACTAGCCTAAGGTGAATATTTTTCGCACTGTAAGCTTTAACAAGATTTACGGTCCTGTCTTTTTGGCCGAGTCAACTGTAACCGTCATATCGTACCTGGGCATGCGGGAACATTATGTCACGCCTCAGTTCCAACAGCACATGGGCACAGATCATATTTTCCAGTAAGATGGCGCGCCACCACGTCAGCATGAAGTTGTAGCGTATCTCCGGAGGGATGTGCCGACTTGGACTGGACGTGATGGAGCCATATGCTCGGTGCCACAATCTCCTAATTTAACTCCTATTGGCTTCTGCTTGTGGGGTTGCATTAAAGACAGAGCCTTTGTTCCTCTGCTTCCGAGGAACATCGACGAGCTGCAATAACGGATAATATTAGCATCTATAACTATACATCAGGAATTTGTTCGTAGGATTTGGCAGGAAACTGATTACAGATGGGAATCTGTCGTGTTACAAAAGGTAGCCACATTGAACATTTGTAAATAAATCTTCAGTACATATTGTATTCAGTAGTGTATCAAACACTCCTGGAAGTTATTTACCTTTGTCACAATTAAAGGTTACTGCTGTGTAACTAATGTATAAACAGCCTGTATTCATCAGCGAACCTGCACCTTCTCTTAAGCTGAGCAGTCGATGTCGAAGCAACCGCATCCTCGTTACATTCCTTCCGACTGAATCGCAAGGCACCGACTGGTAAGCACGGCGGTACAGTGATAGCACACGTAACGTGGTTATTCGGCAGAGAAGTTAATAATACAGGCGTGAAGCGCAGAGGCTACGCTAAGCTAATTAACGCAAGCACGCACATGCATATACCACAAACCAACTCACAGTGCATAGCGGAGGGTACTTCGCAGTTCTCTGGCTTATTGAATTCGCTTACTGAGTGAGTGAAAACGGTACCTGTTTCATGTTGCCTATGAAACGGCTTTTGCAGACAAGAAAAAAACTGATGTGCAATATGTCATATGATTACTGGCCGAGTTGAAAAATCTAAAATGACGTCTTAGTCTACTCATTAAGAGGAATAATGTAATGCGAAACGTGTAGAAGACTTTGGCGAGTGTTACATTTAGAGAGACTGTGTGTTTGTCTTGATGCAGAGTAAATGACGCGCGCGTAAATCATAGGGTGTGTCAGACCTTTTGGGTCGAATTGAAAGAGGCGATAGTCAGTCCACAACCGATTATATTGTGATAGAGAGAAAACGGTCGGAAATGCATTTTTATTGTGTTACGGACATAAACAGCGTACATCGCATCGCACGACAACAATGTAGCTTCTAGAATTCGTTCAAACTGACGACTGCCAGTCTCAAA
The DNA here is from genome assembly GCF_023898315.1 of Schistocerca nitens. Lineage (NCBI taxonomy): Eukaryota > Metazoa > Arthropoda > Insecta > Orthoptera > Acrididae > Schistocerca > Schistocerca nitens. The sequence goes on along the minus strand of NC_064623.1, from coordinate 9,218,719 downwards.
AGCACGCACGGCAATGACGCATGAAGCTCCGCCTGTCACTGCTGTCTGTTGTACCAGCGGGCAGGCAGCTTGGACTCTATCAAGCAGGTGTTCAAACGTTTCTACGGAGGTTTCGTGCACCAACGTCTTGACATAAAATCTGAGGAAAATGTCCAGAGGCGTGAGATCGGGCGACCGTGCTGGCCATCCGACAGAACCTCCCGTTGCAATCCAACGAAGACGGTACACGTGTTGTTCAGGTCTCGCAGTCTCCAAGAACCGTGGCAGCACATCTCACGGGGACACCGGGTAACGTGGACCACGTAAACGAGGAAGCGGCAAGTAAGGTACTATCGGGTGATTTTGGACAATCCCTCTCTATACGTTGACAGAAATACGTTGCTGGCGGCAACCGGAGTGGGTGGCGCGGTATTGTCTCCACACCAAACATGGCTATTGCGACTATTGAAAACAACATCACCGGTGAATGAGGCCCCATCGTTGAACAATATAAACTTTACTGAGTTCGGCACTACAGCACTGCACTTGAGAATCCTGTAACAGAAGTGAAAACAGGGCTCAAAATGCGTTGGCCCCAGTGTTGATACACGTCATAGTAACTGTTCAAAGCGATGACGCTTTAAACAATTACTATCAGATAAGTTATTAATATCCTGTGTATGCTGTGTACGACCACAACGCAATAAATATGCAGTTCCGATGTTTGGTCCTCCGTCTCAATATAATCGGTTGTAGACTCACAATCACCTCTTTCAATTCGACCCTAAATGTCTCGGACAGCCTGTATATTCATCCATTGTTTCATAATGAGAGCACTTGGCGACTTCTGACAAACTTTAAGCTTAATTTTAAAACTTTCCTAAAGTTCTTCTCTCTTACACGCTTAAAGTCAAATATTTAACACAGTGTAACTGGGGTCCTCTTTTGATGCTAGTCAATTGTCAGGATGAGCATTACTGCAAAGGGCATTCGACTCTAAGCATTATGTCAGTGTGAAAAACACTAAATAAATTACTTTTTCTCTCTTAACAACGTGTGGGCAGGGTGGGTTCTTCCTTGGCTCGGGTATGAGGTAGAATGAAACAGCGTTTTTACATAAGATAACTTTTATTGAAAGTTTTGTACAATGCTTTCCTTAGTGGATTGTTCTTGCTGGGAAAGCGGCAGCTGTGTCGTTTGCGAAGCCTCTGCTGCGTGAGCAGCGGCGTCTGATTACGCGTGGCAGTGTGTATCTCGTGTCGCCGTCTCGCCCAGCTGACTGGAGACGCGCATCGTGCTGTGGCCCGTTTAATTATTGAGAACGAAGTCGTGCATCGGATGGTGATACCTTGGATGCGGCGTCCCAGTGTTTCTCTTCTCTATGCGGCCGCGTGTGTCAGTTTTGTGCGTCAGTCAGCGAAGCGGCGCGGCGGGGGAAGGCCAGCGTCCCGGACTCGAGCAACGGACTCCCGCTTGCCAGTCTTCGGCTGTCAGATCTTCATCACCAGCTCACAGGTGACTGCTGATGTGAGGCCGTCTCCTTCCCGTCCTCAGGAGTCACCCGGATACGTAAAAATCAAATACCTTCTAACTTCTGTCTTCTGGCGGCGAGACTGCTGCTTTATATTCCCTTACAGCGGCGGACTTGGTGCTTCTGTGTACGATGTAGTCTCTTCATGCATGACGGTCTTCAGCACCGAAACTGAACTGAAAACTACTCTTGTCGGGCCCACTGCGTCTCGCAAAAAAAAATGGCTCTGAGCACTATGGGACTCAACATATTACGTCATCAGTCCCCTAGAACTTAGAACTACTTAAACCCAACTAACCTAAGGACATCACACACACCCATGCCCGAGGCAGGATTCGAAACTGCGACCGTAGCAGTCCCGCGGTTCCGGACTGCAGCGCCAGAACCGCACGGCTACCACGGCCGGCCTGCGTCTCGCATATTTATTCACTTCAGTTCCCTGGAAGTGAACGACTTTACGGTCATTTCCTCTTCTGCCACGTTGAAAAGCTTCTCGAATAATCTTCTTAACGTCGGTCATTGGCTCTTGGAATGTAGGCGAGGGCCTTTGATCACATGTGACAACCGAGAAACACGTGAGCCGGTCGGGCGATGCCCTGACGGCTGAATCGACAGCTTCCGCTACTGTGGGGAGGGCGATGGCTTCTTCTGAACGTGCCGACTTCAAGCGCGGGCCGTTTCCACTACTGCTCTGCCCGTTGTTTGCCAGTGTGTAATTATTCTAAACTAAGTTTTTCATTTATTTTCTAATTTCTACTTCACTTCACATTAATTTCACTAATTTATTTACCCGTCTTAAGTACGACTCAACAACAGTAAGCCATTTCTGAAGTAATCAGATGTTTGAACTTACCGTGTACTAGTAAATGGGAGTCTGATTATTTAAAGACTTCTGAGTTTACTGGTTCATGGTTAATTTGCGTGGTGTAGATTGTAATGTTATGCAATATGGGCTAAGTCCTACCACTGCACAGCCTACGGTGTAGTGGTCACGAGTTAAGGCATGGGTGTTCACGTGAAGATTATTTTCTCACCTCTGATTGGTTGGTCGCAGCATGGCCTTCTATGGCAATGTTGCTTTTTCTTGCCTCTCATTGGCCAGAAATAGGAGAAAGCAGCGTGACACTGTCAAATATACATCTGTCGTCAAGTGGATGAAGGCATTTGGGGATAGAGCCACGAAAGAAGCTATAAAAATAAAAATACGTGAAAATACCATCAATAAGGCCTGCGGTTTGCAGCTCAGCACAGCCTGGGACCCGGCCGTTGCGAGGGTGAAGTGGGCGCGACGGATGCAGCACGAAAACATTGCCACAGATGGCGAGCAAGAGGACACCAGTGACGTCACAGGCAGCAGTGCGGCTACAAGGCGACGAGGCCACGGCGGTACGGCAGTCATTCAGCACTTGACAAAGGCAGACAAGGGCTTGGTCGAAAGCTCATGGAATTTTAACCTCATGACGCACCTGGAAGCCTGAGAAAATTTTATTGATTCATATCGCCATGAGATCACGCTCTCATATATCGTACTCTTACGTTCTTAAAATCCATAACCAGGTCACATCTTCTCGGTGCACTGCTGCCATCGACTTTATGTTTTGTCTTAAAGAATATGTACGTCACGCACGTCTATCCGTGCCACGGAGGATATCATGTGTAAAGCGTGTGACATGTTTCGCAGGATCTTTCTTTTCGGAACAAATGGAGCTTTCCAAGGAGAAATTTATTTTGTTTAAAGTATCTCATAATGTTTGAACCCAAAATACATCTTCCGTCCGATTTTGTTCCTGGTGTATGAGCTAGGTGATCGCAGTAGCTACTGTGGTATGTTGAACCAGTAAGTGTGAGCAGCAGCTGTGGATTCGACCACTCGGTTGTGAGCACACAGTGACAATGACAAGCAGTGGATGTGAAAGCGTAATGCGTCAACGAAATAGTGTGGCAAATCGCATTGGAGCAACGAACTGAAAAATATCTGAATGAAGTACTGAAGCCATTGTCCAGAATGTTTGGGGGAAGGGAAAAGTATGTGCAAAGTTTCTACATCCTTTTGTTACATTCGCAGCATCAGATTTGCACCTGGTGGCCAAAACTGGAACTAGTTCTTCTTTTCAGCTTAAATCAGTCCCGCATCAACTCGTTAGCATATATACCAAGTTTTGCTGCCATACGATAATTACGGCCCACACTAGACTTCTGTGAGTAGCTGCGATTTGATTATGACCGCCAAGCACCTATGCCCATTTCCATTTCTCCCTCCATTTAACATTAAAAAAAATTAAAAAATGTATGAATTTAAGAGTTAGTCTAACTGAAAGCTTTCTCAACATCTCACTCATATTTCAAATTAAGAATCGGTCCATTTTAACGAGTTAACACAATCACATTCAGAAGAATATAATATTAGATAATGGATAGCAAATTTCAGAACAGATGCGCCATTCGACCCCAGCTACGAAACATGAGTGCAAACTCACCTGGGAAGATAACAGGTTCAACACACGTAGCTGTTCTGGTAATAGACCACCCACCTAAAAGAAGGAAAGAAACTAGTGTCAACATCTCAAAGTAATAGCATTTTAGATAGATGATTGAGCTTATTTTAATGCGATTAAATGTGAGTTATTCGCCAAAACTTCTGTTTTTCAAAGGAGAAAATTAAAAAAATCTTTCCTGGCTTTTCACAAACATTTCGTGGAAACGACTATGTCTGGGGAACCAAGCTATTTTAATGCTACTAAATTCGTAAAGCGTTGGTAGTGGATTATGTTTTAGTATCAAGTGATAATATTCCATGTCTATGTAAGTCTGAGAATGATCTTCAGCCAACAAAAAGGAAATCTGACATAAATTATACAACTCGGATGCTGTGGCGTGGCGGCGGTAAGAAAGCAAACGCAATTCGGTCGTTGAGTTGCAGCTGAGGATGGAGAGAGTACTCGATAAGTGTTGGGTGTGTACGCTCTACCATGCACTTCACAGCGGTTTGCAGAGTATGGACTACACTGTACATCCAAAAAGTTGAGATACTGATTTTATTATTGCTGTATACGTGAACAACAGGTGTGCATTCGACGCTTCACTTGTGAACAGGTGGTGCCGCGCGGGATTAGCCGAGCGGTCTAAGGCGCTGCAGTCATGGACTGTGCGGCTGGTCCTGGCGGAGGTTCGAGTCCTCCCTCGGGCATGGGTCTTTGTGTGTTTGTCCTTAGGATAATTTAGGTTAAGTAGTGTGTAAGCTTAGGGACTGATGACCGTAGCAGTTAAGTCCCGTAAGATTTCACACACATTTTGAACAGGTGGTGATAAGTACTGGACGTGCGGCCGTAGCATGTTTCCATTGTGGTACAATTCAGAATGGAGCAACGAACTGAACATCTCGAAATCAAGCTTTCCAGACATTCTACAGAATGTTTCGAAGAATAGAGAAGTGTGTGTAAAGTCTGTGGTGCACACATTGACTCCCGAACAAAAACGACGCATGAACACCAGCCACGAGTTGGCTAAAATGAAAAACGCCGACAATTCTTTTCTGGAAAAAGTCATCACGGGAGAGAAGACTTGATATTACTGATACGAAACTACCGTAACACGAAAAAGTGCAGAGTAGGTCTCCGATGGTTGGAGAAGGTACGCATGTGGTTCAAAAGGCTCTGAGCACTATGGGACCTAGCTGCTGAGGTCGTCAGTCCCCTAGAACTTAGAACTACTGAAACCTAACTAACCTAAGGACATGACACACATCCATGCCCCAGGCAGGATTCGAACCTGCGACCGTAGCGGTCGCGCCGTTCCAGACTGTAGCGCCTAGAACGGTGACCTGCAAGTTGAACAACATGCATAAGAAGGGTTGTTGTGACAGTTCCACATGGCTGTATGGACGTGCCTTGTGATGTATGTAAGTGAGGACGAGGGGGGGGGGGGGGGGGGGAGACTATGCAGAACACCTGAAACATTGCAACTTCTATCTTCTCTCTATCTTTTTATTAAGGGGGACGTATGAAAAAATACACAGGCACATATAACCTCATGTAACTTTTACTGTTCCAGAGATAATTGAACCACATTTTTAACGTGTTGTCATTATGCTATTGTCTATAATCAGGATTTTTTAAAAATTTTGTCAGATAATTTGATCAGGACGTTGCCGGATACTTTATCAACATATACTACCACATGAAGAACATTTTCAAAGGTTACTTTATTTATTTTCAAAATATAGTAGGTTATTCTTAGAAGTTAGATAAACAGTTCCGTGCACCAGTTTAACATTGATCTTAGAACACTCGCAACAATTTTTTTAAATTTGTGTGTATGTTATATGACAATTTTTATTTCACAAAAATTTAAATACATTCTGCATTAATGCACTTTGGAAAATTTTGTACCACGTGAAACTGTGTTGAAGTATTTACCAACTGTTTATCAAATTTCACCACTTAATGTTCAAATGTGTGTGAAATCTTATGGGACTTAACTGCTAAGGTCATCAGTCCCTAAGCTTACACACTACTTAACCTAAATTATCCTGAAGACAAACACAAATACCCATGCCCGAGGGAAAGAACCTCCACCGGGACTAGCCGCACATTCCATGACTGCAGCGCCTCAGACAGCTCGGCTAATCCCACGCGGCTTACCATTTAATCTACAATAGTTCAGAAAAAATATTTCTCATGCTCTGAAGAAGTTTGATGAAGTGCAGTGAAAAGATTTTAATTGCATTTATGCATGACACAAGTGCCTTAATGTCGGTCATAACCATGCATTTGGTCCTTTGGGTCATCATGTAGCTCTTTTATTCTAATCTGATGGTTCTGGGTCTTTTGGCAATATCCATCACTGACGTTTCAGAATTAGGAACACGCACATCATCACTCTTCTTCAATAGGTTTTCAGTGCAGCAAACTACATCAACAGCTAGTCCTACAGATCCCTGACTCTTCCCAAGTTACCATCATTGAGCACCAGACAAGCCTAATACGAGGAAATATTAACAATAATAGATGAGCAAACTGTTGTCCTTGGGCGTGTCTTCCTAAGTAATGGATATTAAAGTTTTCGATGACGCTGAGCAACAGGCAAAGAATAATTTTTCAATGAACACACCGCCATTTCACAGTATTGTTGTTTATTTAATTACGACCCAGGCCTTTTATGCCATTTGCAAGTGTCATTAACTTATATTGGAGGACATCAAGCTCAAAATAAGCCATAAATTAAGAAAAATATTCGCTCCCTACGAAATGCCAGATGTGGAAGGAGAATATTTTTCTTAATTTATGGCTAATTTTCAGCTTGATGTCCTGCAGTATTTGTTAATGACACAAACTCAGTCTTTTGAAAATGAGTTTGAAAGGCCGAAACGTGGGTCGTAATTAAATAAACGACAATACAGTCGAATGGCGGTGCGTTCATTTAAAAAATTTTTGTGTTGCATAGCGTCTGCATTTCATTAATAAATCGTAATTTATCGCATAGCAAGTGGACTCACAGTCTTCTACACTCCACATATGTCTTCTTTGGTGGCAGGGAATAATAAAATATCTAAAAGGACAGAGTCGTGTACAAGAGGTAGAGTGGCACCGTGCACTCGTTGAAACAGAATGGCTTTGTTGATCTCTTTGACAAGTGATTTAGTCAAGCAGAGCACGTCCCTGCTCAAGGGATCTGCGTTACACTAAAAACAAGAGCAGAGCTAATTCATCCACCAAATCCGCACGAAAACAGACGGCGTCTCCTATGTGGGCACTGCGGGGATCTCCCACACGAGTTCGTATCTGGCGGTGGAGACTTGTAGCCATCGCTGCGAGGGGTGGACCTCTGGCGCAGCAGTGTTCACAAGAGTCTGGCACTGCCCTGCGGTCACGCGCGCGCACACACACACACACACACACACACACACACACACACACACACACACACGGCACGTCCCCTGTCTGCTATCTGTGCGACCGACCTTTCCACGCAGTTTCGCGCGCTCAGGGTAAACAGCATGGGATCAGCAAGTAGCTGGCTGGCTTCAGAGGTTGTGAGTGTGAGTGTATTTAGGTGAAGGAAGAGGACGGACGGGGGTGGCGATGGCGGGTGCGGGGGGGAGGGGGTAGGTAGCAGAGTTGGTCTGTGTAGGAGTGGGGCAGCGCGGACGGACACTGGCGACAGCATTTGTCTGCATTTGCGTCGCCGACGCCGCCGCCCGTGGGGCAACTTCGGCCGAGAGTTTGGATAACTGCGCGATGGAGCGAGGCGGAGTCCTGCAGAGAGCTCTGTCACCTCGTGTAGAGGACAGGTAGCGGCGCGGGAACGAGAACCAGGGACTGGGGAAAAGAGAAGAAGACGCAGGGTCATAAAAACCTCTCTCTCTCTCTCTCTCTCTCTCTCTCTCTGCCTGCCTATCTGTGTGTGTGGGGGCGGAGGGGGGGGGGATTTGTACAAACTGAAGATATGAGGATATGCAGAGAGTTTTCAATAATGTATTCTTCTCTATAACTTACAAAACAGTACGTGAAAGGAATATTTATTTACACGAGGTGTTTAAAAAAAGTATTACATATTTTGCGAGGTGATAGTATTCTAGCATTTGTAGACTTAGAGAAAGCTTTTGACAATGTTGACTGGAATACTCTCTTTCAAATTCTGAAGGCGGCAGGGGTAAAATACAGGGAGTGAAAGGCTATTTACAATTTGTACAGAAACCAGATGGCAGTTGTAAGAGCGAGGGGCACGAAAGGGAAGCAGTGGTTGGGAAGGGAGTGAGACAGGGTTGTAGCTTCTCCCCGATGTTGTTCAATCTGTATACTGAGCAAGCAGTAAAGGAAACAAAAGAAAAATTCGGAGTAGGTATTAATTCATTGTAATTCCGTCAGAGACAGCAAAGGACTTGGAAGAGCAGTTGAACGCAATGGACAGTGTCTTGAAAGGAGGATATAAGATGAACATCAACAAAAGCAAAACGAGGATAATGGAATGTAGTCGAATTAATTCGGGTGATGCTGAGGGAATTAGATTAGGAAATGAGACACTTAAAGTAGTAAAGGAGTTTTGCTATTTGGGGAGCAAAGCAACTGATGATGGTCGGAGTAGAGAGGATATAAAATGTAGACTGGCAATGGCAAGGAAATCGTTTCTGAAGAAGAGAAATTTGTTAACATCGAATATGGATTTAAGTGTCAGGAAGTCGTTTCTGAAAGTATATGTATGGAGTGTAACCATGTATGGAAGTGTAAGAAGAGAATAGAAGCTTTCGAAATGTGGTGCTACAGAAGAATGCTGAAGATTAGATGCGTAGATCACATAACTAATGAGGAGGTACGGAATAGGATTGGGGAGAAGAGGAGTTTGTGGCACAACTTGACTAGAACAAGGCATCACCAGTTTAGTATTGGAGGGCAGCGCGGAGGATAAAAATCGTAGAGGGAGACCAAGAGATGAATACACTAAGCAGATTGAGAGGGATGAAGGTTGCAGTAGGTACTGGGAGATGAAGAAGCTTGCACAGGATAGAGTAGCGTGGAGAGCTGCATCAAACCAGTCTCAGGACTGAAGACCACAACAACAGTATGGACCAAAACAAGAACATAAATTTCAGAAACCAAGGCTCAAAAATGCATACCTTAAGAGCTACGAACACTTGTTCGTCTTCGCTGCTGTAAAACACATCTCTTCTGTTGCAAGTTGAGATGGCGGTTATCGCTGAAGTAACCGGTTTTTGGTAGTATCAATTTTTTTTTCCAACGCCAGTTTAACCTGCGTGTTAAAACCACTCTAAATAGCCGGTTCCCGAAATAAACTATTTTCAGTTTCTTATTCTTATTATTTCCCCTAAAATAGACGAAGAAATCGGGAAACGATTGAAAAAGTCTGATTCTCTGTTTCAAGACACGTGGAATCAAAATATGAAATTAAATAGGCAAATAAAAGAAAACTAAGTCCACTCACCCCGTTCACTGCATTTTTCGAAAAGTGGAAAGTGGTTGATACTACAAAATATCCCAAGGAGTATTGTTTATAATTTTCTAAAACTCCGCTGCAAAATCATGCTATAATCGAGGATCATATCACTGTTTGCGCATTAGGAATAGTCAGCGCTAAAGAGTGAAAACACAGATTAATTTGTCCGTTTTCAGAAGCTACAGACATATAAAGGCACATCATGTACGCAGAGGCAACAACAGATCGGCTAGTTCCTATTCCTTTGTAAAGTATGAATGAAATGGCAAATTTTGAATGTTCTAGTTATATGATGTCACAAATCTGTTGTGGTTCCTTCGGTTATTTTTAGCTTTCGAAGCAAATGGAGCATTGTACTGAAGACTCATGCTGCACTTCGTAAAATAATCCCGGACTAGGGATGGTGCTGTTCTGTACGACAACTAATGCTCGACGACGTCAACGGGAAACTGCCACACAGACCACACGGACAAGTCTCGCACACTGCGCTGTGTACTCTGCCACCGTTCAGCAGTCCACGCCACGTGAAATGCTGCACCGATTCTTAATTGATGTGTCTTTTTTTTTTTTTTTTAAGAGCAATGATCGCTTTTCCCACTTTCTATAGTACTGCAGTATTTCGAAGGAATAGAAACTTTTCGAATAAAAGCTATTCATTCTTTAAAAATGATTTATTTAAAAACCAAAAATTGTAGCACTGCTGCTGTGGGTAACTGATATTTCTGTTTTTACCTAGTTATTAGTAAAAATTAAAAAAAGACCTCTTATAAACGAGAACGAATAAATACCGAAAGACGGCGGTTGTTCAGAACTAAAATACCGGTATCGGTTATAACCGTCGGTATTTCCAGTCCCTAGTTCCGGGCTCTTAGCTATTACGAAGAAGCTACAGAATGCAGTTCATACATTAATCTTTTGACGAAACATTATTCTGTTAATTATTTTCAGCACACAGGGCACGGACTCGTCGTTTGCTCCCATTCGCCAGATCGTAACAGCAGATCATGTCCCGAATGGAAAAATATGCTTCCATTACGCTAGTAAGTTCAGAGGCGAAACTACAATGTAACAACATTTTCCAAACTAATCAAAATACAAACACTTTCCATTACAACCACTGTATGCACTGCACCCAGAAATGTGGACATAGTCTGCAGTAACAACTACAACAGATGTTTACTGCATGGACAATAGCAGATGAATCTGTCCTCATTTGTTTACTGCATTCTGTAGGTCGTTCATACCAGCAAAGAACTTGCACTGGAGGAGATGTATTTCACGGTTTTCCTTTCTTTTTTGAGTCATCAGTCTTGTGACCGGTTTGATGCAGCCTGCCACAAATTCCTCTCCTCTGCCAATCTTTTTATCCGAGAGTAGCAATTGCAATCTACCTTCCCAATTACTTCTTGGATGGATTCCAACTTCTGGCTTTCTCTACATTTCTTACCATCTAGTAACATAGATGTTAATCCATGATGTCGTAATAAGATGTCCCATCATCCTCTTACTTCTTCTCCGCAGTTTTTTGCACATACTCCTTTCCTTTCTGATTATGCGCAGAAACTCCTCATTCCTTACCTTATCAGTCCACCTGATTTCCAAAATTCGTCTGTAGCACCACATATCAAATGTTTCAATTCTCTTCCTTTTCGGTTTTCTCACAGTCCATGCTTCTGTACCAGACAATTCTGTGCTGGAAACGTACATTCTCAGAAATTTGTTCCTCAAATTAAGGCGTATGTGTGACACTAGCAGACTTCTCTCGGCCAGGAATGCTCTTTTTGCCAGTGCTACTCTGTTTCTGGTGTCCTCCTTGCTCCGTCCGTCGTCGGTTGTTTTGATACCTAGGTAGCAGAATTCCTTAACTTCACCTACTTCGTGACCATCAGTCCTGATTTAAGTTCCTCGCTCATTCTGTACTCATTACACCGTTCATTAAATTCCACACTCTTGTTCACTTTCACTGAGAACAGCAATGTTATTAGCATATGTTATCAGTAGTATCTTTTCGCTTTAAATTGTAATGCCACTCTGGTAGCTCTCTATTATTTCCGTCATTAATTCTCTTATGTATACATTGAACAGTAGGGGTGAAATATTACATCCCTGTATTACACCCTCTTTAATCCGAGAACTTCGTTCTTCTATTATTATTTTTCACTCTTTGTTCTTGTACATATTGTACTTTACACATCTTTCCCTATAGCTTACCCCTATTTTCTCAGGATTTGGAACATCTTGCAGCGTATGACATTGTTTAACGCTTTTTCCAGGTCGACAAATCCTGTGAACGTGTCTTCATTTTTCTTCAGTCTTTTTTCCATTATCAGCCGCAACACCACAAATGCCTTTACCTTTCCTAAAGGCAAACCAATCATCATCTAACAGATCCTCAATTTTCTTTTCCATTCTCCTGTGTAGTATTATTGTCAGCAGCTTGGGGGCATGAGGTGTTAAGCAGATTGTGAGGTAATTCTCGCACTTGCCGGCTCTTACTGTCTTCGGAATTGCGTGGATGTTGTTTTTTACGGTAGCGAAGATGGACAAGTGGTCACACCTCTTAAGGTATCCGTCCTACAATTGACGTTTACTAGACTTTTTGTCTTTATTTGTCACATACTACCACCTATTAAGATATAGAATAATCATGTTTAACACTTGTGTAGGTTCATGTCTTTATTTTTCAGAATTTCAGAAAAGAGCTGTTGTTTTTTGCTATCATGTAGCTTTCCAACAGCGCCCACCAGTTGAGCCAGGGCAAGGCCGAATGAACTAAGCAGAGTCATCCACGGTGCTGGCTTCAGCCCGATTTTCTTTGATAAACTGGTTGCTGCAAACAACACAACACAAAAAGGGTGCACCCTCTTGTAATTTAAGTTTTTTTTTTGTTTCAGTCAAAGAAGGTGGTTTGTCCCCTAAGGAACAAAAGCAAATCGATTTTGCAATTGGATACATGATGTAGCTGACCCTTCCAAGAGGAACCGCCGTACAGGAAATTTCGCGTTACGTAACAACAGGTTACTTTGAAAATGAGGATGTAGCCCGTAATCCTGTCTGGAGAGTCATCTACAAGCTCAGCCGAAGTAGTGTGAGGTGCGCATCAAGAATGTGTAGTGAGACCGCTGCTGTTTGTGTTAATTACTCAGCTCTTACAATTAACTGCGATGTGTTACTTTTAACAAATCGTGCAACTCTCTATGAGCAAATTCTTTTGACAAAAACTACAGTAATATCTCGCAGTAATTTTAAGAGGATTGCTTAAACGCACCTAAGCTCGAACAATTTTCATAAGATGTTTCCGTGTTCTTCCAACTAAAAAACACTATTTCAGTACAGACATTCTGGAAATCGTTAATTATGGTAGTCAAACGATCCGACGGCTCTTGTACTGTGATCTTAGTTAGACTTAAAAGATCAGCTGTTTTGCCGCGATGTAGTCCATGCCTAACCGATGTAATTTTGCATTAACAAATTAAGTTCTCAACTGTCTAATTATCATTATTGCTCTACGTAAGTATATATCTAAGTATATATTCAAATGTGACTGTCAGTTCAGTGGCATTAAGTACAGAGGGCAAGTTTCACACACGATTTTGTTGGAGGCCTATGTTTTGGTCTACGGAAGATGATGCAGTTCCAGCCCCCTAACTTCAGCCAATGCTTGACCTCTTAAGCAGGTAACGCTGTCTCCATTTATTATTACCTCCTTGTCCGCGGCTCGTGGTGTTGCGGTAGCGTTCTCGCTTCCCGCGCACGGGGTCCCGGGTTCGATTCCCGGCGGGGTCAGGGATTTTCTCTGCCTCGAGATGACTGGGTGTTGTGTGTCTTTCATCATCCTTTCTTCCTCATTCACTCGCAAGGCGCCGTAGTGGCGTTAAAGAACTTGTGGAGCGGTGGCCGAACCGCCCCGCGAGGGGTCTCCCGGCCACCGATGCCATATGCTCATTATTATTATTACCTCCTTGGTCGCTTCGAATTAGTTCGTGCCTGCATGTAAGCAACCCGGTGATCAGATTTCCAAAGCTGGCTGCCGACGTTGCGGCTTTCCCGACTCGAAGGAAGGAGAGGCAGACAGCAATCAGTCGCAGTCGCATTAGTCTTCATTATTTTTTATATATTATAAACTTTAAGAGAATAGAAGCTTTCGAAATGTGGTGCTACAGAAGAATGCTGAAGATTAGATGGGTAGATCACATAACTAATGAGGAGGTACTGAATAGGATTGGGGAGAAGAGGAGTTTGTGGCACAACTTGACCAGAAGAAGGGATCGGTTGGTAGGACATGTTCTGAGGCATCAAGGGATCACCAATTTAGTATTGGAGGGCAGCGTGGAGGGTAAAAATCGTAGGGGGAGACCAAGAGATGAATACACTAAGCAGATTCAGAAGGATGTAGGTTGCAGTAGGTACTGGGAGATGAAGAAGCTTGTACAGGATAGAGTAGCATGGAGAGCTGTATCAAACCAGTCTCAGGACTGAAGACCACAACAACAACACATAAACTTTAAATACCTATGGTGACATTTCAACCACCAGGCAAATGCTTCACAAAATATATAACAGAACGTGCAGCCCAAGCAATACAGGACATCAAAAACACCCACCTACGCAGTCTATAAAACGGCCGTGAAATTATTCAACGCAAAAATCTTGCCAATCCTGGCCTATGGGATGGAGATTATATGGGACCACCTGACAGAAAAAAAAATCTAGGAACACTAGAAAAGGTAAAATCGACTTATCTAAAAAGAGCACTAGGTGTCTCAAAGACAACAAGATCTAGAATGGTGTACCTGCTAGCGAGAGAGACATTCGTAATTGAAGACACCAAACTTCGATATATGATGCCACACACCAGGGCTTCCAGAAATCAACTAAAGATCATGGAGGATAAACGAGAAAAACTATGGCCGGAGTTCTATGGCACCGAAGCAATGACGAACCGCTCATGGATAGTTCCAAACTTCGAACTACAACATGTCGTAACTAGATTATGTATTCGCGGCTTTCATCATCTAGTTTGCAAAAACAAAACTTATCACGACCCAGCAACAACATATGTGTGTGAACAGTGTAACGGAGCCTGTGAACGAGATCACATAGAACTGTGCAGTAAAAGAGTGAAATCTATAAATGATATGAAAAAATTTAAAATGTAAATGTAAATGTTAAATGTTAAGCAAAGTAACTGTATATGGCTATTTGGCTGAAATTTTATTAAATAAAAAAATTAGTCTTCATTATTCTTGCAAATCTAGGTTTCGGCCATAAATAGCCATGTTCAGTGCACTTGAGTTCCAATTCAACAGACATGTCAAAATACGTTCTTACAGATGTATAGACAGAAGGAAACTTTGCCTGTACACCTGTAAGAACATATGGTGACATGTAATGCCGCGAGCCTGTTGATTTGTAACTCACATGCACTGAAGATGGCTGCTTATAGCCGAAATCTAGATTTGCAAGAATAATAAAAACTGATGGGACTGCGACTGACTGCTCTGTGCCACTCCGTCTTTATAGTCTACGGTCGCTGTGCACATCGGCTCCTGATGGAATCAAAGCTGGTTTCCCGACATCAATGAGCTGCACGCACACATGTTCTAAACACCTGTATTCAAGTTTACTGCGACACAACAGGTGCCCATATTCAGCAACTAATTTGTGAGTTACAACCTTGGAGAAATGGTCTGTGTGTGTTTTCTGCATGTCACGAAGTCGTCTTCTTGAACCTCGCAGGTACTTAGGAATAAACATGTATAGTATGAGAGGCTAAATAGTGCCCTCTTAAATTTAGATAATGTTACGATGATGATGATGTTTGGTTTGTGGGGCGCTCAACTGCGAAGTCATCAGCGCCCGTACAAAGTCCCAAGCATTACACAGTCAAACCTGGCCACTGTCACGAATGATGATGAAATGATGAGAGCAAGACAGACACCCAGTCCCCGATAAGATTGCGCTTTCGTTCAATAGTTCCATACTGAAGTAATACTCAAGGGTGGAGTACGAGTGAATAAAAAGAATATGAAACACATACTGTGTCGGAAAGAAAATCCCAACACCAAAAAGGAGTTGTGCGAGATAACGAAAGTTGATAGCTGTTTCTCCACGTCTGAAAGATGACGTCCGTACAGATTTCGTGCCTGTTTTATGAAAGTGGTGCTAGTAGCGCAACTGTGAGTGTCTGAATCAAGTTTGTCTTAAATACGTGCTGTAAGAGACCGGACGTGGCGAGCTGAAGTTACTCAGGAACGAGGAAGACGCCGTTATCAACAGCTCACTGCGTTTGACCAAGCTCGTGACAGGAATGTAACCACTGTACATGATTGCTCGCTGCGGTGGTCACGCGAAGGTACGGTCCTAAGGAGAAGGTCTCTGGACGGCCACCTGTCACTACCGAGAGGGAACACCATCATGAAACTTCCTGAAAGATTAAAACTGTGTGCCAGACCGAGACTCGAACTCGGGACCTTTGCCTTTCGCGGGCACGTGCTCTGCCAACTGAGCTACCCAAGCACGAAAGCACGACTCACGCCCCGTCCTCACAGTTTTACTTCTGCCGGTACCTCGTCTCCTACCTTCCAAACTTTACAGAAGCTCTCCTGCGAACCTTGCAGAACTAGCACTCCTGAAAGAAAGGATATTGCGGAGACATGGCTTAGCCACAGCCTGGGTGATGTTTCCAGAATGAGATTTTCACTCTGCAGCGGAGTGTGCGCTGATATGAA
The DNA here is from genome assembly GCF_023898315.1 of Schistocerca nitens. Lineage (NCBI taxonomy): Eukaryota > Metazoa > Arthropoda > Insecta > Orthoptera > Acrididae > Schistocerca > Schistocerca nitens. Next base: position 9,202,528 of record NC_064623.1, on the reverse strand, counting down.
CCTTCCATATCAACTTAACTACAATATCCTTTCTTTCAGGAGTGCTAGGTCTGCAAGGTTCGCAGGAGAGCTTCTGTAAAGTATGGAAGGTAGGAGACGAGGTACAGGCAGAAGTAAGGCTGTGAGGAAGGGGCGTGAGTCGTGCTTGGGTAGCTCAGTTGGCAGAGCACTTGTCCGCGAAAGGCAATGGTCCCGAGTTCGAGGCTCGGTCCGGCAAACAGTTTTAATCTGCCAGGAAGTTTCATATCAGCGCACAGTCCGCTGCAGATTGAAAATCTCATTCTGGAAACACAATCATGCTCCCGCGCGCCATACTGCATCTGCAGCAGCAACTTGATCAGAAGTTGGAACCACAGTGACACAACGAGCTGCTACACATCGGTTACTCCAAGGACAGCTCCGAACCAGACGCCCTGTAGCGCGCGTTCCACTGACTAAACCGTTGCCATTTACGACTTTAGCGGTGTCAAGTGAGAACTCTTTGGAGGGCCGGGTGAAAGTCCGGTGTGTTTTTTGATGAAAGCTGGTTCTGCCTGCGTGTCAGTGATGACTGTGTGTTGGTTACGAGGAGGCCAGCTCAGAGTTTGGGTCCGATCTGTCTGCGTGCTAGGTACACTGGCGCCGCACCTGGAGTTATTCTCTGGAGTGCGATTTAGCACTACAGCAGGATCACTTTCGTGGTTACCCCAAGCAGGCTGACTGCAAATCTATACCTCAACCTGGTCTTTTCACCTATTGTGCTGCCATGCGAGAAAAGCATTCCAGGGGGTGATTTCCAACATGATAACGCTCGTCCACATACCGATTTTGTAACCCAACAATCTCTACAGAATGTCGACATGTTGCCATGGCCTGGAGAATCACGAGATGTGTCCCTGGTTGAGCACATATGGGACATCATCGGACGACAACACTTGCGTCATCAGCAAATAGCATTCCTGTATGGAACGACCAAGTACAACCGGCATGGAACTCCACCCCGCAAAACATGAGGCACCTGCACAACACTATGCGTGCATGTTTGCAGGCTTGCATTCAAGACTCTGGCAGTTACACCGGTTATTAATGTTCCAGCTTCTCATATTTGTAGCCGCGCGGGATTAGCCGAGCGGTCTCAGGCGCTGCAGTCATGGACTGTACGGCTGATTCGAGTACTCCCTCGGGCATGGTTGTGTGTGTTTGTCGTTAGGATAATTTAGGGTAAGTAGTGTGTAAGCTTAGGGATTGATGACCTTAGCAGTTAAGTCCCATAATATTTCACACACATTTGAACATTCATATTTGTAATGCCTTATCTCGCGCTTGCATTGACCTGCGATCTTGCTATGTTAATCACTTAAATATGTTACGTAGACAAATGTACTCCCGAAAGTTAATTACTCTACATTAATTATTTTTCCTGTTGCGATTTTTTCCGTCAATCTATGATAAAGTAAAAAGTACCCTCTTAAATTCAGATTAAGTTACACTTTTGCTCCCTAAGTCCATAGCGAAGCAGTTCTCAAGGATATAGAACGTGTGAAAAGCAAGAATACAAAATACATATTTAAAGGAGAAGATCGTTTATAATGCTGCTTCCGTAGGTTCTAAGAGAAATGGTACTCACACAAATCGAATAAGTAAAAGTAGTAATCGTACTTTGATTTAAGAGGTAATGTGCGTTCCTGAATGACCGACAGCTTTCATGGCCAAAAAAACTTTAAATCTTTAAGCAGGTTATTTTTATTTCAAGTATCGATTCTACTTACTGAGCAGTTGCTTCCAAAAAGAAATATCACAAATTTTACTGCGAATAGATATATTGCTAAGCAGTTGTTAGTATCCTCAGTTAACTGAACACACCTCTCTAAGGTGTTCCTGAGTTCACACCGCAAATTATTCGTATAAGCTTCCGAACTCAGAAATGTTCCGCTTGGTTTATGATTCTCCTCAAATGTGAACCCATAGCACATCATGGTATGAAACCAGCACTAGAACGCCAGTTTTATTGCTTTTGTATCACTTATGTCTGACAACACCCGCATTGCAGATTATTACTTACTTTGCAGATGATGCTGTGGTTTACCATTTACTGAAGTCCACAGAAGATCAAAACAAATTAGAATGTGATTTACAAGAGATATCTGCATAGTGTGAGAAGTGTCAACTGACCTCAGCAATACAAAATGTGATGTACATCCTATGAATACTACAAAAACTACGTTAAATTTCGGTCACACGATAAATCGCAAATTTAAAAGTTGGCGATAAAGCTAAATGCCTTGATATCAGAATTACGAACAACTTAAATTGCGACGACCACACAGGAAATTCTGTGGCTAAGGCGAAGCAAAAACCGCGTTATATTTGCAGAACAGGTAATTTTAAAACTAGGGCAGCCACAGCTGAATAAGTTATACATGACACTGACTGACAATTTTAATACAGGTGTCAAAATTATTCAATATAAAACAGAATGAAAAGAGCAACAGTCCGCTGTAGCTGTATTTATTCAAGTCAATTACAGATCCACGCAACCGGTTTCGCAACTTTCAAGTTGCATCTTCAGGTGCATATAAATACTATGTCATATGGTGTGGGGAGAAGTTACAGAATGCCGCAGAGTATCCATTTGTGTAGCTAATCAGATTTCTCAGTCATCCTCAACTGATATAAAACCATCATCAGTTGATAAAAGAAACCATCATCTATGATGTATGTCGTGTCCGTGTTAAAAATCACGAGCTGTCGTCACTTCACTTCACTGATTAAAAAATGTGTCGGCCGTGGTGGCCGTGCGGTTCTAGGCGCTTCAGTCCGGAACCCCGCGACTGCTACTGTCGCAGGTTCGAATCCTGCCTCGGGCATGGATGTGTGTGATGTCCTTAGGTTAGTTAGGTTTAAGTAGTTCTAAATTCTAGGGGACTGATGACCTCAGATGTTAAGTCCCATAGTGCTCAGAACCATTTGAACGATTAAAAAAAAAAAAAAATGTTCTTATCGGCCTGTGTCAAGCAACAGAAAATGAGGGGCATGAATAATGCACTATGTCAACTCATTGCATACAAGTTAAACATTATTCGGTTTATATGCATGATATGTTATGGCCTGTCTCCTAAAAGCTGCCGTACGATGGAAGATTAGAGCAGATTAGATGAGATTGCATTCAGTTTTCGTTCTATAGACCCAAAAATGAAAGGATTCTCTTGGGTCTGGGACATGTCAGAAAGTTGTTTCGTTGGCTGGTTGACTGGTTTGGGGGAAGAGACCAAACAGCAAAGTCATCGGTCCCATCAGATTAGGGAAGGATGTCGGCGGCGCACTTTCAAGGAACGATCCCGGCATTTGTCTGAAGCGATTTAGGGAAATGACGGCAAACCTAAACGATGATGGGCGGACGCGGGTTTGAACCGTCGTCCTCCCGAATGCGACTCCAGTGTGCTAACCAGTGCGCCACCTCGCCCTGTCATATCAGAAGTAAAATGTAAGAAACATAGACATTTGAATATGCGCTGAAGAGCTAAAGAAACTGGTTCACCTGCCCAGTATCATGTAGCGCTCCCGCGAGCACGTAGAAGTACCGCAACACGTTGTGGCATGGACTCGAGTAATGTATGCAGCAGTGCTGGAGGGAACTGACACCATGAATCCTGCAGGGCTGTCAATGAATCCGTAGGAGTACGAGGGGGTGGAGATCTCTTCTGAACAGCACGTTGCAAGGCATCCAAGATATGCTCAATAATGTTCATGTCTGGGGAGTTTGGTGGCCAGCGGAAGTGTTCAGACACAGGTGAGTTTTCCTGGAGCCACTCTGTAGCAATTCTGGACTTGTGGGGGTGTCGCGTTGTCCTGCTGGAATTTCCCAAGTCCATCGGATTGCACAGTGGATAAGAATGGACTCAGCCATCAGATAGGATACTTACGTACGTGTCACCTGTCAGAGACGTAAGCAGACGTATCAGGGGTCCATTATCACTCCAACTGCACACACCTAACACCATTACAAAGCCTCCACCAGCTTTCTGACATGCAGGGTACATGGATTCACGCGGTTGTCTCCACACCCGTACACGTCCATCCGCTCCATACAGGTTCAAACGAGACTTGTCCGACCAGGCAACGTGCTTCCAGTCATCAACAGCCCAATGTCGGTGTTGACAGACCCAGGCGAGGCGTAAATCTTTGTGTCGTGCAATCATCAACGGTACACGAGTTGGCCCTTTGCTCCGAAAACCCGTATCGATGATGTTTCCTTGAATGGTACGCTTGCTGACCGTTGTTGACTGCTGTGCTTTGATATCTGCAGCAGTTAGCAGAATGGTTGCACTTGTGTCACGTTGAATCATTCTCTTCAGTCGTCGTTGGGTCCTTTCTTGCAGGATCTTTTCCCGGAGATTTGATGCTTTACCGGATTTCTGATATTTACAGTACAGTCGTGATATGATCGTCCGGGAAAATCCCCATTTCATCGCTACCTCGGAGATGATGTGCCCATCGCTCGTGCGTCGACTGTAACACCCCGTTCAAACTCAATTAAATCTTGATAGCCTGCCATTGTAGCAGCAGTAACAGATCCAACAACTCCACCAGAGACTTGTCTTATATAGGCGTCTCCGACCGCAGCGTCGTATTCTGCCTGTTTTCTTATTCCGTATTTGAAGCGTATGCCTCTACCACTTTCTTCGGCGCTTCAGTGCAGTACTCACATAGCCTGATCATTTGTCAGAATATTTTAAAGATATGTGAATACGTCATAGTAAACGGGAACTGCTAATATTTACAGAAGTAATACACTGCCGGAATGAAACACAGTTATGCACTTCTAATAAACTTATCATACACAAAATACCTAATCATGAGTGTTGTGATGAAGTTCTGTCAAAACTGAACAGACATTTTTACTTGTGCTTGTCTAACAGTCCCTGTTCCGATATTCATCTATAGAGTACAGGGAGAGTTGCCTGCCCAAAAGTCTTCCAAACTCTGTGTAAACTGCGCTTTAGCTGAAAACAATATGCCAGAAATTCGTTGAAAATGTGTATTCCTGTTTAATGGACCCCTTTTTGGGCCAAGATAAGTGGTTTTATGACTTTTTGTAGATTGCATTGATACTATACAGGGTGTTACAAAAAGATACGGCCAAACTTTCAGGAAACATTCCTCACACACAAAATGGTTCAAATGGCTCTGAGCACTATGGGACTCAACTACTGTGGTCATTAGTCCCCTAGAACTTAGAACTAGTTAAACCTAACTAACCTAAGGACATAACAAACATCCATGCCCGAGGCAGGATTCGAACCTGCGCCCGTAGCGGTCTTGCGGTTCCAGACTGCAGCGCACACACAAATAAAGAAAAGATGTTATGTGGACATGTGTCCGGAAACGCTTAATTTCCATGTTAGGGCTCATTTTAGTTTCGTCAGTATGTACTGTACTTCCTCGATAATGTTGACTTCGGTGCTTGTGTTGACATGCGACTCATTGCTCTACAGTACTAGCATCAAGCACATCAGTACGTAGCATCAACAGGTTAGTGTTCATTACGAACGTGGTTTTGCAGTCAGTGCAATGTTTACAAATGCGGAGTTGGCAGATGCCCATTTGATGTATGGATTAGCACGGGGCAATAGTAGTGGCGCGGTATGTTTGTATCGAGACAGATTTCCAGAACGAAGGTGTCCCGACAGGAAGATGTTCGAAGCAATTGATCGGCGTCTTAGGGAGCACAGAACATTCCAGCCTATAACTCGCGACTGGGGAAGACCTAGAACGACGAGGACACCTGCAATGGACGAGGCAATTCTTCGTGCAGTTGATGGTAACCCTAATGTCACCGTCAGAGAAGTTGCTGCTGTACAAGGTAAAGTTGACCACGTCACTGTATGGAGAGTGCTACGGGAGAACCAGTTGTTTCCGAACCATGTACAGCGTGTGCAGGCACTATCAGCAGCTGATTGGCCTCCACGGGTACACTTCTGCGAATGGTTCATCCAGCAATGTGTCAATCCTCATTTCAGTGCACATGTTCTCTTTACGGATGAGGCTTCATTCCAACGAGATCAAATTGTAAATTTTCACAATCAACATGTGTGGGCTGACGAGAATCCGCACGCAATTGTGCAATCACGTCATCAACACAGATTTTCTGTGAACTTTTGGGCACGCATTGTTGGTGATGTCTTGATTGGGCCCCATGTTCTTTCACCTACGCTCAATGGAGCACGTTATCATGATTTCATACGGGATGCTCTACCTGTGCTGCTAGAACATGTGGTTCATGAACGATGGAGCTCCTGCACATTTCAGTCGAAGTGTTCGTACGCTTCTCAACAACAGATTCGGTGACCGATGGATTGGTAGAGGCGGACCAATTCCATGGCCTCCACGCTCTCCTGACCTCAACCCTCTTGACTTTCATTTATGGGGGCATTTCAAAGCTCTTGTCTACGCAACCCAGGTACCAAATGTAGAGACTCTTCGTGCTCGTATTGCGGACGGCTGTGATACTATACGCCATTCTCCAGGACTGCATCAGCGCATCAGGGATTCCATGCGACGGAGGGTGGATGCATGTATCCTCGCTAACGGAGGACATTTTGAACATTTCCTGTAACAAAGTGTTTGAAGTCACGCTGGTACGTTCTGTTGCTGTGTGTTTCCATTCCATGATTAATGTGATTTGAAGAGAAGTAATAAAATGAGCTCTAACATGGAAATTACGCGTTTCCGGACACATGTCCACATAACATATTTTCCTTATTTGTGTGTGGGGAATGTTTCCTGAAAGTTTGGCCGTACCTTTTTTAACAGCCTGTATAGTGAGCTATTTGTTGGAATCATATATTATTTCGAACGAATTTCAGTAACAAATAAATATACTGAGAAGCTGTGGTTAGAATACCCAGTTCCTTGAATAGGCTTGTACATATGTTCTTGAATTTAAACCACAAATGAGTGTTATTACTAGTCTGAATTTTAAAAACTTTTGCTCAGTTTGTCGAGTTACCCCAAAATATAATCCCACCTGATATAACAGATTGAAAGTAAGGAGAGTACGCAGGGTTTTTATATTTATATCTCCTACATGTGACATCGTTCGCATTGCAAATACAGATTTTCTTAGGCGCTTTAGCAGTTCTGGGGTACGCTACTCCCGGCTGAATTTATCGTCACGTCGTAACCGCAGAGAATTAACACTATCAGCGCCTTCTAAATCCCACCATACGTTACACACATACTGGGAGGAAACCTGTTACGGATTCTAAACTGAATATTTGTGTGCCTCTTCTAAGTACGGTGCAACGCAATGCCGCGAACGTCGCTGCGACTCGCAGAGTGTAGATGTAGATCCATAACTATCTCGATGAGAGAGTAGAGTTGACTGATTTCTATGGCTTTTAATCTGAGGGAGATAGTTTTGCCACAGACAAACTGTTTTATGAGCTGTATCGTTAATCATATCTTAAACAGCGAGCAGTACTAGTCCCAGCAGAATGAAGGGAGGATCTCGGCGTAGTGCCCGACCGGAATAGTTTTCCCTGGCAGCCGCGCTGTGTGGGCCAATTAAAACGTCGTTAACTGCTGAGTCTTCACAGAGAGAGGGAGGGGGGGGGGGAGATATTAGCGACGGCGCCGCATTCTTCTTGTTTGCGGCGCCGCTGGGCGTGTCTGCAGTAATTGCTGCACGCACACCGCAAACCAGGGGTGAACATTGCGGCTGTGTTTTGTGTAAACGGGAAGTAGTAGGTGGAGGAGAAGGCGGGGGTGTTGGTACTGTGGTGTAATTTATTCTCTCGCTGTTTTTCATCAGTTATCTGTAATTACGTTGGTTGCAGGGGGAGGGAGGGTTCTCTCAGCTGTCACAAAAAAAAAAAAAAAAAAAATGTTGTGCAGTTGAGGAGCAAGAAGTTGTTCAGAGGCTCTGCCTAGGATGGTGACAGGTGTAGGCGACAGTAGCGTACCTTGCAACACTTTTCAGACCTCCCCTCTGGCCTACACTGTAACAGAAATTTAATATACGCCTACGGGAAAAAAATAGCAACGTCAATAATAACTGACGTAGAGTGATGAAATTTCGGCAATATATTTCTCTAGGTAACAGGTGTAAGTCGTTAACATTCGAAAATCACAGGTTAATGTAAGCGCGAGATAAGCCATGGCAAATGTGAAATACTTGTGCATTAATAACAGGAGTGACCGCTAGAACATTGGATGAAAGCATGCAAACGTGCATGTATTGTGTTGTACATGTGGCGGATGTCAGTTTGTGGGACGGAGTTTGTAACGGGACATCCTCCTCTAGCATTACTTTTCCTCAACAGTGGTTGTCGAATTCTGGACGGGTCAATGTAGTCGCGGTTGCTTTTCTGAGGGCTTTCATGTAATTTTGTGCACTGTGTGTTGTATTTCAAGCTACTTGTAGAATTTGCGATGGTGAGGTGCTTTGTAAAATATTTTACTTTCGATGTTACAATTAATAAGTGCAAGTTCTGAATGCATAGTTAAAATTATTTTTATAGAAACATTTGAAATTACAGATTATTGTCACACATAAAATTTGTATTATTAAATTGAAATCCTGTGCTGTTTACATTATTTATTTCTGCATTCATTTATGAAATAACAATGTGAAAGGAACTAGTAGAAATTCATTTGTTAAGAAAAATTGTAAACCCTTTGAAATATTATTTTCCGCAGAGTGTGAGAGTCGTAAGCATGTCTCTTTTGTGATCGGACGTACTTTTGTGCGAACAATGTAATTTCGGCTTTGTTAATGTGAAAACTCAAAACACAGTATGATATACTAAAATTTGTGAATATATATTTACGTAAGAACAAAAATTCTGCAACAACACTCTTCATATTTATTTAATTCAGTGTAACCGCGAGGACCTAAAATGTCAGATTTTCAGCTTCAAGAATCAAACCCGTAGACAAGAAGAACTGGAGCCAACTCAACATGACAAGCTAAGTAAACTAGAAAGTTCTGTGGTGTCACCGCCAGACACTACACTTGCTAGGTGGTAGCCTTTAAATCGGCCGCGGTCCGTATGTATACGTCGGACCCGCGTGTCGCCACTATCAATGATTGCAGACCGAGCGCCGCCGCACGGCAGGTCTAGTCTAGAGAGACTTCCTAGCACTCGCCCCAGTTGGACAACCGACTTTGCTAGCGATGGTTCACTCACTACTTACGCTCTCATTAGCCGAGACGACTGTTTAGCATAGCCTTCAGGTACGTCATTTACTACGACCTATCAAGGCGCAATATTCAGTTAGTAACAGATAATATTGTGAATCATGTACCGTCAAGAGGGACGTTCATCATTAATGGATTAAAGTTAAGTATGTAACTAGCTACGTCCGTTTTTCTGAATTCTAATTCCTTGTCATGTTCCAGACCTCAAGTCAGTATAGTTCTTCCCTACGCCAGCATGCGTGAGGTAAAACGCGTGCATTTCGGCCTCCTCTAGTAACACGGTGTTGGCTCTTCTGCCAACACCACAAGTTTATTGTAATGTTCGCTCCTCTGCAATCTTCATAAAAGACTTTGCTTCTTGCTTAATGTGGACAATAGATGGAAGTAGCAAGGATGGGGGGAGGTTACAAGTTCCACGCCTGTTACGCTTCATCGGGCAATACAGCGACGGTCGATGCTGTCTGTGAATGATGCTGGAGTTGTCCTCCGACGATGCTCCACATTTGCTCGGTTGGAGACAGATCTGGCGAAACAGCAGGCCGAGGCAATATGTCGACAGTCCGTAGAGCATGTTGGGTTACAACAGCGGTATGTAAGCGACCGTTAACCTATTGGAGTCATCCCCTTGAATGCTGTTCACGAATGGCAGTACAACAGGTCGGGTGACCAGATGGACGTACAGAATTCCAGTGCGTACGATTAGCACGAGAGTGCTCCAGCTGTCATACGATGTCTCACCCCAGACCGTAACTCCAGGTGTAGGTCCATTGTGTCTAGCACGCAGACAGATTGTTTGCAGGCCCTGAATTGGCCTCCTCCTAACCAACACACGGCCGTCACCGGCGCCGAGGCATTACGAGATTTCATCAGAAAACAGAACAGACCTGCAGCATGTCTTGGAATGGGCTCTCATTTGACACCACTGATGTGGCAAGTGGCTGTGGTTTGGCGTCAGTGGATTGCACGCTGCAGGACGTTTGGCTTGCAGCTGTTCTCGAAGTAACCGATCTGCAACAGTTGGTTGCGTCACTGTGGTGCCAACTGGTGTTCGAACTGCTGCTGCGCGTGCAGTGCGACGCGCCACAGCCAGACACCGAACACGGTGGACGGTCTTCCCCCTCTGTAACCGTCCAGCAGCCGGTCTTCCAGCGACCGTACATTATCGTGACCGCCGCTGTCAGCAGTCATGAACAGTGGCTACACTCCTGCCACATCTTTCTCCAGTATAGTAGAAGGTACATCCAGCTTCTCGTAGCCTTATGACACGCCTCGTTCAAAACCAGCGAGTGGTTGATAATGGCATCTTTGTCACCTTAAAGGTGATCTTGGCTGGCATCAATTCACAACGCCCAATCTCAAACGTAACTAACGTTGGAGGGAAGCAGCCTACTCGAGCCATATAAAATTCATATGCTTTCCACTGTGTGCCAGCCTAGTCCACTCTAACTAGCTATGACGTCTTAAATGTTGCGCAATACCTTAAAAGTAAAGTAAATGATTCGAAAAGTTAATAACATGTCAAGAGTGATGCTAAAATAATAATGTGTTAAGTTTCAGTTTAGTAACTTTAACAGTTTTAGAAATTTGGACATTTTACGTAAAAATCACTGGCCCGAGAGGAAGGAGCTAGAAACTTCAAAATTTATATTCGGATTCTTTTTTCAATTTAATTTAATGGAAACAGCCTGCTGGATCTCTCAAAGTAAAATTTTGGTTGAAATTCACGATTTTCTGTTTTTGTGTACTAAAAGTACGGAAGCAAGTTAGATTAAGTAAGTGATTAGATAAAGCTAGGATATTTACATTTACGTAGAATGCAGATACGCTATAATAACAAAGATGTGAGAAGTTTTCAAAAGGTAACTACAAAACTATAGCTGTAGCGTCTCTCCAAAGGGCAAGTTGAGAGCTCATCTATTGCGTGCAGTGCAACTAAAATAATTCTCTCGCCAAAAGTATTTAACATAGCGACATCAGAATTTTATCACACATATTTACCTCTATGATGATAGCACAATTAAAATGAGAGCTTCATTGGCCTACAGCGAATGAAGCAATTAATTATTTAGTAACTTGAAGTGGTGTTCTGCTAGCACCAGCGGCTAGTCAGTAAGGCAAATGTTGTCGGCTGCGCCTTCGGCGGTCCGCACAGCGGCTATATCAATAAGAGCGTGGGAGCTAAAGTAAGGCCCCAGCTCTCTTCTACGTTCGCATCAGCGGGCACTCCGTGTCGGAAGCCGCGTCGTGTCTGTGCAGTTGAAAGGAACAGCCTTGGATGCCGTATTATGAACTCTGTATGCACGTAACAATGAGTTCGCATTGCGGTAAAGTGTTAACTGCAGAACGACCTCAGTGATTTATTCTCAGTTTGCGTTATGTCGTATTTTCACGTGTCACCGCAGGACAGACCTTCTACCATTACTAGCGTGGCATTTGATGAGTTTTAACATCAAATTTTGGGGAGCATTCACTTTGAACATTTCCATCGATAACGATTATTGAACAGTTTAATTATCTAGGGATAATAGGAACTACGCAATAGACTCTGAACAGCTCTGATAGTACAATAGCTGATAATAGCATTGCTTGGGTAAACATTTGTCTGAAATTTTACGCTTTGTCGTTTTTCAGAATATAGTGAAAATTGTTATAGTAAACTGCATTTTCTATGAATCCCAGACATCATCCTAAATCCTCAGTGTAGTGAATTTCAATGATCAATAACTTTATTTCTCCATCGGAGTGGGCACAGTGAACTTTAATTACAGGCGTCATGGTTTTGCTGATCACTTTCTCGTTGCCAGCATTCTAGTTAGAGAGCCTGTGCTGAGAACGACAACAGAAAAATTTTGCACCCGCCGCCCCACAACGTGACGACCTGATATACATCCTCATAGTGACACTACTAGCGCCGATCTTATGGGACTGGCTCGAAATCTGAACAGACATCATTTCTCGTATGTACAAACACGCTTAGCAGCGTTTTGTTTATAATGCACAACTCATTGGTGTAGCTAGTGTGGTCCGAGGTCTAGGGGAGAATGTTCCACCTCGGAATAATATTCAGACTTTCGCTTCTAGCGAACAGCACAATACAAGTTTAATATACTTTCTCGTTCAGTTTTGAAATACTAGAATTCACGTTTTGTTTGTAGCGGTGTTGTTCTGAAAATATAGATATTACTTCGGAAAAGTAACTCTTTTTCCAGGAGTGCAAAATTTTGCCAAGGTAGAAAATGGTAACGAGGAATCAATGTTACATTCGAATTTAAATGTGCTGCAGTCGAGAACACCTTGTCAATGTCTTACATTACTATTCTACTACACCACCAGTGATCTGTAAGTGAAATCAAATTAAGAAGTATTATCAAAAACCGTTTACACGCTAAAAACATTTTGAAATATAACCTATTAGCAACTGACACAAATTTCCGTTTTCAAGTCAGGGAAAATCGTTCAGGCAGTAAAGAAACTAACTTGACTAACAAATCTCACTTGTTCCATGGTAGAAGACCTTCTTTCGTTTCAAGATATAATATGATGGATCACCGAAGAAGTGTGTCTTACTAATGTTGTGTAAGTAGCTTTAAAAAATGATGTGATTTTACTCGCCATAAAATTATGCAACTAAAGAATTAACCGTATTTTCGCAATAACTTTCATCTACAATGCAGCACTTGAATATGTAGAGCTTGTAATTATTTACAAACGCTGCAGGTACACAGTCCCATGTCGCACAACAGGGGCGTGATTCAGTACGCCTGGTCAGGGGTCGCATGTAAAAGTGTAGACGAGGCATTTATCGAGCACTAGATGTTCAAGTAATAGTCTCGCTCCACCCACCATAAGTACAAAATATGACGTACGAAACAGAGTAGATGAAGAGCGACACTTCGGGCCATTACGGCTAGGTAAAGTGAATGTAGAGGAGCATCTCACAACACAACTGAAACCCTGATGCAGATCTTAAAAACTTCTTAATTACTCTCACGTAGCCCCCTTAATATTACTAGCCATTTTTGCACCTGCGATTCTGTAAAGAATCGAACGCCGATGTATAAAGTAGCGTCAAACTTCTCAATTCTGTAGAAATATATGTGTTTTTTTTTTTTTTTTTTAAATCATCAGTCTTCTGACTGGTCTGAATGTGTCTAGCCACGAATTCCTCCCCTGCGCCAACCTCTTCATCTCGCAGGAAAACTTCACCAAGTTCGCCATATACATTAAGAGAAAAAACGCACACTTGCAAGATATCAGACCCAGCAGTCGATCCCGCTCGAAACTTTGGGCTATAATTCTGATACAGTTACGAAGTTTTTCGCGAGGGAGTTCTTGGATAAAAATTTCGCGGTTCACTAGCCCTGTCAAATTCGGATAAAATTTCAAGGTTTCGGCGATACCCTCAGTCACCATCGTCAGCGGCTAAAACTGAATGTCGTGAGCTGGAAGGCTCTCTCGTTTCCACAGCCAGAACGGTATCCGATTGGCTGGACTATGTCCTGCTCGTACGTGCAGAGCTGGCCCGCTGTACGTCCACAGTCTTTGCTGGCGCTCTCTTTCTAGCGTTGCTTGCAGCGCCATCAGTCGCACCAGGCGGCTGAGTGCGAGAGATATTTCTCCGCGTTTTCTCCCTCTCAAGTGCACTCTCTTCCATACACTGCTAAGTGGTTAACCGGTAACTCTACTGAAGTTGTTTCCACAAAGTCTAATTTTAACAGCTTCTCTGATCACAGAGTTCCAATAGTTCGAAGAGTAAGCTAGTACTCTCGTTTGATCAAACAAAATCTTGTGCTCGCACTGGGTGATTTATTCCATCGTGTACAAACTCTAGGGACGGATCGATGAGAGGATATGGAACAAAAAAGGTCTGATGAACTTACGTATGCTTGGTTTCCACGCTAGAGACTATTTATTCAGTCACACATTGTTGCAAAGACTGCGGCCTAATACGCGCTGTACCATGCAGCCACAGTTACAGTGTGTGCTGAAAATGGTTTCATGTGCCTCAACGCATGCGTGCCCTCGCCGTAGTATGTTGTCTCTCACACGTTCACATTGGCCAGGCTGCATCGGAACAGTCCCAAAGGCATCATGAATACGTTGCTCCAGCGTCTCCACATCTGGAATGGGCTCTGCATACGCGATACTTCTGAGATTGCCCCATAACCAGAAATCACACGGGTTGAGATCCGATGAACGAGCAGGCCATGCAACTAGACCCCCTCGTCCGATCCATTCACCAGGGATGACACGATTGTGATGCGTCTGGACGTTAAGGGCGAAATGGGCTGGAGCGCCATTATGTAGTAGCCATATAACCCTTCGAATGGCGCTTCTTCCAGCAGAGGAGGCAAAGTCACCCGCTAGAAAGCCGATAGTTCCGGCCTGTTAGGCGACGTGGAAGGCTGGTCCCAAACTACGGTCGCCAATTACCCCGGCTCACACATTCCGGCTGCACCGATGCTGATGATTCGCTGTCACTGTGGTGTCACTGCCAGACACCACACTTGCTAGGTGGTAGCTTAAATCGGCCGCGGTCCATTAGTACATGTCGGACCCGCGTGTCGCCACTGAGTGATCGCAGACCGAGCGCCACCACACGGCAGGTCTCGAGAGACGTACGAGAACTCGCCCCAGTTGTACGACGACGTTGCTAGCGACTATACTGACGAAGCCTTTGCTCTCATTTGCCGAGAGACAGAATAGCCCTCAGCTAAGTTAATGGCTACGACTTAGCAAGGCGCCAATTGTATCAGTGCATGTATCTTACGAGTCTCATTTGTATAGTCAAGAGAGATGTATCACAAGGAGTGATTAAAAGTTAAGTATATTCCAAAGCTACGTATTTTCTTTATCGCATTCATTAAGTCTCCTGTTCCAGACTTGACGCCAGTCGGCGTGTGTGTACGCGTGCCTTTCGGCTTCCTTCTCAGCGTGGCGTAGCGAGCTTGTTACGCCACAACAGTCACCATACCATGGGGGTTCTGCATACTGCCCACAGATGAGTGTTGTGAAAGTTCTCACCAATAGGAATTTTCTATGACTTGTCCAAAGCATTTGATTGTGTGAACCATGACATTATCTTACAGAAATTGCAATTCTATGGTATAAATGGAATAGCATATGAGTGGTTTAAGTCATACCTACAGAAAAGGAAGCAAAAAGTTTCCTTATATGGGTAAAGTGATTTAAATAAGTTTGCCACTTCATCTAACCGGGGTGAAATTACATTAGGTGTTCCACAGGGTTCAATCATGGGTCCCTTTCTGTTCTTGATATATGTGAACGACCTCCCTTCCTACCTGAAACAGGAAGCTGAACTGACACTGTTTGCTGATGATACAAGCATCATTATTAATCCAGTAAAAGAAAGTCAAATCGAAAATGATACAAATAAGGCCTTTGGAAAAGTCAGTAATTGGTTTTCTGCAAATGGGTTTGCTTTAAACTTTGAAAAAACACAGTACATCCAATTTTCTGGTGCAAAAAGTACAGTTCCTTGAATAAATATAACACATCAACAGAAGTCAGTAGACAGGGTAGAGCATACTAAGTTTTTGGGTGTACACATAGATGAGAATCTTTATTGGAAAATTCATATTTTGGATCTCCTAAACCGACTAAGTTCATCAACTTTTGCGATCAGAATAATTGCCAATTTTGAGGATATTGAAATTAGTAAGCTAATATACTTTGCTTACTTTCACTCTCTGATATCATACGGAATAATATTTTGGGGTAATTCAACATTTAGACAAAAAGTATTTACTGCTAAAAAGAAAGTGCTTAGAATAATGTGTGGGGTTCATAGTCGCACATCAAGTAGACATCTTTTTAAAAGATTGAGAATTCTTAGAACAGGCTCACATCTACTCACTAATGAAATTTGTTCTCAACAACATGGACCAGTTTAAAAACAACAGTGACATTCATGATTATAATACCAGAAAAAGAAAGACTTACATTATCCTTTGCTCAACCTATCTTTGGCACAGAAAGGGGTAAAATATGCTGCTATAAAAATTTTCGACAAATTACCGTATGAAATAAGGTGTCTGACAGACAGCAGCAATAGCTTCAAAAATAAATTGAAATCATATCTCCTTGACAACTCCTTCCACACCATAGATGAATTCTTGAATAGGAATAAGTAAATCTATAAATATAGTATATGAATTTTGTGCCATTTAAGGGAATGGGCGAAATAATAGAAATATTAATCTTTAACTCTGTATTGTAATATATATATATATATATTTAAAATTGTTTCATATGTGCATTTCTTGTGCACTTGACACGTTCCACATGATAATGGCTGGCCGGTGTAGCCGTGCGGTTCTAGGCGCTTTAGTCTGGAACCGCGTGACCGCTACGGTCGCAGGTTCGAATCCTGCCTCGGGCATGGATGTGTGTGATGTCCTTAGGTTAGTTAGGTTTAAGTAGTTCTAAGTTCTAGGGGACTGATGACCACAGATGTTAAGTCCCATAGTGCTCAGAGTCATTTGAACCATTTTTTGAACATGATAATGGCTACCGTACCGTGCGATTTATCAATGGAACACACAACTAACTAACTAACTAACTGAAGGTATAACTCCCCGTGAAGGAGGCCTCGTTTGTGAATAGGATGAATGACACAAATCCCGGAATCGTAGTTACCCGCTGATGAAACCAGTGACAAAAGTGCTCCTGATGTGGACAGTCCGTCACTAGTGAGCCCTGCACACGCTGTAAACGATAAGGGTGGTAACAATTGTCATCGATACGTTCCACACGGTCGTCTGGCTTAGCATGTACTGGCGGGCCAACTGCCTGGACTTCCACAGAGTTCATCACATTTCCCTCCAAGTCTGGTGTCCGAACATTTCGGGTACGACCTTCATGATTTCCTGCTTCATGAAACGACCCTCTCTCAGACAACCAGGGAAACACAACAACTGAATGCTGTGGTTGTTGTGGCGGGGATAGGTCTCCTGATACAACCTTGCTGCCGACCGCCCGCTGCCATTTGCCTTTCCGTAGGTAAAGACCATGTCGGCGAGCTCTAGATTCGAATACGGAACCATTGTGTACAACGCTGTATCACATCCACAACATGATACAGCATGTATTAGAGCGCAGTCTCTGTAACGACGAATGAATGAAATAATGACCTCTAGCGTTGAAGCCATGCATTTCCGGACTTAAGTTCATTAGACCTTCTTTGTTCCGTACCCTCTCATCAATCCATCCATAGTTTGTACACGGTGGAAAAAATCACCCAATATAACAGACTGTACTCCGCCACAGCTGATACATCCGAGTGCCTGTATGTTAGGTGTGCTGATGTACGACGCAACGATCGGCAACCGCCCCTATAGAATGACCCAGGCAACTCTTGCCACAATCGCGAGGAATGTTATAAATTCCCGGCATTCTCAGGCTTAGATTATCTATAATGGGTCCAACATTTCTCAAATTTTTCTGGCTGCCCGAAAGACTGGTTTGATTCCTTGCCTGTTCAGGACGCTACCTATGTTGCGAGTTGTTGGACCGCAGAATGGAAGCCGCGCTGTATGTTGACCCTCTTGGCTTGTTTGAACGGCGTCGCGTCTTCGTTTCCTCAACAGCGCTGATCTAATTGTCACAGACAGAATGCCCGTCCCTTCCGAACACCGTCTTCAGGTGCTTAATCTCGGAACCGAGGTGGTCCACGTCCAAAACAGTTCTGGCTCTGTGTAGTACGGTGTTCAGCATAGCTCTCTTCTGAGCAGGATGGTGAAGGCTGTGTGCGTTGGGATACAGATCTGTAGGCGTCGTTTTTCTATACACAGAATGGTCGCGACGTCCATTTGATTTCCGTTCGACAAACACGTCTAAGAAAGGTAACTTCCCGTCCTCCTCGACCTCCACTGTAGATGTTGGGATGTGTGCCTCTCAAATGATCAACGAGCTGCTGTAGCACCACTCACTGCCATGCGGCCAGACTAAAAATGCATGGTCAACATATCTGAAGCAGCAAAATGGCCAGAAAGAGGCACTGTTCAACTCTCGCTCTTCAAAATCTTCGGTGAAAAATTAGCTACAGCTGGCGAGAGTGGCGAACTGATGACTGTTGCTTGAGTCATTTCATCATACGAGGGTGGCTTGAAAAGTTCTCGGAATAACCACAAGAGGTCAGCGCTGGCGCAACGAGTTGTTCACGTGACATTCATTGGACTGTTGCCTGCAAACACGTGCCACGTCAGTGCTCTTGGAAGACAACTTGGTGGTGACGTGGCTCTGCTGTTGTTCCCGCGTAGTGATTTTGCGAAGATGGAAAAAATCGAGATTCGAACAATGATTAAGTACTTCGTAAAGAAAGGTATGAAAGCAAAGGACATTGTGCCGATTTGGCTCAAAAGGTTCAAATGGCTCTGAGCACTACGCGACTTAACTTCTGAGGTCATCAGTCGCCTACAACTTAGAACTAATTAAACCTAACTAACCTAAGGACATCACACACATCCATGCCCGAGGCAGGATTCGAACCTGCGACCGGAGCGGTCGCTCGGTTCCAGATTGCAGCGCCT
The DNA here is from genome assembly GCF_023898315.1 of Schistocerca nitens. Classification (NCBI taxonomy): domain Eukaryota; kingdom Metazoa; phylum Arthropoda; class Insecta; order Orthoptera; family Acrididae; genus Schistocerca; species Schistocerca nitens. The sequence continues at coordinate 9,183,796 of NC_064623.1, read as the reverse complement.
AGAACCGCACGGCCACTCCGGCCGGCGTGCCGATTTCTAGAATACACTGGGTGACTCTGCTCCTTCATATTCAACTGTTGCCAAGTGGACAAATGAATTTAAATTTGGTTGGGAGAACTTAGATGACGATCCGCGCAGTGGTCGGCAAAGATGTATTACTCCAGAAATCATTGGAAAATTTCAGAAACTGGTCATGGAGGATCGCCGATTGAAAGTGCGTGAAATTTCTCACGCTTGCCAAAAGTCATCTGAAAGGGTATATCACATTTTAACTGAAGAATTAGAAATGAAAAATTTATCTGCAAGATGGGTGCCGCGACTCTTGACGCTGGATCAAAACCTCACGAGAATGGACATATTGGAGCCATGTTTGGCCTGTTTTACTAGAAACGAACAAGATTTTTTGCGCCAGTTTATGACCATAGTTGAAACTTGGGTGCAGTACTATACCCCAGAGACAAAGCAACAGTCAAACCAGTAGAAACGGGCTGATTCTTCGACTCCAAAGAAAGCAAAGACAATTCCTTTGGCGGGAAAAGTCATGGCATCAGTGTCCTGGAATGCGAAGAGGATTCTGTTTGTAGATTATCTCCCCACTGGACAAAAAATTACTGGTAAACACCATGATAACCTCCTGAACAAATTGCAACAAAAGATACATGAAAAAAGGTCAGGTTTAGTAAGGAAGAAAGTCATCTTCCATCAAGACAATGCGCGCACGCACGTACGTGCCACCGCCATGGCAAAATTACACGAGCCAGGTATGAATTATTGCCACACCCGCCGTATTCACCAGATATGGCTCCGTCAGACTTCCATCTCTTCCCAAAACTGAAAATTTTCCTTGGTGGACGAAGATTCACTTCAAACGAAGAATTGATAGCCGGAGTTGACAACTATTTTGCAGGCCTGGAGGAAACTCATTTTCGAGATGCGATCAAGGCACTGGAACATCGCTGGACCACTTCCATTATTCTGCTAGGAGACTACACTGAAAAATTAAAAAAAGTTCCAGTGATGTATGTACTTTTTTTCTATTCCGTTCCAAGAACTTTTCAAACCACCCTCGTAGTTTCCACCATACAAGAAGTACGTGGTTCAAAAATGGTTCAAATGGCTCTGAGCACTATGGGACTTAACTTCTAAGGTCATCAGTCCTCTAGAACTTAGAACTACTTAAACCTAACCAACCTGAGGACATCACACACATGCATGCCCGAGGCAGGATTCGAACCTGCGACCTTAGCGGTCGCGCGGTTCCAGACTGTAGCGCCTACAACCGCTCGGCCACTCCGGCCGGCGAAGAACGTGGTGGCGTAGTTTTCCGAAATAATTTCAAAATTTTCGGGGAGAATTGAGTGTCCAATAGTTTTAGTGTGTCTTCCACTGGTACCTCCGTAAACAAGGAGACTACATCAAGGCTAACTGTGGCTTCAATCGGGCCTATCTTCATCTGCTTTATGATATCAACAAACATTTGTGAGTTTTTAGTATGATGTGTTCAGCGACAGAACTACAGGTGCCAGTAGTTTAGTCAGATCCTTGGTCAGCCTGTATGTAGGACAGCCGATAGCACTAACAATTGGTCTTAGTGGGATGCCGTCTTTGTGTATTTCATGCGGACCATACAGCCTGAATGGCCTCGATGTTCTTGACCTTAAATTCTTCACAAGTTCGTCAGAGAAGCGAGAATTCTCAAGAAGCTCCCCTGTCTTCCTGTAAAGTACCGATGTGGGACCTCGGTATGTACTATTTTCCAATAAGAGACCCACATTCTTATGATAATCTACAGCACTGAGGATAACGGCAGCATTCCCCTTGCCAGCTGTAACTCTTCATTCTTGTACAACGATTTCAGTCCTTGTTTTCCCGCTCTGCTAAAACTGGTCTTAGGGGGTTTGGCTATCGCTAAAATCCGGCTATTCGACTCCACTGACAACCTCGGCCACTGGTAGTATTTGTGGAGCTGGAGCAATGTTTAACCCTTTACTGAGAACCGAGATGATGGCTTCGTCAAGTTCCTCGTCGGAAAAGTCGATGACAGAGCGGTGAACGTAGCCGTGCCCAGCGGTCCCTTGTTCACGGTTAAGGCGCACAAAGTTATCGGTCTGTTTCGCAGCTGACGTGTAAAAACTATCCCGTTGATGTGCAGCCAAGGTCATGTCAACCCATTCCCAGTTACAGGGTTATTTATTTATTCGTTCGGCATATACAAGGCAAATATTACAGTGTCATTACAATCCACCAGGAAATTACAACACTACACAATGCTACTTATAGTTTTGAGCCAATCTATGGCTAGGTCAGGCAAGTAATGTATGTCCTTCAGTTCACCACTATATCCTATCACTGCACACACCAGTAGGTGGTCCATTGTCTGGATTTCACCACATTCACACACGGGACTCTCCGCAAGTCCCCACTTATTCATTAGATGTTTGCATCTTCCCACGCTTGTTCTAAGGCGATTTAAGGCAACCCAGAGCTTCCGAGGGAGATCAAAACCATTTATCTTCTTGCTGGAGTCATCGATAAGCTTTTGGTTCTTGTGTGTCCCTTTGCGCCATGATTCCCCCCAGGCTAGCTTTGGGTCGAAGTCCTGTAATTCCCTGCCAATCTTCCAAAAGGGGGACCTCGATTTTAGCCTGTTGATGGGTGATAAGTCTTGGTGTATAGGGAGTTCTGGATTGTGTACGATCTTCCTATATATTCTTGAGGTCGCCATGGAGCGCCTTATATCAGGGGGTTCTATGTTGGCAAGGACTGGGAGCCAGTCACATGGGGTAGCCCTAAGTGTGCCTGAGATAATTCTCATCGTCTCTTTCAATTGGGTGTCTACTTTATTTACATGCGCACTTTTCGCCCAGACTGGTGAACAATATTCAGCCACGCTGTACACGAGGGCTAATGCTGACGTCCTTAGTGTATTAGCTCCGCACCCCCATGATGTTCCGGCCAGTTTAGACATAATGGCATTTCGAGATTTTAATTTCTGTTTGGTGTCTTCCAGATGGGAGCTAAACGTTAGTGTGCGGTCTAATTTTATTCCCAGATATTTGGGCTTATCTTCATGTCTGATATGCCGGTCATTCAGGGAAAGCTGTAGTTTCCTGCTTGAAGCTCTGTTATTAAGGTGCATTATGGTACTGGTCGTTTTATTGGGGTTGCGATGCAAATGCCACTTAAGGTAGTAGGTGTTCAGCGCTTCAAGGTCCGCATTCAATGTTTCTTCAAAATCTTCGAAATTTTTGCTTTGGTATGCGATGGCCAGATCATCCGCATATGCAAATTTACGCGACCTGGTGCTCGGCATATCAGATATGTATAAATTAAAAAGGGTCGGCGCCAGGGCTGACCCCTGCGGCAGGCCTTTGTTTATGACCCTGCTTTTGCTGCTCTTTCCATGGAGATAGACCTTGATCTTTCTGCCTGTCAGCATATTTTTTAGTAATGTGTACGTCTGATTGCATTTGATAATACGAGTAAGCTTGAGCAGTAGTCCTTCGGTCCAGACAGTGTCTATTAATACCAGGCCCGTTTTCAGCTTGTTCTGATAGCCTTTCTCTATATATGTTGTGAGGGACAAAGCTTGTTCACAGCAGTTCCTTCCCACACGGAACCCTGCTTGATAGTCCGGGAGGTTCGCCTCAATGTATGGTGCTAGTCTGGCCAGTCAGATACAGACGGTAACTATATAAGCTTGAAATCGTATCAGAATTTGATGCGGGTAGTGAACCGAGTTATTTCCATGCATAATCCTGATAGTAGGCAGTTACGATCTTCTGAAAGTATAGCTCTTAAATTTAGCGAGCACCGGTTGGTTGTCGCTCGCTTTCCCACTGCTGTCACCAAATGCTCGAGCGCGAAGTAGACCATCACACCCCTCCAACGCGCGGGATGTTGGAGCCCTGGGAAGAGGTGGAAGGGTAGGGGGGGAGATGGAGACATTTGCTGAACGTCTCTTGAAATACTATCCGAGAACAGATGTTGTTCTATGCCAATAATATTATGTAGACGATTTCATGAGATCTCAACCTCAGATAGGCAACGGCGTTGCCGCAGCGGATACACCGGTTCCCGTGAGATCACCGAAGTTAAGCGCTGTCGGGCGTGGCCGGCAGTTGGATGGGTGACCATCCAGCCGCCATGCGCTGTTGCCATTTTTCGGCTTGCACTCAGCCTCGTGATGCCAATTGAGGAGCTACTCGACCGAACAGTAGCGGTTTCGGTCAAGAATACCATCATAACGACCGGAATAGCGGTGTGCTGACCCCACGCCCCTCCTATCCGCATCCTCCTCTGAGGATGACACGGCGGTCGAATGGTCCCGGTAGGCCACTCGTGGCTTGACGACGGAGTGCAACCTTAGATACATATACGTTTAATTCTATTTTAATAATATTCTCTGCATCTATATATACGTCTCAAAATCAAAATAAACAACCTAAGCGACTGAAGAATTATCATGAAATGAGTTGACGATTTTCCATTTACAATTTAATCATACCAGCCACGTCGAAGAATAGCGCATCTCCTCCTCCACAACAACGATGTTAATAACTAAATACGACTACGCTACGTATTTACAGACAGACTAACACGTTTCATTCACTTACACTGCATTTGTGAACCACAACAGAAAAATGTTAAAGGCAGAGAGAGGTTCGGGCACTGAGATTAAAGCGCTCGGACTGGAAAGACTGTAAGACAGGGACGCAGTCTTTCGCCCATGCTGTTCAATCTGTCCGTCGAAGAAGCAATGACATAAATAAGAAGAAAGGTTCAAGAGTGGGATTAAAATTCAAGCACCAGCTACAGATTAGAAACCGCACACTGTGGCAATGAACAAATCATGTTACCAATGCTAAAACAGTATTTCACTAACCTCTTACTGACTTTACAGTACATCGCCCTATTATGCGGTTGCAGTGAAGCAGCGCGAATGACAAACACTCGGTGAACGCGAAAGTCTGAATGCAGTACTCTGAGGCGGTCATAACTGCGTGCTGTGAGAATTACGCACCAAATTTTCGCTCGGGGTCCTCTGCTGCCACTGGTATCTTGCAACTGTGCTTTTTTTCTCCTTACAATATGATGCTAAGTTGGAGATGTTTCCTCGTTACAGCAGCACTTGCAACGTACATCCTCAATTATTTGTTCTATGTATTTCATTCTCTATTTCCCGTACTGTTTGTACCTTCTACAGACCCCTCAAGTACCTGGGAAGTTATTCCTTGATGTCGTAATACATGTCCCATCATCCTGCCCTTCTTCTTGTCAGTGTTTTCCATATGTTCCTTTCTTCGCCGATTCTGCACAGAACCCCCTCAATTATTTATCCTATCAGTCCACTTGATTTTCAACATTCTTCTGTTGCACCGCAAATCCCAAACGGTATGATCGTCTTCTGTTCCGTTATTCCCATCGTCCATGATTCATTCTGCCTCAAACGCACATTCTGAGAAACGTCTTCCTCAAAACAAGGTCTGCATTTGATACCATTTGGCTTCTCTTCGCCAGGAATGCCCTCTTCTCCTGTACTCGTCTGCTTTTTTGTGTCCCACTTGCTTCTTCCGACATGGGCCATTTTGCTTCCAAGGTACCAGAATTCCTTAAATTCACCTACCTCTTGCTCACCAGTTGTGAAGTTCAGTTTCTCGCTATTCCCTTTTCTGCTACTCCTCATCACTTTTCTCATTTTCCGGTTTAGTCTCAGTGCATATTCAGTACTCATTAGCCTGTTAATTCCATACAGCAGATGTTGTATCTTATCACTGATATCCTTTCATCCTGACTATTGATTCCACTCCTGAACCTTTCTTTTATTTCCGTCATTGCTTCTTTCATATACAGATTGATCAGTAGACGCGGAAGACTGCTTCCCTGTCTTACACCCTCTGTAGTCCGAGCACTTCGTTCTTAGTGTTGTAATGTTATTGTTGCCTCATTGTTCTTGTACATATTGTATATTAACCGTCTTTCTCTGTAGCTTAGTGCTTATTTTATCAGAATTTAGAAGATCTTGCAATATTTCAGTGTCGAACGCGTTTGTCAGGTCGATAAACCCTATGAACGTGTCTTGGTTTTTCTTGAGTCTTAGTCCCATTGTCTAGCGCAACTTGAGGTCTCTGTGAAATGTTTACCATTCCTAAAGTCAAACTGATCTAACATATGAGTTAAATGTATTAAATATTTGACGTTAAGCATGTAAGCGGAAAGGTTTCAAATTGTGCTTAGAATCTGCTGGAATTTGCTACGTGCTCTCTTTATCAGACACCGGATGAGTAAGCATGAGCTGGTTTTTCACACATCTCACTGTTCATGAGGTCGTACCTCCTGATCCATGTGTCTAACAGTGATACATTCTTGCAGGAACATTCAATGGTGTATGGGGATACAAAGTGTGTTGCGAATAGAGTTAGTAGTCAAGAAGTAATAAACCAAAACGCCATGGCTAGAGTTGTGCTGTACCAACACAATGCTTCGGTAGTTTTGGTACAATACGTAAATGACTTAGTAAATGGTAATAATACCGGTAGTACTGGTAACATTGGTAGGGAAAGAAGCAGAAATGCATGTGTACGAGTGAAACTACGAGTCGATGACTTCTCTTTGTTTTTTTGTTCGTGTAGTTGTTTGTTTTGTACGTAATTAAAACCGCACATCATTCAGCGTGAGTCCATTGTGTATTATATGAAAAAAAAAGTATTGTGTACTGTAAACAATAAAACTGCGTATTACATGTAATAAAAATTGATTCCTCGCTTGACTTCTGCGCTTTTATGTAATCAAAAGAATTACATTTGATACAAGTCATGGGAGACTGGAATTCGAGTGTAGGAAAAGGGAGAGAAGGAAACATAGTAGGTGAATATGGATTGGGGGTAAGAAATGACAGAGGAAGCCGTCTGGTAGAATTTTGCACAGAGCATAACTTAATCATAGCTAACACTTGGTTCAAGAATCATAAAAGGAGGTTGTATACATGGAAGAATCCCGGATATACTAAAAGGTATCAGATAGATTATATAATGGTAAGACAGAGATTTAGGAACCAGGTTTTAAATTGTAAGACATTTCCAGAGGAAGATGTGGACTCTGACCACAATCTATTGGTTATGAACTGTAGATTAAAACTGAAGAAACTGCAAAAATGTGGGAATTTAAGGAGATGGGACCTGGACAAACTGAAAGAACCAGAGGTTGTAGAGAGTTTCAGGGAGAGCATAAGAGAACAATTGACAGCAATGGGGAAAAGAAATACAGTAGAAGAAGAATGGGCAGCTCTGAGGGATGAAATAGTGGAGGCAGCAGAGGATCAAATAGGTAAAAAGACAAGGGCTAATAGAAACCCTTGGGTAACAGAAGAAATATTGAATTTAATTGATGAAAGGAGAAAATATAAAAATGCAGTAAATGAAGCAGGCAAAAACGAATACAAACGTCTCAAAAATGACATCGACAGGAAGTCCAAAATGGCTAAGCAGGGATGGCTAGAGGACAAATGTAAGGATGTAGAGGCTTATCTCACTAGGGTTAACATAGATACTGCCTACAGGAAAATTAAAGAGACCTTTGAAGAAAAGAGAACCACTTGTATGAATATCAAGAGCTCAGATGGAAACCAAGTTCTAAGCAAAGAAGGGAAAGCAGAAAGATGGAAGGAGTATATAGAGGGTCTATACAAGGGCGATGTTCTTGAGGACAATATTATAGAAATGGAAGAGAATGTAGATGAAGATGAAATGGGAGATACAATACTGCGCGAAGAGTTTGACAGAGCACTGAAAGACCTGAGCCGAAACAAGGCCCCGGGAGTAGACAACATTCCATTAGAACTACTAACGGCCTTGGGAGAGCCAGTCCTGACAAAACTCTACCATCTGGTATTCAAGAAGAATATAATAATTCCAATCCCAAAGAAAGCAGGTGTTGACAGATGTGAAAATTACCGAACTATCAGTTTAATAAGTCACAGCTGAAAAATACTAACACGAATTCTTAACAGACGAATGGAAAAACTGGTAGAAGCCGACATCGGGGAAGATCAGTTTCGATTCCGTAGAAGTATTGGAACACGTGAGGCAATACTGACCTTACGACTTATCTTAGAAGAAAGATTAAGGAAAGGCAAACCTACGTTTCTAGCATTTGTAGACTTAGAGAAAGCTTTTGACAATGTGGACTGGAATACTCTCTTTCAAATTCTAAAGGTGGCAGTGGTAAAATACAGGGAGCGAAAGGCTATTTACAATTTGTACAGAAACCAGATGGCAGTTATAAGAGTCGAGGGGCATGAAAGGGAAGAAGTGGTTGGGAAGGGAGTGAGACACGGTTGTAGCCTCTCCCCAATGTTTTTCAATCTGTATATTGAGCAAGCAGTAAAGGAAACAAAAGAAAAATTCGGAGTAGGTATTAAAATCCATGGAGAAGAAATCAAAACTTTGAGGTTTGCCGATGACACTGTAATTCTGTCAGAGACAGCAAAGGACTTGGAAGAGCAGTTGAACGGAATGGACAGTGTCTTGAAAGGAGGATACAAGATGAATATCAACAAAAGCAAAACGAGGATAATGGTATGTAGTCGAATTAAGTCGGGTGATGCTGAGGGTATTAGATTAGGAAATGAGAAACTTAAAGTAGTAAAGGAGTTTTGCTCTTTGGGGAGCAAAATAACTGATGATGGTCGAAGTAGAGAAGCAATAAAACGTAGACTGTCAATGGCAAGGAAATCGTTTCTGAAGAAGAGAATTTTGTTAACATCTAGTATAGATTTAAGTGTCAGGAAGTCGTTTCTGAAAGTATTTGTATGGAGTGTAGCCATGTATGGAAGTGAAACATGGACGGTAAATAGTTTGGACAGGAAGAGAATAGAAGCTTTCGAAATGTGATGCTACAGAAGAATGCTGAAGATTAGATGGGTAGATCACATAACTAATGAGGAAGTATTGAATAGAATTTGGGAGAAGAGGAGTTTGTGGCACAACTTGACGAGAAGAAGGGACCGGTTGGTAGGACATGTTCTGAGGCACCAAAGGATCACCAATTTAGCATTGGAGGGCAGCGTGGAGAGTAAAAATCGTAGAGGGAGACCAAGAGATAAATACACTAAGCAGATTCAGAAGGATGTAGGTTGCAGTAGGTACTGGGAGATGAAGAAACTTGCACAGGATAGGGTAGCATGGAGAGCTGCATCAAACCAGTCTCAGGACTGAAGACCACAACAACAACAACAACAACAACAACAACAAGTAGAGTTTACATAAAAATATACTTGTGCTGTTATTTTGTACTCAAAAGAACGTTGTTTACCATGATCAAAGGCAAGACTTTCCTCTTATTAGTGACGAATACCAAAGTTGTTTATGAATAACGGAAAGATGTTTTATACAAGCTTGACAAAATATTGAAGTAATGTGTGATACAGTTTTGTTTTGCATTTTTTAAATTAATTGATGTTTTTCGGAAATTACGTTTTCTAGGGTGCTATGATAAATCGTATTTTCTATTTTAGTAAAACATCTCTCGGTTTCACTTTACAAGTCACCAATTTTCCGGTAAAGCCTGTATAAAATATTGACAGTTTCAATTTCGCTATAAATACTGTTTGGCTCTGAGCGCTGTGGGACTTAACTTCTGAGGTCATCAGTCCCCTAGAACTTAGAACTACTTAAACCTAACCAACCTAAGGACATCACACACATCCATTCCCGAGGCAGGAATCCAACCTGCGACCGTAGCGGTCGCACGGTTGCAGACTGTAGCGCCTAAAACCGCTCGGCCACTCCGACTGCTTGATTTTAAGTAACAGACAGGAGGATAACAACGTAGAACAAAAATGTTCCGAAGGGTAGGGGCCCTTTATATATCTCCACTCAGTTACCACACGGTTGACCGCTTCCCATTTCTAGGGGAATCTAGTAAGGCACTGATTGCATATGTAAACAAAGTGAGCGGTATCAGGTAAAATCCGACGGTTGTGCAACATACCTAATATGCAGGTAATGCGGTTACAAGTTTAATTGATGAAGGTTACTAGGAAAGCTACTGTAGTATACGCTTACTTACGATAGTCTACAGTAGCTGGAGGACTCGAAGTCATCGTTGATGCTGCAGATTTACTGTGCGGACAGCGAAATTGAGTAAGAGATAGATATTTTATCGTTTGACCATTTTGTGGGGGTTATCAGCGAGAAAATATTTCATAAAGGTTGGAAATTATGCGTTATGTTCATTGGTAGTGGTTGAGCGTTGTCGTTCTCATATACTGGACGAATGTAGCTCTCATAATTTGCGCTTCGTAATCTACGCCGCCCGAAGACATATACTCATATTCTAACTGTAATAATTGTCTTACTGCGCTTAACATTTAACATTATGCTTCTTAATTAGTAGGTTATGATGGCATTTTAAATTATTTAACTCTGCTAACAACAGTACGAAATACAGAAAATCCGTCTTTTCTAGCCCCTGGAAGGAATTATATAGGCAACCTGGGTTAGCCGTTCAGTGCTACAGGTTCTGCCTGCCGCCTTTGACAACTACTGTGCGCTGCTTGCAGAGGAGCGCAGCGCGCCCGGCGCCCTGGAGGAATTCCTCGCGCAGCCGGCAGAGAGGCTGCCGTATAAACGCGCGCCGACTATTCCGGGCCTGTGTTTACAGCTGCGATGCCCGCGCCGCTCTGTTTACGCAATCGAACTCGCTTTTTTTAAACCCCGGGGGGCGGGCGAGCGCGCGCGTCGAAATATTAATCTCCTGATAACTCTTCTCCCGCTTCCCCCCCCCCCCTCTTCCCCCCCATCCACCCCCCCCCCCGCAACCCTTTGATTTTAATCCGCAGCGGCCTATTAGCATCCGCCTCGCGCTGACACACACACACACACACACACACACACACACACACACACAGTGGCCGCCTACTATTTTTACAGCTTCGGCCACAACGGAGATTGCTCTTCCGTTTCTTTTGAAGTCCCGCTGGTACTTTATAGCGCGATCGCGCTCATTCACCTCGCCGTGCGTCGTATCAAAACACGGGCGCGACTCTGCCGTGTGATAGCGCGGCGAGGGAATTGCTGTCGCTTCCTGTCAACACCGACTCAAAGGAAGGCCTCGGCGCTTGTTCGTGACGTCATGTCAGCTAGGCACGGTGAAAGCCAGGTCTGTTGCAGGCATACTCATAATGGTGGTGTCTCTCTCTCTGACACAGGAAAATGTGAAACTATTGGCGGTACTTGACCTGAGAGATTTCTGCAATCAATTAATTGTGCAATTCATTACACTTGTTAACAAATAGTGAACTCCTGAACTTAAATTTCCACTTGTTTAAAGGATTGACATACAAAAACAACTTCATGGTCCAGCAGCAACAGAATTCGTGCTTCTTTATCTTATTTGTAAGTCTGAGGTAGTTACGTTTGTACTGGGTGGCTTTTACAAGAAACTGTGAACATACTGGTGCTCTTATTTAGGTATCTTGGTTGCCTATTGGGTGAGGAGCACTGAATGGTAATGAAATATCTTGCGACTGTACACGTTGGTGGAGGGGATGGGGGACAGAAGAAGAGGCAAGAGAGAGATACATATTTTATCAAATAGTTTTTTTTTATCTTATAAAGTTTCTCCTTTGAGTTGCAAGAGGGAATATTTATCTATTCTAATGTGCATGTTTAAAACAGTTTAAACTCAGCAGTATTTTCGATGTATGAAGCTATTTTGTTTCCTGTTTAGAATTCCTTTCGTTGAAAACGACTGTAATCTAAGGACTGGCAACAGTTGGACATTCGCACATGTAAATTAGTTCACATTTCCAGTGACGATGTCAAACTAAAATAAATAAATAAATAAATAAATAAAAGAAACGAGTTAATTGTAAGGGGGTTGGGGTAAGTTTCGATAACAAAATGGATCAAGTAAATATAGTTACTTGAATGTAAAATTTCCGAAGCTTGCAACGGGGCAAAGCATCTTCTCATATTGATCTACGTTTGTTTCGACAGGATTCAATAATACAGAACTATGATCTTCATTTGTAGCTTTACGATAGTAAGAAAATCTTTCATCTAAATAAAACTGCATACTCCAAAACAATACCAAACATTTTGTCCAAAAATAAGAGATTTATAGTGATAAGCACGCCCGGGCGTTTCCGCCTGCAACAGGTCTGGCGTTAGCCGTACCTAGCTGACGTGACGTCACCAACAAGCGCAGAGGCCTTCCTTCGAGACGGCGTTGTTCCTGTCCGGGCAGTGTAGCTGTCCGGGAATACGACGTGTCTGAGAGCTGCGTCCCCACTGTAGCCTACTGGAAGTTTGCAGCCATTCTCCACGTACCTGGAACGGATCTCCAGCTCACGACGGTAGACTAACTACTATACTAGCGACAAATGGAAAACTTGCACTGGAAAGCAATAGCCTCACGTAAATACACTAATATTTTAGGAATGTGTTTGAAAAGCCAGAAATTTTAGAAGTACCTCTAACCGGTTATACATCGACAGATTTTCAGATGCAAATGTGACTATCCCATCGCTATCTGAAACTCCTATCTCATGTCAACATCCTCTGAAGAAGTCATTTTAGCTCCAATTTTTAACTTTCTGTACTTTATACAGTTATGTCTACACCCAGTTTCAGTTGTAAACTGCCCTTTAAAAGATTAATACAAATGAGTTTATCTCAGATTAAGCCTCACATTAACATACTACCCGTTTTATATTAGCGACTTAGAGGAACAAGCCGTTTATTCATAATCCAGTTATGAAAATGCGAGTTATGAACTGTGCAGTCATATTGCATCATATATTCTTGGAAATTTACCTCTTCACTATTTTTGAAGAGTTACGATGTTTATTCATTATGAGCATCTAAAATGACAGCTCTACTTGAGAGCTAACCGAATTACTGTTAGTAATTTTTTATTCTAAGTTATTGGTTGCAATTAACTAAAATATAATTTATATTATTGTACTTCATATTCTTTGAAATTACATGTGGAACTATATATCTAAAATTATCTCATGACTTTTAATAGATATTTTGTAAATCTCAAATTCTATAATGTATTGGATTGTTTTCTTTTATACAAAAGGAAGAGGTCTGTCTGCATTATTGTATTTCAGAAGCTGTTTATGTGAGAGGCTTTCGGAGGCTGTCAGACGGTCAATGTATATTCCACCTATGTACTTGGTAATTAGTCACAATATAAGACAAGAAAAGTATTAGAATCTATGTTTTATTTCAAAATTTGTACTACAGCGACACAAAGATCCAGCACTTGATGAAGCAACAGCCCCCCAGGATATCAAGGTTGAGTAACTCATCATATGGAGCAGATAAATTATTAGGTGAAGTTTCATTAATTGTGATTGAAGTTTTCTAGTTTCACTCGTCTTCGTACTTGTGAATGGTGGAGGCCGAAGTTATTAAGTTGCCCCGACGGTATGATTCAGAATTCATTATTTACCACTTTCCAGCTACAGTCAGAACTTGATATACTGTATATTTTTCTCTCAGCGTCAGTGCTAATTAAACCGCTTCCGTCCTCTCACTATTAAGGTGGCATTTTAATTATCACGAGTGGTTTTAAACTTCTGTGGTATTTGTGTTAATGATCATAGGGGCTTGTATGAAACGGTTACACACTAATTTCTGCAATGCATTTTCTAAACTGCAGAGGAAGGAATGGAAGAAATGTAGGTGTAGTTAGCAGGGGCATGGGGACACATTGGCCGGCCTGTATTGTCACCACGACTGAAATTATCATTCCATTTGCGGTGAGTATTTCAAGAACACAATGAAATTTTTAACACGCAGAAATAAATAGTAAGTTGTCTTAAGCACTTTAGAAGCCTCATAAAAAAAGAAAAGCCTAGTATGGTTCAAAAATCAAACGGTATGATCCATCATCAAATTTATAAATATAATGAAAGCTCTAAGATGGAGTACCATACACATAGCTCCAGTTATAACGCACCATAATACCTACAGTTTTAGCCATCTTAGACCCAAATCGTCGTTTCAGCAAACCCACTACATTTAGAATTAAAATTATCTGTTCTTTAGTTATCCAGACAATATGTGGCACTTCTCGCCAAGAAAATTTCATTACTCGTTTCCGGAGGTATTTGACGTTATATGTCGTGTCTGAATCACTCGCTAAAGGACCCTAACACCATCTGTACATGTGCATATCGCTCTCCCCTGACTTTTGCCACCTCAGTGTTTAAGAGGACCTGCTGTTTAATGACGGCGCTGAATCACGTTACAGCTTAAACTTTTTTTTTATTTTTACTTATTCATATCATTGCTAGACATGAAAGAAGCTGTAAACAAGAAGACCCAGTGAGGATCGAACCCCAGACCGTTGATCTGTTGTCTGGCACGTGTAACGGCTCTTTAGAGAGTGGTTATACGGAAACGAGTATTAGATTAAATTCTGTAATACGAAATGATCAAAGAGCCAAAAAACGGTAGTAGTATTTGGAAGTAACAGTTAATTAAAATTTTACAAAGAGTAGATGTTCGAAATAGACCAACGCAAAGTAGTACAAAGGGAATCCAAGGAAGACATAACAGAGCTGTGTTTAATTTTGAATGCAATATATAAACCAATGCGCAGCATTATTAGATCTCTTGAGTTTTTATTTTCAACTGTAGCGAGTGTTTTCGCAGTTCTTCTGTGGTAGTCGGGATTTTGGGATTAGTAGCCTAATTAAATTGCATTCTTAGAACTGGATTAGACATTGCAGTGGTGGAGAATAGATTATTTTCGGATAAATGCACAGACGGAGTCAATTACAGGTGATAGAGTGTACGAACATTGATATTCAAGTGAATGGTGGTTGTACGTGTTAAACGAAACGGTACGATCGTATACCTACGATTATGAAGAGATTCATTGACAATACGGAACTTTTATGTTGAATTAGGGCTTTATTCGCTGTATACGAATTATTAAAGAGTATTGGGACCGAAAATAGTTTGCACCTTATCACACTAGCATCTTCGCCGCTCGCTGTCAAGGTGATTTCGCTAATAAAAGAGAAGTGAAAAACAGTGATCGTTAAAAGACTAAACTTGTGCTGAACAGATGTTGAAAGGATTCGAACCCATCATTAATATCGTGTCGTGAGAATTGAGAAGCTTAGACATTGTAAGGCCCAGAGACATATTTATAATTTATCGGACATTAATGGCAAAGGACATTTTCATGGGAAAGCATACCTTTGGTGATAGCTACACGAAGGAATGTAGTGTTATCATACCGAAACAGTACACCCTAGGATCAACTCTCCTTTCGTTAATCTACCAGTGCCATCTCTCATGAATTTAATAACTTAATCTGTCAATAAAACAGAAATATATGAGACATTTCCTGTGTTTACTAACTTCCATAATCAGCTAGTGCATAGACAATAATATCTGTGAACACGGAAGGAAGCTGATAAACTATTTACAAACATATTTAATAGGATTCAACGAATGAATACAGACTGCTAAGGTAACTAAATGAAATTACTCAGGGAAACAAATTAGCAAAAATAGACTGGAACTCAAGTGGTATCTTACTCCAGAGTAATAAAAAACAAAAGTGTCTTTGGCTCCGTCTTGGATGAAAGTGTATGAATTATCTCTGGAAAAGTGCGATCAATTTTCAACTGCCAGTTCGCACGACTAGATTCACAACGTGATTCAGAGATGTTTCATGCCCGGGAATGGTTCTTAATTAGCCGGGACAATATGGTTCAAAATGGCTCTGAGCACCATGGGACTTAACATCTGTGGTCATCAGTCCCCTAGAACTTAGAACTACTTAAACCTAACTAACCTAAGCACGTCACACACATCTGTGCCCGAGGCAGGATTCGAACCTGCGACCGTTGCAGTCGCGGGGCCCCGGACTGAAGCGCCTAGAACCACTCGGCCACTGCGGTCGGCCCCGGGTAATATATAAACAAACTTTTGAGGTCAGCTCCGCTGCGGGGGGCGGGGCAGATTGTCGAAGCGATATCTGTGCATTCGCGACGACGGTGGTTGTGTGGGCATACACGAAGCCAGGAGAAACCCTTCTTCACCTCAGGATCGGGCAGTTGCTCAATCTCACTGATGGGGTTAACGCGGCTGTATTGGGCGACGGAACGGCGACGGCTCTTTGTCGGGCGAGCGTACGTTTCGGCGTGACAGTCCCGTCGTCAGCGGCGGCGACTGAATGGCGCGTCGGCCATAAACATGGCGGCCGGCATGAAATTTTACGCGCGCCGTCAGTCCGGCGCAAGCGGAGCCGGTCACGTCGCGCTTCATTTGCTAAATCGCTGCGTGCGCCGTTAGCCCCTGGACAACAGAGGGAAGCCATCCAGACACCGGCAGGGCAGGGGCAGTAGCATTTGTCTGATTGCGGAACCTGGTACTTACCACAGTACTGTCACTGTAGCCCTAAATGCAGGCTTACAGCCTAGAATTTCAGCCTAGGTGATCCATTTTATCAAAGCTTCTCGCCAGTTCCTCTTTCTGTGACTCACATGAGTGATACTATGACACACAAAAGTATCTACATACAATACACTTTGAGCCCGGGATCTGCTGCTTACGAGGCAGTCGCATTATTCTCTGAACCACCTAGACACAGCGTTTATCGCAAATGTGCAGACTATGTTGTCACGTTCCCCGACGGACTCAGATTCCAACCTAGCGCCATCTATTCACGGTACCCATCCATTTCTTGCATGCTCGCTAATTTTAGATTCTCGCCGGAGATCGAATGTAAATGTGCATCCCCACTGAAGGTTGTGGATTCATTGGCCATTTAGGCGAATCATTTATATGAATGTATGGTGTCTGCTCTTTTGGGCACGTCTGAAGTGAAATGATATCATATCGCACTGACGGCTGGCAGTCCCCACCTGGGGAATTTCGGCTCCCAAGTTGGCAGTCTTTTCAATTGTCGTGACACCTGGCGACTTGCGTGTCGACGAAGACGAAATCATGATGAGGACAATACAGCACTCGATGCACGAGCAGAGAAAATCTCTGCCCCAGATGGTAATCGAACCAGCGCGTGCTGCGTGGCAGTCAGAGGTGCTGACCACTCAGCTAAGCAGTGGGATACATGTCCAAAAGAAAAGACACCATACATTCATATAACATATAATTTATTACTGTAGTAATTGAAAAAGTTAGGTACCTGAAGATGGGCATGATAGCTGGAAACATGTTATGGTATTGAAATAAAACTGTTTCAAAACATTTGCGGCTGGTTGTGTTGTTGACCAGCTAACCTTAACGACTGCAGAGTTCACAAGATCCAGCAAAGTATATAGACGGGCAGCATCCTTATTTCATTGAGCAGAACATGTGTGCAAGCAATTAAAACTTTATAACAATAGATCTACTGCTGTCCCAGAACCCCCACCAGTAGAAGATCGCGTTTCTAACGGCTTCTAGGTGCGGTAAAAATTTGATTTTTAATACTTCCTGTAATAAAAGATGTTCCTCAAAGAAGTGTAGGCGCCTCGGTGGTCCCGGTCGCCTACGGTGGACTGGATGGCCGAGCGGTGACCTCTCCAGTTGTCAGGATGCTAGGAAATGACTGTGGACGCGTCAGAAACGCCAAAGAAACATTATTAATTCATAAAACTTTTATTCCTGCCGAGTACAATGTGGCTTGGTGATATCAACGACCTTCCCGAGTCCTCGCTGACTCGTAGCGATGACACCAGCTCCGGGCCGCACCAGTCTTGCTAGTGCAGCGCCGCGTGCTGTGACGTAGCTGAGGAATGTCCTTACTTCGTACTTCAGCCGCGCATGGCTGGTGGCGCCTGGCTAGCCGCCCAGATCGGCTGCGGACAGCAGGCCGCTGCGCGTAGGAGGCTCTGGGTTGGAGCCCCGGCGCTGTCGGCACGAGAGGCGTTCTCGTAGTGCGGGGTGTACTCTATCCCACCTCGTCTTCTTCCATGCTCCTCCTGGTGGCTCGTCCGCGGTGGACGGGCGGAATGGGCTGCAGTCCCCCAGGGTCGTCGGCTCACACGGTTGTGACGGCGGATGCACAGGACCTATGCCCCGCGCGATCTCGTCGACGGCTCACTGATGTGGTCAGCATTGGTGGCGAGCGAGTCTGCCGCGATGTCTGCTAATCCTGGGTCGGTGATTGACAGCGGCAGCAGAGAGGACCAGAGCTGGTACTGTCCCCTCACGCCTGCTGCTGGATGGGCCGCCCTTACTGCAACATCTCCTTAGTAAAGATTAACATGTCGGTCACCGAGCTGAGCGCTACGCAGCGACCCAGTACACACCTAACTGCAAGTCTAACTGCGAGTCGAGTGCCTTGTTGCTATCAAAGCTGGCGTATTTAAAGGAAGCACGAGCGATGTCCTGACGTCGTGCTCGTTTGTAATGGCCGCATTCGTTCCACTTATACTGCTGATTCATCTGTCGGACTCGCCCCTAAGGTGTTCTTGCGACAGAGTTACGTGTTGTTACGGCAGACTTACGTGAAGTTGTGAAATGCAGTACAGCTGACGCTATACCTCTGTCTTGCACTCTACGAAAGTCTCCGTCCAACACAAACCCGCGTGCTAAGCAATTCTCTCTCGCCTGTTGTGTGTAACCAGGCCATTGCCCTTGCGTGACGACACATTCCGATATATGTGCAATCCTCTTACCTCTTGGCTAACCTACTGTAGTCTCAGAGTCTTTCGAGGTGGCATGTCTGGATAAAAATGTCGAAAGAGAACAAAGACGGACGCCAAGTGCTCGTAGGGAAGCAGGAACGGCAGCGTCGAACTTGTCGCCGGCCGCTCGCACCCCCGACGTCACTCGGCCACGTGGGAGGACGCCTACGAGAAAGACAGACCGAGGAGAGCACGTCACGAAGGTAGGCCTCAGCTCGCTCGCTCAGCTCTGCAGACAAACTGCGTTTCGACACCTGTTCACTCGTAACTAGGTGCGAACATACGAACTAGAACATCTTCTACTCGAATCCATTATTATGAAGTCTTACTGTTATTAGTCCTACAACGATTGGAAGTCCGTAGGCCTACTTATAATTTGTTGCAGCTGTACTGGGGTTTAATAAATTACAATCATGAGAGAACGATTATCAGTTGCACCACTTCTTGTATGAAATGAGTACTACTAAGCAGAAGACATTACATGCTATAAACAAGCCGCTATACCATTTATATCAAGTAGTGATCTTAAATTAAATTTTGCTGTAGTACTGTTAATCAGTAAGACTCCATAATTGCAGATTCCAGTAGAACACGCAATTCTCGTTCGTATGTACACGCTCAGCTGCGAGTTAACAGGTCTAGAAACTCGTTTTGTCTGCTGAGCTGAGCGAGCGAGCGAGTTCACGCCTACCTTCGTGACGTACGCGCTGCGGACTGTCTTCCTCGTGGGCCTCAATCACGCGAGAGGCCAGAGCTGTTGCGAGCTCCCCAATTCACCTTCTGCGCATGCGTAGTTTTGGCCCCCTCTGATTGGTGCCCGAGGCCGCACCCGTGGCTATATAAGCGGAATACCTTACCGGCCCCGGTACTCAGTGGTTTTACTCCTGACGACGATGGTGGAGACAGCCATCGAAAGTCTGAACATTTTATTTGAATTGACGCAGCTTGAAAAAAAGGGGGGGGGGTGGCTCTGAGCACTATGGGACTTAACATCTGAGGTCATCAGTCGCCTAGAACTTAGAACTACTTAAACCTAACTAACCTAAGGACATCACACACATCCAAGCCTGAGGCAGGATTCGAACCTGTGACCGTAGCGGTCGCTCGGCTCCAGACTGTAGCGCCTAGAACCGCTCGGCCACGGAGGCCGGCCAACTTGAAAACTGAGAAGATTTCAACAAGTTTGTTTGTGTGGCCATCCTCCACAGCAAGCATATAAATACTTTTCGTAAATAAAACTGCCTTTTCCTATTGCTAGTTACTTTATTTACCAAAAATGTTCAATTGTGTGTGAAATCTTATGGGACCTAACTGCTAAGGTCATCAGTCCCTAAGCTTACACACTACTTAACCTAAATTATCCTAAGGACACACACACACACACACACACACACACACACACACACACACACACACACACACACACACACCCATGCCCGAGGGAGGACTCGAACCTCCGCTGGGACCAGCTGCACAGTCCATGACTGCAGTGCCCTAGACCGCTCCGCTACTCCCGCACGGCTTTATTTACCCCAGACGCGTTTCGCCTTCTCCTGTTCTAAGGCATCATCAGTGGGATCTATAACAGTATCGTTTTGTTAGTTTTAGATTATCAAACAGTTCAATTCGCGATTTTTTTGTAAAAAAAAGTAATTACTTACGATTTGCTGATCTGCGTTTCCTCACATCTGGTCTGGAGGTCGCACTACCACTTTTGTCACAGACATCTAATCACATCTTTGTGTTCTCGCCTTCCACACACTGTTCACCATGTTTCTCACTCTTTTTTGTGATGGATTGTTGTTCTTTTGTCACTCTATACAACTATTTCGACGTACACTGTTTTTCACAATCTTCTTTAGTATGTTTACCTATTTATTGCCAGCCTAACGAAGTATATTTTCGAGACTAGCTTCTATTTATGATACTTATACCGTGTGTGTGTCTAAGAGAGAGAGAGAGAGAGAGAGAGAGAGAGAGAGAGAGAGAGAGAGAGAGAGAGAAAGGGGGGGGGGGAATAGAATTGACGAGTTTTTCTTTTTTTTTGTGGGGGGTGTGTACTAGCTGATAAGGAGTGGTTGAAAACTTTCGTCACAGCTGATTTGACTTTTCGTTTAAATATTCTGTGGATGGGTTCATAGCTGAGTGAGTGTAAAGATGTTGGGTTCTATTATTATTACATTGGACAGTATTATTATATTAATACTTGTTGCGAACATTATTCTATTATTTTATCTATTAGTGTAAATAATGAATTGCTTCGCATGTGTACTTGGTCATTCAACAGGATTTTCCCCTCTGCTTTGGTTTTCTGTATGTGGTAATTTTCTTGCATGGCTAGGAGGTGTTTTTTACTGCTGATTCAAATTATTTTCACGTCATCTTCTCTAGTGGTTGGTTTGTGGTCATTTTCTCTTAGGTGTTCTGCAAATGTGGACTGGTTTGTCTCATATTTCCAGGCTCTCGTATGTTCTTTGTATCTGACATCAAATGTTCAATCTCTTTGTCCTATGTATGTGCCTTCACAAATGTTACACTCTACCTGCTTCCTGGTATAGGTCTCTGTTTTTTGTCAGTTTTGGGGTGTATTTTTGTATAGAATTGTCTGTTGTGTATGCTATGTTTATTCCCTGTCTTTTGAAAATGTTGGTGTTTTTATGGGTGAGTTTGTGTTTGTATGTCATTGTGTACCATCTTGTCTTTTTTTTCATCTTTTTCTGATTATCCTGTGTAGTTGTTATGGGGCTGCGTGTTTGTGTTTGTTTCTGTTGTGTTGTTGTCTGTGGTCGGCGGAAAGACTTGGACAGTGGAGCAGTTTGCGCGTGGTCGCGGGGGATAGAAAAATTTCTCAGCGCCGACCTCTGCTCTTGTGTGATTTCTGTGGCTTCTGCAGGGAAGTCGCAGTATGCGTTCAGAAGTGAATATCTACTGGAATTGGTACCCTGGAGGTATATCTTCAGCTCATTTTAAACTAATACTTCCGTGCCACGACTTCCATGGCGCAAGTGCGCATAAAAACATTTCACTCGTCTGTAAAACATTGTATGGGGTGGTAGATGGGCATCCGATCCGAACCATGCATGATCAGTACATTTCCAAAGCACTGTCAAAAGACGAGCTCAGACTGCATATGATAATCCACGTACGATAGGATGAAACCGTCGTCAAAATCCGCGGAGGAAGCAAAGAATTAAAAGACACACAACC
Organism: Schistocerca nitens; assembly: GCF_023898315.1. NCBI lineage: Eukaryota > Metazoa > Arthropoda > Insecta > Orthoptera > Acrididae > Schistocerca > Schistocerca nitens. Next base: position 9,161,922 of record NC_064623.1, on the reverse strand, counting down.
CTAAGGAGCCGTCAACATACGAAAATATATTCGCAGGCGTCAAATAAAACTGCAAGTTACAGCACCAGCCACACACTGAATACCGTGAAGTCGAGCAGGCGACACCCCATGACGGGTTGAAGACCGCGACATGGAACAAAGTAGTCAATAGCGATGTGGTCACATCATGTGCCACAACTTCCAAGGTACAACTGCGCATAAAAACACGTCACTCCACGGTAAAACCATAGATGAGACGACTGTCCGGGGTCGTCTTTTGACAGTGTTTTGAAAATGCAACACTGACCACGTATGGTTCGGATCGGATGCCTATCTGTCATCTCATCCAAGCTTTTACCAAGGAGTGACATGTTTTTATGCTTACTTATACCTTGGGAGTAGTGGGACATGAGGATGTACCTCCAGGGTACGAAACCGGTCGTCAAATAGTGAAAACGTAATAAAAAGCTATTGCGGACTTTTACTTTCACTCAGTTTAATATAGACTGTTTCACCGTCTCTGATTTTAAATCGTTTGACTGTCCTCCACAGTACGTCCTGTTTTGTTGTTGGGATTATCGGCGCGAGTTGTTAGTAGCCAGATTGATGGTGTTGCGTACTGAACTGTAAGCAGCGAATGCACTCCACTCCACTTGTCCGATCTTGCAGTCTTTACTGAAAATACTTGCATTGCTACAGGACTTTTTGTTATTGACATTGGGGCAGTAAGGAGTTTTAACTCTGTCTGAGGGGTCAAAGCTATGCTGTGGACCGTTGTGTAGACTGATATTACCTCCTTGGCGTGGACTAAAGGAATGTTTCGAGATCCCTACCAGAAGAGGGGACAGGTCAGTGGTTACGTGTGCTTCGGCGTCCAGGAATAGATGTCTTGGCGCTCGGAGCAGCGGTAGATGAGGAAATACAATAGGGGGCTGACAGGGAGCGGGATACAGAAACAGGACCTGGAAGACGTTAGCTTTAGCAGCTGACAAGAAAAGAACAATGCCAGATATGAAAATGTGAAGGTCAGCAAAAACTACTCGAAACACTGACCAAAAGAAAGATCCATCCGCTGTAGCCTAGTTCTTATTCTGCCCAACAATAAAATCGTGTCTGCCACGTTGCATACTGGGAAGATGTCAGCAGCACGAAAACATCTTCACAGTCACTTGAACAATAAGACTTGCAGCCAACAGCCGTATTGTAATTCAAACGTCGTTTATTCAAAACATACACAGCATGATGATAAAGTATAATAACTGTACTGGCAACAAAAATACAGTTTGTGACTAAACCGTTGTTAAACAACATCATAAATGTACATAATAAAAATATACTTTTGGAACCCATACAAAACAAAACTGAGTATCTCATTTACGAATATACTGCTTAAATGTTGTTTTTACTTTTTACACTATCGTGTGTAGTTTAGGTGTGCGAAGTTTTAATATGTGAGCTATGAATTGCCTTTGCAATTACTTAACACACACTGTGACTGAATATGGGGCGCATTGTGCTTCCCTTATCTGGGTTAGCGAGGACATGAAAGGACGTGCTTCGCTTTTGTCACGTTTGTGTGATTTATTGTCTGGATTCTCGTTCTTATGGACTCTTCAGAGTTCATTGTGTTGCTTTCATACTCTTGGGTTTCCATATGGACGTTTCTAAGTTCGTGGTCCTGGATGTGTATGTTATAGATATGTGGCGTTTGATTTTAGTGATTGACGTCTTCTAGGTTACTTTATAGGTCGTTGTTACATACAAGTGACAGAGCGAGGTGGCGCAGTGGTCAGCTCACTGGAGTCGCATTCGGGAGGATGCCGGTTCAATCCCGCGTCCGGCCATGCTGATTTCCCTAAATCGCTTCAGGCAAATGCCGGGATGGTTCCTTTGAAAGGGCACGGCCGACGTTCTTCCCCATCTTTCCCTAATCCGATGGGAACGATGACCCCCATGTTTGGTCCCTTCCCCCCGATCAGCCAACATATAAATAGATAATTTGCCGTACGAAATCTACGTTACTGTTACCCCTGTTGGTACATACTGACGGTGGATGTTACCAATGTTGGCAACACTGTTTTATGTCCAGTACGTGTCCTGGAATTAGTAGGAAAGTTGGCGAATAGTTTCGTTGAATATTTATGGGCTTTTACTTGCACTAGTTACGCATTTGCTACGCAAGTGTGTTCGTGGACTTGAGGGATATGACTGGGCTGCAGTTTAGTAATATCAGTGGAGCATGTCTTTATAGTTTTTTGTGACTTCAGCGCTATTTGTGTACTAGGTTTTAGACTGTGATTTACATTATGTATTGTAGGCCATTACAGTATATGTGATATTATTTGGTTTGCCATTATCAAACGAACGTTTGTTCATTATTTTTTCGTTGTCTCTGTTTACTCCAGCCCTTTGGTTTTATGTTAGTATGTTGTTCTGTTTTATTAATGGCACAGCGCGACAATTATTGAACAATATGAAATAAAATCGTCGTAACTTCTGAACGGTTTTGCATTAGGATGTTCAAACTGCACGGTTGGCCGCGGGGCATGATGGGAACTAATATGCGCATGAATGCATGGTTTAGCGACGAAGGCCATTTTCATTTGTATGGATTCGTCAATAAGCAAAATTGGCGCATTTGGGGGGCTGAGAATCCGCATTTCTCGATCGACCATTCTCTTCACCCTCAACGGGTGGCTGTGTGGTGTGCAGAGTCCAGTCACGGAATAATGGGTGCGATATTCCTTGATGGCACGGTAACTACCGAACGGTACGTGAAGGTTTTGGATGGTGATTTCATCCCCATTATACAGAATGACTCTGATTTTGACAAGATGTGGTTCATGCAAGACGGAGCCCGAGCGCACCGAAGCAGGAGAATGTTTGATGTCCTGGAGGAGCACTTTGTGGACCCCATTCTGGCTCTGGGGTACCCAGAGGCCACTGGCATGGACCTCGATTAGCCGCCACGTTCTCCGGATATGAACACAATGCGCCTCCTTTTTGTGGGACTATATTAAAGACAAGGTGTAAAGGAATAACCAAAAACCACTGCTGAGCTGAAACAGCCATTCAAGACGTCATCGACGGCATCGATGTTCCGACACTTCAGCGGGTCATGCAGAATCTCGCTATTCGGCTTCGCCACATCATCGCCAATAATGGCAGGCATATCGAACATGTCCTAACCTAAATCCGAATATCTGAAGTGACGTCTACATGTTGAATAAAGCGTGTGCACGCCGTAGTTTGTAACTAATTTACGTTTTTTTAAATATAGTTCAATAACTGTTCAAAATTGTTCAAATCGCTCTGAACACTATGGGACTTAACTTCTGAGGTCCTCAGTCCCCTCTAGAACTTAGAACTACTTAAACCTAACTAACCTAAGGACACAACACACATCCATGCCCGAGGCAGGATTCGAACCTGCGACCGTACCGGTCGCGCGGCTCCAGAGTGAAGCGCCTAGAACCGCTCGGCCACACCGGCCGGCTCAATAACTGTCACCCCGTGTATCCCGCATTTTCAGGTCCCGGTTACGGATATACATGACTTCGGTTTCGGTTGTTTCGCTGGTGTAGTGGATTACACAGGTACATTACTTCATCGGAGGAAGTAATTATTGTATAAAAACATTCAAGCAATGGAAGTTAGATGCCGAATTTTGTTTTGGGTGGTTACCAAAAGTATATGTAATTTTATGATCTAAATTGTCGCCGTCTTAGTCACAAATTGTGATTTTTCTTGTCGGTACTCTTATTACACTTTACTATCGTGCTGCGTATGTCTACATATACAGGGGCCTGAAGATGACGAACTTTCCCTTCGAAATTGGTAGCGTGTTTTGAATAAAGGTGGGAATTACAACAGAGCTCTTGGTTTCAATCTTAATTATTCAAGTACTTCACGGTCGGTTGGTGTCTCCCTGTCCTCGGTGGAGTACCAGAGACTTGTTTATAGTCACGCTTGTGGAAGGCGTCAACTCGGTTAGGCGATGCCGGCGTCGGCGCAGTAGCTGCTCACGCTTAGTCACGGGTACGGAAACAGAGGCAGCTATCCTCCTGTTCTTAGGATGCTGCTCCGTTTTATGAGAGTCACCTGGAGGGTGAACTCATGCGAAGTGAAGCGAAACTATCAGCAGATCTCAGAGCAGTTATCACGGAGTCCTCATCGAGTTACCTCGAAGCGGCCCTGAAGTTATCTACTGTGCTCTGCAAGCACTGGCAGACTGGACGATACACTACGAGCTGGTGCACCCAGATTGGACTTAGGATCTGGTAGGTATAAGTTACTTTGTTTGGACTTTGCATTTTAGTAATCATTAGTGGACTCAATCCTGTATGTGTAACTTTGTTTGGACTTCGCATTTCAGTTATCATAAGTGGACGCAATTATTCTGCACTGGGACTTCTCACACAAGATGAATCAAACGCACTGTGCCTTGAACAATTACGAGGACTCTTATTAATTCTGTCACTGGTAGATGTGCAGCCACTTGGTTATACTGAAATTTATTTTGTATTAAACAGAGCTCTCCATGGCGGCAGTCACTACACTATCGTCCACCACGGATAACAGTAAAGAGCCGTCTGTACATCTGCTTGACTACAGTGGCGGACAAAAGCTAGTTTCACACAGACAGCTGAGCTGAAGCAGGTAGCGTCGTCGCAGGACGAAGAAGTTGTAATGAAACAGCCACTGAGACGTCACGAACAGACGAGGCTACGTAAGGAGTGTAGCTCCTGTTCTTGCTGGAACTGCGTTTTTAATTTACTGGGGGTGTCTGCAATGCCCGAGGGGCATGAGTAGGTCAATCCACCTGTGGTAAAGACCACGGTACTGCTGTCTTTACCCACAATACAGGTGGCTGTATTCTGTACCAGCTCTAGGAGCTCTCCATGAGAATGCAGGCTATGGGATCCTGCCCACTTGTCTAATATAGGGTGCCTAGGAAGCTGTTTTCTCGGATAGCTAGTCAACAAATCAAGCAAATCTTACATTGCAAAAAGTTTCCTTTAATTTAATGGTCACCAATTTTTTTGTTAAAAGATTACCGGTTTCGGTCTTTACTGGCTATCATCAGATCTGTTTCATAAAAACAGAGTCCTAATATACTGCAGCCATAGTGTCATCGTCAAATGTTAAATGCGGAATCAGCACCAGCATCGTCAAATACATATAAATAATTGACAATACTTAAGTTGGCGTCTTTACAAAGACTGGTTGCAAGCAAATGGCGACATGCAGATAATCAATGTCCCTCAATGTACAGAACTTCCGTGCAAGCAGTTAATACAGATCACAAGCCAGGGCTCGTCCTCCAGTGCGTCTTTTACTGCGACTCTTCTAGTGCGCCCGAGGCTAGCTGGAGCGGCCCTTATATTCTCTTCGTATACGTGCCGCTCCTGTCTTAGGGCCGTCCTATTGGCTGACGACGTCTCACAGAGTTCTCTGCTGCTTCCTTCAGGCCGACGTGCCGGCGCTTCATGTTATGCCGGAACACGGGCTTTCACTGCGGATCATGCTTCTGGAATCTTCCCGGACTACCAGCCAAGCTAAAAACGCCGCTTTAAAGCAACGCTTCGTACTGGTTGTGCTACGTTTAATGACAACGTCCTATTGCCGTCTTCCTATTGAGGTGCCTCATGTGAGCTGAAAACTTGTCACAGTTGCCGTTGTAGTTGGCTGTGAGAAGTAAAATGACACCAGAGGCCATCTGTTCTGTTCCTGTTACTGTTGCTACCAGGCCTGGTAGGGTACACCCACACAGCTTCACACGGTGAGTGACCACAGTGAAGCACGGGGAGATGCCGCGTCATCAGTTTCAAGGCCACGTCATCACCTGGATGTTAGCCCGGTAACATTTCATCAATACGTCACGAGTTTAAGCAATAAAAATATCGCAGATACAAAGTATTTCCATTAAACGTGGAGTAAACTCTGATGTTTTACGTCTTCGGGTATAGAGTTGCTGTATTCTTATGTGTTGACCTATTCTACACGAATTTTCTTATCTGTTTCGGCCAGATTACTGTGTTACAGTTAGTGACAGTCTTCAATGAGTGGTGTCTATGAAGTGTCCTAGGAGGAATAGTCAATATTCAAGTATATGACAGGAACGATCATTCCAAACAAAACAAGGTCTGTAAAACGCCTGTCTTAAGAGCTACGACACCTCTTCATACTAAGTCTACCTCTTCATCTTAGATACTATGAAACAAATCGCTTCTACCCCAAACTCTTTGTTTCCCGTACTTCACGAGGAGATAGTATGGATCAAACCAACAAAAACATGTCTATCAAAAATTGCCTCTAAAATGCATACTTTAAGAGCTATGATCACTTGTTCAGCAGAAGAGAAGTGTTTCACAGTAGCGGAGATGAGCAAGTGTTCATAGCTCTTAAGGTTTGCACACGGAAAGCAAAGTTTCACAGTATCGAAGACGAAGAAGTGCTCGTAAATCTTCAGGTATGCATTTGAAAAGCCCGTGTTTACTGAAATTTTTTTGCTTCGAATGGTCGTTGCCGTGATATTCCTGAATATTGACCGTTCCTCCTGGGGCATCCAACGTAAACGGTGAAAAGAGCGGTCTTTGTTTGGCTTTTGTACAGCCCGTTCCAGAGAGAGAGAGAGAGAGAGAGAGAGAGAGTACAAATAATGATAACGACGCCGCAGGCGTTAATCACACAGAACAGTGACCCGGCTGATGCAATAAATTGCTTGGTGTGAAAATCGTAATGGTGCGTATCATATCACGACCTGCGCCACTGGCGAAATTTTCTGCTGATTTATCGACGTGAATAGTGTCCCACGTTACTGGTAACTGAAAATTATTTCCGTTATACATAATGGCCAACAGCTAAATTGTTGCCCAAGGACCTTTAGTGTGTTCAGCACAACATGATGTGGCTCCCACAGAGATCAGATCATATTACTGTGTCCTACAGCCGTCGAAAGATACCTCTAATATCAGCAGAAACGGAAATAAATCCACTCATAAATATCGTCTCTCTCTCTCTCTCTCTCTCTCTCTCTCTCTCTCTCTCTCTCACACACACACACGGAGGGAGGGAGGGAGGGAGGGAGGGAGGGAGAGAGAGAGAGAGAGAGAGAGAGAGAGAGAGAGAAATTTTACAATCAGCAAAAAACCGGTCTGTGCAAAGTTGTAGCTTCAATGAGAAGCTGCAAAGCAACCGCAACGGCTGGAACATCATCACCTCACTAAAACTTTTTTTGCATATACAATAGTCACCACCTCTTGTAGGCACTATCGACGGAACTCAATTCGAGAGTACATTAATTTCATTAATATTGTTATATGAATTTGCACTGTTTATATTATTATTATACAAAAATTGCTTATGAACTTATTTTATTAACGTTACGTGCTTGGCTTACTTCACTTTCAGGTAAATGAGAGCTTTTCTTTCATAGATGTCGTTCAATTATTCTTTGAAGTAATTGATGCTGCTGTGGTGATCGGTATTTTGTGACATTTTCTTCCTAGACTTCTAACATGACATCAGGCAGTAATTTGTCGGGAAAATTAAGAAACCATTTTACAGCTCTCGTTGTCTACATTCCAAATCAATCATTGGAGTCAGATTAGTATTGAACCAGCTAGTTTTACACGTTTTGTCTCTAAGAGACCGTAAAGCTTAACAGCAAAGGAAAATACAGTTTTAGTGGTTCGAAAACTACCCATTTTAACGAATTTCTGATAAAAATTTAAGATCAGACGTCGAGAAGAATGGATAGATCCAATACCGAACTTTGATAATTTAGTATTGTAATTGGTATGCAGTTGACTTGACGTGAGAAATCCTCCTTCAGTTGCCTAACATAACCTTAATCATGCTCTGTACCGACAGTTTAACAGAAGCTCGTATCGAATGAGAAGTTTCACGTAACAAGAAACATTCAGTCACAAAACACAATTCCAACTGATTATTTATTAATTAAAAATAATACTTCATAGACAGTGAATCTGCAGCCGTCAGTTTGTAGTTAATATCACTACTGAAACGCAACTGTGGGGAGCAACAAAGAAGTAAAATAGTTTCTCACACAACAAAGGACATGAAAGCGAAAAGAGACTACTCGAAATTGTTGATGGATACATTGGATTCTACAAACAAAAAACCTCGTGCAAGGAAACTCAATGAATTTCGAAGACGAGGTGCAGTCATGCATCTCTCAAGTGATAAATTGTGAGAGACATGCAGCGATATTTGTCAGTGAAGCTAGTTCTGGTTTAAGTGCCTTACCTTATCCCGCCCCGTTCAACGAACTTCGGAATACGAAGAGAACTTCCTCTGGGAACTCACCTGCAATAGAAAGGAAACCATAAATGTTTATTCCGTATGTTCTACGGTGAAGTAGTAAAATTAGCACGTTTACACGTGCCAGCAAGTACGCAAACAGTATACTCCCATACCTAGCTGTTGATGTGACATCAAAGCGTAACGGGCATAAAAATGTGAAATAAATCAGGGCCGCAGTTATTTTAATATACGTCCGATGATTAAGCTGGCTGTAAAGTAATCACTGCAACACATACGAAAGCACTGGAATTACTTGAGGCGGTGTTAAATGGAACAGTAGAGAGTACTGTACGAAAGAGATGGACGATACCGCTGAATGAAGCGTGTGTACATGTGTAGCCGCTTCAGAAAGTAGGATACACACGTCGTCCGTCGCTAAGGTCATTGTGCAACAAGGGTGGGGGCTGTCAGAAGAGAGGGAGGACATGTTGTTTGTCTTCTGGAGATACAGCTGTTCTGCAATACGGATAACAGGTACGTCATAGAGTGTGAGCGGAACTGAGCCGCAGCTGCAAACGAACTCAAACTTGAAGTACGTGGAGTAGTTGTATTCTAAATCGCACACAGTTTCACCGTGAAACGGTGGCAGTATTTAGACCAAAAGCAAAGTCACGTCCAGCCGTAGTGAGATGGTGCCAAGAATTTGAACTAGGCAGTAGGACGGAAGGCTATAGAGATCGACCACAGACGACAATATTCTCGGCAGTCTGAAAGAGCGTGTGGAATAAAATAGATTTTCCAAAGACAAAGACGTTCACAAAGCGGATTTCTACTGTCGAGAACCAGAATTATTGGTAGAGCATTCCATCCTTGTTTACGGAGTCTTAGTGACTATGTTGCAAAACACTGCAATGCGTCTGTGTCATTTGCAAGTGTAGCACACCATTAATAAAATTTAGTTGGCCTGCAACTATAATGTCAAGTCACCTCGTACGTACACAAACACACACACACACACACACACACACACACACACACACACACACACACACACGCACGCACACGCATACGCGCGCGCGCGCCAGCGAGCGCGCGCGCACACACGTAGCTATACAACGAGTGTTCTAGATAAATCGCACTGTCTAAGTTATTACATTTCGGTTTTTAGAATATTTAATGATACCTGCCTCGTGACATTTCATAGGTCATCCAACCATCAGGACTGAACCCAATAGCCAATCAAGGACTCTCGAAATATTTTTGTAAAAAAATCATACGAGTTCACATGGAGTCAATACAATAAAATATCTGGCTCTGTCAACGCAAAAGCCGCGCGGGATTAGCCGAGCGTTCTAATACGCTGCAGTCATGGACTGTGCGGCTGGTCCCGACGGAGGTTCGAGTCCTCCCTCGGGCATGAGTGTGTGTGTTTGTCCTTAGGATAATTTAGGTTAAGTAGTGTGTAAGCTTAGGGACTGATGACCTTAGCAATTAAGTCCCATAAGATTTCACACACATTTGAACATTCAGCGTAAAACTGTGGCATTACAACGAAGTAGTTCTACCGGAAGCACTCCACGCTGCAGAAACTATTGAGTTTCATAGTTAAACAAAATTAAGAGATGTTGAAAAGTAGGAGAAAAAAAAAAAAAAAAAAAAAAAAAGACTTCAGGAAAATGTTCCGACCAGCTTTTCGTTAAGGAATGTGGATGAAGAGGCCTTTGAGCGACCTCTACAAAGAGACAGAAACAATAACGGATACCTGTAGAAAGAAGGTTTGTGGACATATCAGCAAAAACAGGTTCACAAAGCAAATTTTCGAGATACACAAAATAGATCACTAAAACAGAGGAAGATAGTAAATAAATGAGAAGACACAAGATAACATTAGCAATCAAGGCAGTTCAGAAACATGACAGAAAAGTATTTCCTACAAAAACACACGGGATCAGAACAGGCAACAAATGGCCACAAGAGAGGACAGAGCGAGAGTCTCAATGAATTGGGAAACAACGAAGGAACAAAAAATCATCATGATTACTCAACTTCAGATGCTATCTTAAAAGGGAATATTCGACAGTAATAGGCAATGACGGAAAGAAATCGCAGCATCACGAAGAAATTGTGTGACGTAAACGAAAGTTGGTAGGCGTGTTTCTACATCTAAAGAGTGCTCTTGCAACGGTACGTCACATAAATATTGACATTTTTATCGGTTGTAAACAGTGAACAATATTGTTAAGGGTGAACCAAAAAGTATTTGTATTTTATCAACATAATTAGTATAAAAGATACAGTTAATTTTCTTGAAACAACTGACACGCAGCGATAATTTAAAAGTAGCATCTCTATTTAAAACATGTCTATGAAAATAAAAAAGGATCGTAAAGGAGACGCGATTGTACGACCGAGGAGGACGGACGTACTTTATTGTACACACACTGTTTTGTTTCGCGATACGGAAGGCAGCCATTGAGCGGCTACACATATTTTATGTACGTTTTTCGGTATTCCGCTAAAATAAACTAATTATTGTTATCATAAAATGAATTTCTTTGTAATAGTTGCCACCTCAAATAGTCGCAGCGGCTAATTATTTTTTATAAGCATTTTTTCAGTAATTTCCGCTGCGGGAAGCTCATCTTCCGATGCAGCCTCTGGTCGGCCATTTCGTACCGAAGTATTAATTTATTTTTCAAAGTGTTAACAGTAACTGTAAATGCGAGAGATTTCGTTGTAAGAAGCTTTCTAAATTGCAACAGATAATTAATTTACGTTAAAGTTCATTTTTTAAATTATACAGATTCCATGAATTCAGTAAGTTTTATCTTGGCCGCTCCACGGCAACAATCTAAATTCTCTCGAGCCTTGCTTTCAAATCAATAAATAGAAATTAACAATATTACATTCAATTCAGTTAACGGCAACTATATTTTAGTCACCACGTTCAAAATCTAAAGTTGGTGCATGAATGACACCGGCCCTTCAAGAACCCGTCTCATATTTACTTATGCTCGTAAGTAAAAGTGATAAGAAAAGATAATATCCCTGAGAGAAAGAATCATGCATTATTAAAAGAAAAAGTTTTGCTGATAAATTAAAATATATATAATTTTATATATACATAATTTTATATATATACATAATTTTTTATATGTAACGTAACAAACGGCAACGTAACACTATGTATTCAAATTTCGCGCCAGTTGCATAAGAGCGGTGATGGTGTCACTATGAGGATGCAAATGAGGTTTTCAGTAAATATACGCTGTAACGAATGTGAGCGTTAGTTAGCTTTCAGATTGGACGTGGTCAGTTTGAAGAAGATCGTATATGGAGGCTACGAGTAGGCGGATGTTCCATCCGCGATACTGCAAAAACACTTGGCAGGAATGTAGCCACTGTATATGATTGCTGGCAGCGGTGTTCACAAGATGGCACGGCCGTAAGGAGACATGGCTACAGGCGATCACGTGGCATTACTGAGAGGCCAGACCATTGTGTCCGGTGTGTAACTCTGGCGCATCGTACTGCATCTGCAGCACCAATTTGAGCCTCAGTTGGCACTACTGTGACACAGAGAACTGTTACAAATCGGTTACTTCAAGGGCAGCTCCGAGCTGGACCCCCTGTAGCTTGCATTTCCCTGACCCCAAACCATCGCCATTTGTGACTTTGGTAATGTGAAGCGAGAGCTCTTTGCAGGGCCGGGTGGAGGTCTGTTGTGTTTTCTGATGAAAGCTGGTTTTGCCTCGGTGCCAGTGATGGGCGTGCATTGATTAGGAGGAGGGCAGTTGAGGGCACGCAACTAAACTTTCTGCGTTCTAGACACACTCGACTTGCACCTGGAGTTACGGTCTCTGGTGCGATTTCGTATGACAGCAGGAGCACAGTCGTGGTTATGCCACACTACCTGACTGCAAATTTGTACGTCAATCTGGTGATTCGACCAGTTGTGTTGCCATTCATGAACAGCATTGGAGGTTTTTTTTCCAACAGGATAACGTTCGACCACATACCCCTCTTGTAACCCAGCATGCTCTACAGAGTGTCGACATGTTGCGTTGGCGTTCTCGATCACCAGGTGTGTCTTCAGTCTGGCCCACATTGTACAGGATCGGACGACGCCTCCAGCGTGGTCCACAAACAGCACTAACCGTCAACCGCGCCTGTATTGACAGACCAAGTGCAACAGAAGTCCGACATCGTCACACAAACTGACATCCGACACCTTTACAACACAATGCATGCACGTTTGCATGCTTGGGTTGAACGTTCTGGCGGTTACTCCGCTTATTCGTGGTATCAGATTTCACATTTGCAATGCCATTTCTCGCGCTGATGTTAATATGTGATGTTGCCGTGTTAATCACACTGTTACCTAGACAAACGCATTCCCGAAATTTTGTTATTCTACAGTAATTATTTTTGGTGTTGTGATCTTTTTTTCCGACGGTGTATTACACACCTCTTTGTAACCTCTGTATTAAAGAGGTTGATAGTTAAATTACATGTTAACAGGAAACACTTGCTATGATGTTATCCCTAAATTTTCACGAAAAATCGTCGGCGCGGACCCAAGGTGCACACACACACACACACACACACACACACACACACACACACACACACACACACACACACAGAAGTGCTTCCTCGCCAGTTTACGACAAAGGCCACACTGCAGGCGGGAGACAATTCCTTCAATCGTGCGGTCCATTAGATGAAACGGTACCGCTGTTAAGCGAGCATTCCCGAGGAGGACAAACACCCCCACCACATCCCCCCCGCCGCCCCTCACACACACACACACACACACACACACACAGGAACCACGTGTGCACAAATGGGAGATCGCGATTTACGGGGGGCCAGGAAGTGAGCGCCGTGCGGCGGCGTCGTTATTGGAAACGGCGCCAGGCGGACCGCAGAGCAGAATTCCGCCCCCGCAGTGCCGCCCCCAATAGGTGCTGCCTCCGGACACGGACCTGTGCGCGTCCGCTCTTCCCGGAACTCCACGGGGTCCCCCCAACGACCGGCTAAATGCATAAAGAGCCGCCGGACACCCGAAACGGCCCGACTGCACGGAGCCGGCGGCGAGTGGCCGCAAAGCCACGGCACGCCCCCACCCGACCATCTGCGCTTCTTCCTGCCGACAACCACAGGTGGCACCTGCGTTCCGGGAAAAGGGATTCAGGAGGACTTAAACCTCGTAACCGGAAAGCCATGTCTGCGCCAAGTGGAGCAAGTTGAAGAGTTTTCAAAAGGGGAAAACGGTATTGTTAAATGTAGGTGTTAGTGTTACGGTGTGCCAACAAGAGGGCGCCAGACTAGCGAGTTCAGGAGATTTTCAAGGGGACCTCACGCACCAGCTCTCTTCCATTATTCTGCCAAGCGGGATTAGCCGAGCGGTCTGGGGCGCTGCTGTCATGGACTGTGCGGCTGGTCCCGGCCGAGGTTCGAGTCCTCCCTCGGGCGCGGGTGGTGTGTGTTAGGATAATTTACGTTAAGTAGTGTGTAAGCTTAGGGACTGATGACCTTAGCAGTTAAGTCCCATAAGATTTCACACACATTTTCTCTTCCATTAAAATAGGAGGGCGCAGTGAGAGAGCCTTGCAGACTCTACACCAAAGATCAGAAGAGTTCGAAGAACAGTTAAGTATAAAATACTTGAGGTTACGGATTGTTAATACAGTATCCCGTCTTCAGTCACAAATTTGATTTTCTACTTACTGTCCGAGGCCTTTCGGAGCTGCAACTCCATTTTCAAGTACTGTGAAAGCACAATGCGCGATACTTTGTAGTATTGTCTTTACCTTGAACATTGACTAGAATAAAATATATCTAGTAGAGGCGAAAGACAATAATTAATACAGTATGTCAAGTCAAACAGCTTTCAGCCGTCTAGTTTCCGAACTTATTTTATTTGGCTATCAGTTTCGGAGATTTACTACGGCATCTTCAGGCCCTGTGTACGGTCAGCAATGGTACCAGTATGAAACAGATAACGAAAAAAAGTGGGGGAGGTGCAAGTCTTACAAACAGTGGCTGTATACAATCGCATAACAATACCAACCAGTACAGTCCACAGCTCGTGGCCTCGCGGTCGCGTTCTCGCTTCCCGAGCATGGGGTCCCGGGTTCGATTCCCGGTGGGGTCAGGGATTTTCACCTGCCTCGAGATGACTGGGTGTTTCAGTTGCCCTCGTCATTTCATCATCATTCATGAAAGTGGCGAGATTGGACTAAGGAAAGGTTGGGAATTTGTACGGGCACTGACAACTGCGCAGTTGAGCGCCCAACAAACCAAACATCACCACCAACCAGTACTGGAAGTTACCTAAAGCTACAGATAAATTAAGGAATGAAATAAGAAAACAGTTGCACACCTTATTAACTTAAACTGGTGAACGAAATACATACGTCGTATAGTTGTAAAAAAAGAAACTTACTAAACGCAGATCATTATTTCATGTTATGCATATTTGACGTATGTACTTCGCTCACCAGTTTAAGATAATGCAGTGTGCAACTGTTCTTCTATTTTATTCCTTAATTTGTCGGTAACTTTATCTAACTTCCTGTACTGGCTGGTATTGCTATGTGATTACATATTATCACTGTATATAAGACCTGCACCACTGATTGGTATTGTTGTGTGATTACGTATTACCACTGTATATAGGATTTGCACCACGCCCCCTTTTTGGTTATCTATTTCATACTTGTACCATTGTTGTCTGTACACAGGGCCTGAAGATGGCGCAGTAAATCACCGAAAATGGTAACCAAATAAAATAAGTTTGGAAACTATATCGAACAGCCGAATCCCGCTACCGTCCCTGAAAGATGGACATACAAAGAATAATTAATATGTCGCCTGTAAGGAGATACAAACTCCGTCTTTTGTCGCTGTCCGATTTCAATTGTTTTAGACAGTCACACGATCGTTTCCTCTCGGCAACGCACAGCGCGTTCAAGTACTCTCTCTCTCGTGTTTTAGCAGTGATGAAGTACAGACGTGACTACATCGTCGTTCTTGGCTGTATACACAACGTCCCAAAAATGTCGACAAACTTTAGGGACGGGTGTCTTAAACCAAAACAAAAAGAAACTGTCTGATGAACAAGGGCTCTAAGGCGCATACCTTAAGAAATACGAGCACTTGTTCACTAGAAGAGATGTGTTTCACACGAGCGAGGGTGAATAAGTACTAAAAGCTCTTAAACTATGCATTTTAGACTCCATGTTTACCAATAATTTTTTCTTGTTTTCGTCAACACTTCCTCCGCCCAAAATGTGGAAAGCAAAGACCTAGCAGCACAAGAGATTTGTTTTATAGTACCGAAGATGAACCAGTGTCCATACCTCTCCAGGTATGCATTTTGGAGGCATTTTTACTTATCTCTGTGTAAAGAGCCAATCTACAAAGTTAGTCGTCGTTTTTTGGGACACCTTGTATATATGTTAGATTTTTTTCGTAACACTGCATTGTAAAATCGGTCATAGGTAGCAACTTCTCTATAAAGACTAATATTTTCACCACGGCAGAGCAAAATTTGCGGCTTAAAATATGGACAGGTAAAATTCAATGCCTAACTGTCTTTACTATATCTTCATTGAACATCCTTTACTAAAAATGTTTGTAGCGTTCATGTTATATGTCCATACAATTAAGAAAAAACTACGATTTGGACCCGTATTCGTGATACGATGTCCATGCTAATTCTGGACGTACAGTAAAGTGTTTAACATCGCAAAAGTACCAACAAATCCTAATAAGCGATAAGACAAGATATTACAACATCTGCTTCAGTTTTTCCCCCACTGTGACATATTGACAGACCTGTCAGATTTAACGACGTAAACCGTATCTCAGGCTGGAATAATGGCATAATCATAGTTAAACGATTGGAACATACTACCTACTTTTGACCACACAACACTACTCTTCTGCATTGGTGGGAATCTTCCACACTTTAACTTACATTTTGAAGCCGTTTAACATGTTTATCACAGTATCATATGATTCAATATTTAACGTATGTTTACACTAATGTGATGGAGTACTGAATTTAGTGTTATTCCTATTTAGGTATTTTATGAATTAATGAGAATTTTAAAAATTACTTAGAAGATGAGAGCATTTTTTGTTTAGCATCCTTACGTATTCAACACGAGATCTGGCAAGCTTATTAACGTAACAGAGTGACTTAAAATACCCATTGCAGTTCCCTCCTGCTATTAAAAAGTATGTAATGCATACTTACTTCACATTGTTTTAGTTATGCATTAGCGAATACGTCATGAGGGTTGTCTTGGAGGGAGGACGTGGTTAATGGTGGTGGACTTTCTGATCATTTTAATGACTTCGCTGGTAGTTCAGTCCGTAATCCAACAGTCGTGCAATTACCAGGTCTCTCGTTTGAATCTCACTGCTAATAAATTGTTTTACATTTATTTAAATTTTGCGTTTAGAGTAGTAGCACAAAAATATAGATATACCGCCAGAAATGCGTAGTTGAAGATAAATGTTAATTATTGGTGCTCGTATGGTGGGTAAACAATGTAGCCAAAGAGGCACCGTTTCCAAGATATTTGCTATATATAGCAAAGCTGGAAATAACATCACCCACTAAGTCACTAAGCGAACGGAAGTGCGAGTGTACTGATGGTGACGGACGGTGATCGAAGAGAATTATGACGCAGAATAACGGTAGCTAAAAGTCGTTCCGGAATTGAATGTCGCACTCCACCAAAAGAACACGAAGAGATTAGCAGAAGCAGGAAGTGCAGGAACAGCTGGAATTCTAAAACTACCCATCAGTGGTCCAAATGCCCGTAAAAGGAAGAACCTGGATTACGAGGCAGTGGAAGAATGTCATTTCATTGCACGAATCTTGTTTCACTCCTGACCGAAATTACGTCCCAAGTTTGTAAGATAGCGGGGATTCGGTTTTGATTTGACGAACCATTTCGCAGTATTCCATTGACCAAACGTTCAGTCTGCAAAATCGCGCTACTGCCAAGGATCACGTGACCATTCTGGCTGATCACGTCCATCCCACGGTACAGTGTTTGATCCCCAGTGATGACGTTGTTCTCCAAGACGACAGGACTGCTATCCTCACAGCTCGCGTCTCAGAGAGGTACAAGACTCCCTTGGGAACCATACAGGACCTATATTTATCCATTCCGAGACGACTGGAAACTGATTTGAAAGTCAGTGGGTTTCCTACAACGTGTTAGGGTAAAATAACGTAGTTTCCCGATGTCTTCCACCGTTTACATTAGGGTATCCCTTACACGGTGTCAGAACATTTTTTGCAGCCGCTCTTCTGGAGTACGAACTCTACGGGTTTGCATCTTCCGCCACCGACGCCGACGCCTGCAGTGCCAAATCCACCTTCTCTGCTGCAAGTGTTGCTGTCTTCACCGTGACCCTGACAAGGGACGCTTTGACAGGCTGCTACCATCCGGGGCCAGATGCGCGCTGGCTTTTTTTGGTGAGTCTGTACTCCTCCCGCTGCTACCTGATCACTTGCTCTCAGCAAGTAATAGCAGATGATGTTACCATCATTGCAGAAAGAGAGGAAAAACTTGGTGGCTAGTTGTCCAGAGTGAAGACTATTAGTTTAAGATCCGGTCTAGAGATAAACATGAAAAAGAGGAAACTGGTCGTTATAATCGTCAAAGTTTAGATCAATAGCACTTTGCACGTTGCTTAAATGATCTACAGGTAATGAATGATTGTGCATGTCTAGGATCTACAATAAAAGTGAAAATGGTAAGTGTGATAAAGAAATAAAACGATGATACGTCCTTGGCTGATCCTCAATGCTTAAATTTACTAAGATCTGGACGAACTGGGCAATATCCAAAACAACGAATGTGCGGTTCGTGGACACATTGGTATTCCCAGCGTCCTTGTACGGTGGCGAGATCAGGACTGTGAAAGCTAGTGAGAAGAGCCAAACTGATGCCTTTAAGGGGCCGTAGTGGTGGAAGATGTTGCGTGTACCATGGAAGCAAATAAGAAGCAATGCTTCCATTACGGTATAACTTAGCATCACAATAAGAAAGTTACTTCCAGTTTCATTAAGACGTCTGAAGAAGAGAAGGGGACAATGTAGAAAAGACCATCCTGGGAGACAAAGCCGAAACCAGAAGACCATGAGGAACAGCAGAAAGTAGATGGTTGGATCAAGCGAAGAAGATTACCGCCCCTTCTCTTCTCATTAAACACACATCAAAAAAGGTTTTGTATCACGTCGGTTCCGAGAGTTTCGGAACCTGTACAGAAAATTCGAATAGAGATCAACATAAACATCATTTCAGCCCTTGTTGTTGCTCATGCAAACCATAAATTGCATGTTGTACCACCACACAGCAAGACCTTCAGAGGTGGTGGTCTAGAATGCTGTACACACCGGTACCTCTAATACCTAGTATCACGTCGTCTTGCATTGATGCATGCCTGTATTCGTCGTGGCATACTATCCACAAGTTCATCGCGGCATTGTTGGTCCATATTGTCCCACTCCGCAACGGCGATTCGGTGTGGATCCCTCAGAGTGGTTGGTGGGTCACGTCGTCCATAAACAGCCGTTTTCAACCCATCCCAGGAATGTTTGACAGGCTTCATGCTGGCCCCTCTACACGAGCAATGTCGTTATCCTGAAGGAAGTCATTGCCATGATGTGCACGGCGGGGGCGTGAATTGTCGTCGACGAAGACGAATGCCTCGCCAACATGCTGCCGATATGGTTGCACTATCGGTCTGAGGGTGACATTCACGTATCGTACAGCCTTTATGGCGCCTTCCATGGCCACCAGCGGCCTACGTCGGCCTCACATAACGCCACCCCAAAAGAGCAGGAACCCCCCACCTTGCTACACTCACAGGACACTGTATCTAAGGCGTTCGGCCTGACCGGGTTGCCTCCAAACACGTCTCCGACGATTGTCTAGTTGAAAGCATATGCGACACTCATCGGTGAAGAGAACGTGATGCCAATCGTGAGAGGTCCATGCTGCATGTTGTTGGGCCCATCTGTACCGCGCTGCATGGTGTCGTGGTTCCAAAGATGGACCTCGCCACGGACGTCTGGAGTGAATTGCACATCATGGAGCCTATTGCGCATAGTTTGTCGTAACACGACGTCCTGTGGCTGCACGAAAAGCATTACTCAACATGGTGGCGTTGCTGTCAGGGTTCCTCCGAGCCATAATCCGTAGGCAGCGGTCATCCACTGCAGTAGTAGTCCTTGGGCGGCCAGAGCGAAGCATGTCATCGACAGTTCCTGTCTCTCTGTATCTCCTCCATGTCCGAACAACATCGCTTGCCCGAGACGCCTGGACACTTCTCTTGTTGAGAGCCCTTCCTGGCACAAAGTAAGAATGCGGACGCGATCGAACCGCGGTACTGACGTCTAGACATGATTTAAATACAGACAACATGAGCTGTGTACTTCCTTCCTGGTGGAATGGCTGCAACTGATCGGCTGTCCGACCCCCTCCGTCTAATAGGCGCTGCTCATTCATGGTTGTGTACGTCTTTGGGCGGGTTTAGTGATATCTCTGATAGTTAAAGGGACTGTGTTTGATACAATGTCTACAGTCAACGTCTATGTTTAGGAGTTCTGGGAACTGGGGTGATGCAAAACATTTTTGATGTGTGTATTAAGAAGAGCTGATTATTGAATCAGATGGAAACCTTAAAGAGAAGATTCGGTTAGTCAAGATATGGATGAAGAAATTAAGCCAAACACTCAGCATTGAGTAAAGCAACTAATGATGATGATGATGATGACGGTGATGATATTTATTATCAAATGCAAATGTTTATTAACAAATACTGTATCGTAATTTTTTGTAAAAATATCTTTTTTTATTTCTAAGTAGTCATTTGCCCCAGGTTCTCAACGGTAGGACTAAGTATCTACGGCCGACCAACTTCTTTGTAAGTCGCAACCCACATCGAGAAGGAGTTTCCTAAGAGAAAGTTAAAGCCTGATGTTCTTGAACTGTATCAAGTCTCGCCCAACGATTTTCATTGTATTCTTGAGACCGCAGAGTTCTCAGTCTTTAGCTGTTTCACGGCCGGCCATTTTTTCTACGCATTTATATTTGTAAATAAACGAAATCAAAATGTAATAAATAGGTTTGGTTGGTTGTTTTGAGGAAGGAGACCAGACAGCGTGGTCATCGGTCTCATCGGATTAGGGAAGGACGGGGAAGGAAGTCGGCCGTGCCCTTTCAGAGGAACTATCCCGGCATTGGCCTGGAGCGATTTAGGGAAATCACAGAAAATGTAAACCAGGATGGCCGGACACGGGATTGAACCGTCGTCGAGCGATTTAGGGAAACCACGAAAACCCTGAATCAGGATGGCCGGACACGGGATTTAACCGTCAACCCCCCCGAATGCGAGTCCAGTGTGCAAACCACTGCGGCACCTCGCTCGGTAATAAGTAGGCACCGAAATCACAAAGCAAACTCGATACATTTGATTTTGTAGCCAAGAAGCGAAATATAATAAAACCTATCGAAAGAGACAAAGCAATTTCGGCTCTAGGCGCTATAGTCTGGAACCGCGCGACCGCTACGGTGGCAGGTTCGAATCCTGACTCGGGCATGGATGTGTGTGATGTCCTTAGGTTAGTTAGGTTTAAGTAGTTCTAATTCTCGGGGACTGATGACCTCAGACGTTAAGTCCCATAGTGCTCAGAGCCATTTGAACCATTTGTGGAACCAGTGAATCCGTATATCCTTGCCAAGTAAATTCAGTGTTGGCTTGTATTCGTAGAATAAGATTGTGACGCTACATTCTGTCACTATTGTAAGTTCCGAAAATAGTTCTATTAGTCAGTTGAAAAGACTAACCGCACAATCGGTTGGTTCTTTGGTGTAGTACGGCGTGATGATCGTATCACTGAGGTAAACGTCCGAATTGCTAAACTGAGACTAAAAATTTAAATTTAGATTTCTTTTCTTTTCTGGATCCGATTTTCATCAAATGAAGCTTATACACTGAGATGAGAAAACTCGTGGCATACCTCCTAGTAACGTGTCGGACCCCCTTTTGTCCGTCGTAATGCAGCAACTCGACGAGGCGTGAGCTCAACAAGTCGTTGGAAGTCCTCTGCAGAAATGTTATGCCTCGCTGCCTCTACAGCTGTCCATAATTGCAACAGTGTCGCCAGTGCAGGGTGTTGTCCACGAATTGGCCCCTCGATTGTATCCCATAAATGTTCGATGGGATTCACGTCAGGGCGATCTGCGTGGCCAAATATTTCGCGCGGAGTCTCGAGAATGTTGTTCAAACCAATCGCGAACAACGGTGGCCTGGTGAATGATACTGATGTTTCCAAACATGAATTCCATGATCCTCAGGCGGCCAAAGATAACCATTTCCAGTTGATCAGTTCAGTTGCACCAGAGGATCCTGTTCATTCGACGTAAGCCAGCTCACACCATTATGGAGTCACCAGCAGCTCGCATAGTGCTTTCACAGTTTGGGTCCATGGCTGCGCCGCTCTCGTACCACACCATCTGAAATCTGACCAGGCCACGGTTTTCCAGTCGTGTACGGTCTATTTGAAGAACCAGTAGGTGGTACTGTTATGCTCACGAGCCCAGGAGAGGAGCTGCAGGCGATTCAGTGCTGTTAATAAAGGCATTCGCGTCGCTTGTCTGCTGCCACAGATCATTAAATCCAAGTGTCGCCCAACTGTTCTAACGGAGACGTTCGTCTTACATCTCACATTCATTTCTGGGTTATTTTGAGCATTGACGGCTGTACACAAACGACGCTCCTATGGGTCGTTTAGTGGAGGCGACCGGCCACTGCGTTGCCCGTGGTGAGAGGTAACGCCTGGCACACTCTTAACGCTGTGGATCTCGGAGTATTTAATTTCTGAACGATTTCCGAAATGGAATATGCCATGCGTTTAGCCCCAACTACCTTGTCGCACTCAGAGTCTTAATTCTCGTCGTGCGGCCATAATCACGTCGGAAACCTTTTCAAAAGATTCACCTGAGTACAAATGACAGCTCCGCAAATGCACAGCGCTTTTATACACTACTGCCATCTGTGTACGTATCGATTGATTTGGTGGTAGAGACCAAACAGCGAGGTCATCGGTCTCATTGGATTAGGGAAGGCTGGGGAAGGAAGTCAGCCGTGCCCTTTCAAAGGAACCACCCCCGCATTTGCGTGAAGCGATTTAGGGAAATCACTGAAAACGTAAATCAGGATGGCCGGACGCGGGATTGAACCGTCGTCCTCCCGAACGCGAGTCCAGTGTTCTAACCACTGCGGCACCTCGCTCGTTATGTGTACGTATTCATCGCTATCCCACGACTCTTGTCACCTAAGTGCATGTTGCCACAACGTACCCTCAAGTTGCCGGTGAAAACATCTTG
Organism: Schistocerca nitens; assembly: GCF_023898315.1. NCBI lineage: Eukaryota > Metazoa > Arthropoda > Insecta > Orthoptera > Acrididae > Schistocerca > Schistocerca nitens. The sequence continues at coordinate 9,139,249 of NC_064623.1, read as the reverse complement.
AAAATTAGTCTAGTGCTTCCGGTGGTTAGCATCTTCAGAAAGATAGAATAAGTTTTTAAAAATAGCCTATTTATGCTGTTACACTCCCCGCGTCACCCACAATCACTTTTTGGCAAACATTTCCAGTATTCAAGTATTCTAGTATTTCAGTAGTCCAGATAGCGGCTAAAGGGACAGAAGACGAAAATCCCCCCCCCCCCCTCCACACACACACAGTCCCCTACCTCATACACACAGCTCAGCAGTGCTGTCTTGTGGTCCCGAGTAGCGGAAGTGAGACTCGTACGGGACATTACTGTCCTGGGCTGGTCTAGGCTACTCTAGGACATGGCGCTCTGATTTATGCCCGGCACAGACAGCGAGACAGGGGGACAGCGCAGCCAATAAAACGGCTCGTTGCGCTCGCCGCGACCCTCATTTGTTTCCGTCGGCGACCGCTCTCCGTTTCCTTTACTTTCCTACCCCCCCCCCCCCCTCCCCACAACCCCTTTCAAAGTCTCAGACTGCCGCACGTCTTATTTCGGGCAGCCGCTTGTACCAGCGTAACGGCCGAAATGGAGCAGAAACGCGCGCCGCTGTTGAACTTATGAGGGGAATTCCGCGAATTCTGCCCGTCCTAGACCTTCGCCGAGGGAGAAGAATCCGACGAGTGGCGAGGGCTCTTTAAGATTACTTTGATGTCGTGGAATTTCGCTCGCTGAAGAGTCGGAAGACAAGAGCTTTCTGTTTCTCTTGTTACTGCAGTAATGATTAGTGGAACATACCTCAGTCGCATTTCCACTTTATTGCAGTTTTTTTGCAACGGTTTCTTTACTTAATCTATTGTGTTCGTTTCAGACATCTACTCATTCTCATTTTGTTTGTTATATTACTCTTTGTAATTCTAAATGTTACTCTGTTTGCTGTTACTATATGGTTAGGCGAAAGCGATGAACAATAGGAAAAGGACAACAATAACTTGCCTGACGTCTGATCGGGAATGACACAATAGTGAAAGTAATAAAAAGAATTCTTCCACTCAAAAAGTTGTAAGTAGGCTGTTTAGGTTTTTATGTTGGTAACGCCACGTAGCGCTCTGTATGAAAATCACTGGCTGTGCTGTGTGCAGTCTGTGGCTGGTTAGCATTGTTGTAATATTCGCCATTGTGTTGGGCAGTTGGCTGTTAACAGCGCGTAGCGTTGCGCAGTTGGAGGTGAGCCGCCAGCAGTGGTGGATGTGGGGAGAGAGATGGCAGAGTTTTGAGAGCTGACGATCTGGACCTGTGTCCGCCGGAAAGAGTAAATTTATAAGACTGAATGTCATGAACTGCTATATATATTACGACTTTTCAACACTATTAAGGTAAATACATTGTTTGTTCTCTAGAAAAATCTTTCATTTGCTAACTATGCCTATCAGTAGTTAGTGCCTTCAGTACTTAGAATCTCTTCTTTAGCTGGCAATATTGGCAGTCGCTGTATTGCAGTAGTTCGAGTAACGGAGATTTTTGTGAGGTAAGTGATTCATGAAAGGTATAGGTTATTGTTAGTCAGGGCCATTCTTTTGTACGGATTATTGAAAGTCAGATTGCGTTGCGCTAAAAATATTGTGTGTCAGTTTACTGTTTATCAGAATGAGAAAAGAGAGAAATATTTGCAGCAGTTCTGCTCAGCTGTTTGAAAATCAAATAACGTAAGGGGTTTACCAGCACAGCAATTCATAAATTTTTCTAAGGGGAGCTTTCAAAGTAACATTACAGAGAACCGCCGAATCAGCTAAGATATCAGCACTGCGAGGGCGTGCTGAAAAGTAACACCTCAGAATTCTTTATGTGAAAACTCCTGAAGTTTTTCAAATTGAACAAACGTCATTAACATTCTTCGTCTTTATTCTTCATGTCTAGATATTTATTTGCCAACAGAGCCACCATGACGACTGACACATTTCTGCCACTGAATGTACCAGAAAAACTGCATCACTGCTCGACACTTTGTTCAGTTCCGGGGACACGACGTCATAAACACAGAAGGCGTGAGAAACTAGCGCACCGTGTAAGACGTTTAAATTTGTTACTTCGTTAGTACTACCTCTATTTGCAACACTTTTCGCAGACGGTAGCCACATCTGCTGCTGAATGTGCCTACAGAAGTACATCATTGTACGACACACAGTTCAGGAGACACAGCATCACAACGACCGAGAAGTGTGATGAACTGCCGCATCATGTGTGCTGCTGTAATTTATTACTTCCTTACTAGTAACTCTATTCACAACACATTTCTCAGACTGTCGGCACGTACGGCACTGGATGAAATTTTATCATTGTACAACATACATTTCAGGAGACACGTCATAAACATTAAACTGCGTGAAAATGAAACTGAGGGTCAAATTCGCTAGACATATAGGTGAAATATGATTACAAATACACGTGAAATATATTAAATATGTCTGAAATATTGTATGTGCGATTGGGAGTAAAGCCGCAGGTGAAAAGCTCATTCTAAACCCTTGGAACTATTTCAATAACATTTGGTACACATATTAGCTTTAATGTGGAAAAAAATACTGTAGGAGCAAGAACCACCAGCCTCCTATTGGGATTAGTGTTGTAACGTCCCCTTAGAAAAATTTTTGAATTCCTGTGCTGGTAAACCCCTTACGTTATTTGATTTAGAAACAGCTGAGCAAAAGTGAACGTACTCAGACATTTCTCTCTTTACTTATTCTGATCATCACTAAACTGACACACAATATATTTTTAGCGCAACGCAATCTGACTTTCAATAATCCCTACAAAAGAATGACCCTGACTATCAACAACCTATACCTTTCATGAATCACTTACCTCACAAAAATCTTCGTACATACTGCCAGCTGAATAAAAGATTCTATCTACTGAAGGCACTAACTACTGATAGGCATAGTTAGCAAATGAAAGATTTTGATAGAGAACAAACAATGTATTTACCTCAATAATGTTCAAAAATTATATATATATATATATATATATATATATATATATATATATATATATATATATCAGTTCATCATATCCAATATTACAAATTAACTCTCTCTGATGGACACACGTTCAGATCGTCCGCTCTCAAAACTCTGCCATCTCTCTCCCCACATCCAGCACTGCTGCCGGCTCACCTCCAACTGCGCAACGCTACACGCTGTTCACATCCAACTGCCCAACACTACAATAGCGAATATTCCAACAATGCCAGCCAGTCACAGACTGCACACAGCACAGCCAGTGATTTTCATACAAAATGGTTCAAATGGCTCTGAGCACTATGGGACTTAACATCTGTGGTCATCAGTCCCCTAGGACTTAGAACTACTTAAACCTAACTAACCTAAGGAAATCACGCACATCCATGCGCGAAGCAGGATTCGAACCTGCGACTGTAGCGGTCGAGCGCTTCCAGACTGTAGCGCCTAGAACCGCGAGGCCACTCCGGCCGGCGGTTTTCATACAGAGCGCTACGTGACGTTACCAACATAAAAACTTAAACAGCCTACTTATACAGGGTGTTACAAAAAGGTACGGCCAAACTTTCAGGAAACATTCCTCACACACAAATAAAGAAAATATGTTATGTGGACATGTGTCCGGAAACGCTTGATTTCCATGTTAGAGCTCATTTTAGTTCCGTCAGTATGTTCTTCGACCTACGCTCAATGGAGCACGTTATCATGATTTCGTACGGGATACTCTACCTGTGCTGCTAGAACATGCGCCTTTACAAGTACGACACAACATGTGGTTCATGCACGATGGAGCTCCTGCACATTTCAGTCGAAGTGTTAGTACGCTTCTCAACAACAGATTCGGTGACCGACGGATTGGTAGAGGCGGGCCAATTCCATGGCCTCCACGCTCTCCTGACCTCAACCCTCTTGATTTCATTTATGGGGGCATTTGAAAGTTCTTGTCTACGCAACCACGGTACCAATTGTAGAGACTCTTCGTGCTCGTTTTGTGGACGGCTGTGATACAATACGCCATTCTCCAGGGCTGCATCAGCGCATCAGGGATTCCATGCGACGGAGGGTGGATGCATGTATCCTCGCTAACGGAGGACATTTTGAACATTTCCTGTGACAAAGTGTTTGAAGTCACGCTGGTACGTTCTGTTGCTGTGTGTTTCCATTCCATGATTAATGTGATTTGAAGAGAAGTAGTAAAATGAGCTCTAACATGGAAAGTAAGCGTTTCCGGACACATGTCCACATAACATATTTTCTTTCTTTGTGTGTGAGGAATGTTTCCTGAAAGTTTGGCCGTACCTTTTTTAACACCCTGTAGTGTGACAACATGAAGAGAGAAGGGTCAGAGAGTGGATGGACAGACAGCGTGGGGGAAGGAGGAGGAGATACGTAGGATGAGGAGATGCACAGAAAGCGAGGGGGAAGAAGGTAGATAGGATGAGGGGATGGGCAGGTACAGGGGTGGAGGAAATGGATGGAGAAAGGGGAGAGACGGATATGGACAGACGGGGGGGGGGCAGGGGACGGACAGAGAGGGGGGAGGAGGTGATGCTCAGAAAGGGAAGGAGCAGATGGAGGTAATAGACAGGGGGATGGAGAGAGAGCGGAATGACGAGAGGTAGATAAAGAGAGAGGGAATGGTGAGAGGGCCGGGGAAGAGGTAGACAGAGAGAGAGGAAAGGAGGAGACAGACAGAGGGGGCAAGAGGAGATCTACAGAGAGGGGAGGGAGGAGAAGATGAACTAATAAAATATTAGAGTTAATATATACCAGGGCAACGCCTGGTTTTTCATTTAGTGGTAAACAAAAAGCTCCTTTTAGTTGCTGTCTATCACTTCAAAGTGGTTCGCGTTGTATAGACGTAGATCACACGCAGCCTATGGTTACTTAAACGGTTTGGAACACAGCTATTAATTTACTTTGCAGTGCACTGCGTTCTCACAAAAACACGCCTTCATTTTTTGTAACGTGGGAGAGACACAATACTTTATTCTACAGACATCAAGATTCGAGCACCTTCATCACGTCATCTGTGCTCGTTAGGAAACGCATAGACGAGGCAATCGTCCGGTGTGGAGCAGAAAGAGCAGCTGCTAGTGAAACGGCGGTACTCACTCCTCACCGTCAACCCCCTCTGTACTGCGACCGGCGTCCAGGGGCCTTCGATGCCTGAAGACAGATGATGGTCCTCTCTAGTTGCCGGGGAGCTGTCGGGAGGCGCGGTCGCCGCGGCAGTAAGAAATAAATCTCCGACGTCGGATCAACAGGTAGTGGCGTGGAGGCGATCCGCCGGCAGAATTACAACGAGGGTCGCCACTTCATAACCCGCCCGCGATACGGCTTTATCCTGATTTCACAGGTTGCTATCAAGACAACTTCAGAAAATCCTTTCGTATTGATTCCTACATCTCTTACCACATATAATGAATTACCATAATCCACTAACAGCATCAGATGATTGTGTCATTTGAGCAGATGGATATTCGACAACTGTGAATAGCCGAAATAGGGAGGGTACAAAATGAAGACTGGCACTGCCGAGAAAAATCACCGTGAAAAAAAATTAACGTGAAAATCTTTTCTCAAGATATTCGTCTGGAGTGTAGCCTCGTTTTTTTGCAGTATATTACAACACTATAGTATTTTCTGTCAACCTAGCTGCTGCGCGGCATTAGCCGAGCGGTCTGAGGCGCTGCAGTCATGGAGTGTGCGGTTGGTCCCGGCGGAGGTTCGAGTCCTGCCTCGGGCATGGGTGTGTGTGTTTGTCCTTAGGATAATTTAGGTTAAGTAGTGTGTAAGCTTAGGGACTGATGACCTTAGCAGTTAAGTCCCATAAAATTTCTCACACATTTGAACTCTCAACCTAGCTTTCAAAGACTGCTATTTTCAGATCTTCCGCTTGAAATTCCACTCAGAAATTACTCTCCCCATGTTGTTTTCAGGCGGCCTTTTCTTCCTCTATTAGTGTAAACCATTCCATCATCATCTTAGACCATGTGTCCTCCAAACAACGGCATTCATGTCCATATCATCTCAGTCGTTTTACTTCTGTTGTATCCATTGCAAACAATAATTTCATGGTTGATTTTGGTACGTGTGCTTTCATTTATAATTTTATCCCCTATTTGCTACCTACAACACCTAAAAAATCCCGTCTTCATTGACAGTTATTTTCCGTGTCCACACTCCACACGTTGCTACACTTTTTATAGCAGTTTTAAATACCCTAAACTTTGTTTCAGATCTAATATGTGTGCTACACAAAACCAGTTAATTGTTTGGGATTATTACGTTGGCCAATGTGCTCTTAGTTTCCCTTCACTGAATCCTTAATTGTTAATAATGACTTCCGGATATTTATAAAACGTTCACAGGCGTTGCTCGTCCAAAATCTAACATGAGGTCTCAACTCACTCCTCTAGTGACCAAATAGTCCTTTTCTCTCTTGAAATATGGTGGTACAGAAGAGTGATTAGAATTATATGGTCAGACTGGGGAACTAAATAGGAGATACTGAATCGAAACGGGGGAAACGAAATCTATGGCACAAATTGACGAAAAGGAGAGATCGGTGGACAGGACATGTGCTAAGCCATCAAGGAAACGTCACTTCGATAATGTAAGGAAGTGTGGCAGGTCAAAATTGTTGGGGGTGACCAAAGTTGACAACAGTACTTAAACTGGAGTCAATGTACAAGACGATTTTTTCCAGCATGCAGAAACTCTAGAGATTGATCTATGGGAGCTTACGGAACAAAAAGTTCTCACGAACTTATGGCCGGAAATGCATGGTTTCCATGCTAGAGACTTTTGATTCAGTCATACATTCTTTGAGGCCTAATACGCGCTGTACCATGCAGCTACAGTTACACTATATGTTGAAAATGTTTTCCATGTGCCTCAACGCATTCGTGTTCTGTCTCACACGTTCATATCGGCCAAGCTGCATCCGAACAGTGTCAAAGGCAGCATGAATACGCTGCTCCAGTGTATCCACATCTGGAATGGGCTCTGCATACAAGATACTTTTGAGACGACTCCATAACCATAAATCGTATGGGTTGAGATCCGGTGAACGAGCAGGTCATGGAACTGGACACCCTCGTCTGATCCATCGACGAGGGTAGATATGATTGAGATGCACCCGGACGTTAACGGCGAAGTGGGCTAGACCACCACCATGGCCATGGCAGCCACATCACTGGCACTTCTTCCAGCAGTGGCGACAAAGTCACCCGCAAGGGACGCCCGTAGTTCTGGCCTGTTAGGTGACGTGAAGGGAAGACTGATCCCAAAAAACGGTCGCCAATTATCCCGGCCCACACCTTCCGGCTGCACCGATGCTGATGATTCGCTGTCACCATACCATGGGGGTTCTGCTTACTGCCCAACAAATGACTGTGATGAAAGTTGAAGATACCACTCCGCGTAAAGGTAGCCTCATCTGTGAGTAGGATGGACGACACAAATCCCGGAATCGTGGTTGGTGAAGAAACCAGAGGCAGAACTGCTTCAGACGTGGAAAGTCTATCGCTAGTAAGCTCTGCACACGCTAGTGATAAGGGTAGTAACAATTGTCACGGAAAATGTTCCACACGGTAGTCTGGCTTACCCTGTACTGGCGGGCCAGCTGCCTGGTACTGACACGGCGGTCGCCTTCCACAGTGTTAATCACATTTCCCTCCAAATCTGGTGTCCGAACATTTCGGGTACGCCCTTCATGATTACCTGCTTCCTGAAACGATCATGTCTCAGACAAACGGCGAAACACTGTTGCAAACATTGAATGCTGTGATTGTTGTCGTGGGGGATAGGTCTTCTGATACAACCTTGCTCCCTGCCGCCCGCTGCCATTTGCCTTTCCATAAGTAAACAGCATGTCGGCAAGCTCTCGCCTGGAATACGGAACAATTGTGTCCAACGCTATATCACATCCACTACAAGGTGACTCAGCAAGACAAATGAATCGGACACAACTTTACTACACTCCTGGAAATGGAAAAAAGAACACATTGACACCGGTGTGTCAGACCCACCATACTTGCTCCGGACACTGCGAGAGGGCTGTACAAGCAATGATCACACGCACGGCACAGCGGACACACCAGGACCCGCGGTGTTGGCCGTCGAATGGCGCTAGCTGCGCAGCATTTGTGCACCGTTGCCGTCAGTGTCAGCCAGTTTGCCGTGGCATAGGGAGCTCCATCGCAGTCTTTAACACTGGTAGCATGCCGCGACAGCGTGGACGTGAACCGTATGTGCAGTTGACGGACTTTGAGCGAGGGCGTATAGTGGGCATGCGGGAGGCCGGGTGGACGTACCGCCGAATTGCTCAACACGTGGGGCGTGAGGTCTCCACAGTACATCGATGTTGTCGCCAGTGGTCGGCGGAAGGTGCACGTGCCCGTCGACCTGGGACCGGACCGCAGCGACGCACGGATGCACGCCAAGACCGTAGGATCCTACGCAGTGCCGTAGGGGACCGCACCGCCACTTCCCAGAAAATTAGGGACACTGTTGCTCCTGGGGTATCGGCGAGGACCATTCGCAACCGTCTCCATGAAGCTGGGCTACGGTCCCGCACACCGTTAGGCCGTCTTCCGCTCACGCCCCAACATCGTGCAGCCCGCCTCCAGTGGTGTCGCGACAGGCGTGAATGGAGGGACGAATGGAGACGTGTCGTCTTCAGCGATGAGAGTCGCTTCTGCCTTGGTGCCAATGATGGTCGTATGCGTGTTTGGCGCCGTGCAGGTGAGCGCCACAATCAGGACTGCATACGACCGAGGCACACAGGGCCAACACCCGGCATCATGGTGTGGGGAGCGATCTCCTACACTGGCCGTACACCACTGGTGATCGTCGAGGGGACACTGAATAGTGCACGGTACATCCAAACCGTCATCGAACCCATCGTTCTACCATTCCTAGACCGGCAAGGGAACTTGCTGTTCCAACAGGACAATGCACGTCCGCATGTATCCCGTGCCACCCAACGTGCTCTAGAAGGTGTAAGTCAACTACCCTGGCCAGCAAGATCTCCGGATCTGTCCCCCATTGAGCATGTTTGGGACTGGATGAAGCGTCGTCTCACGCGGTCTGCACGTCCAGCACGAACGCTGGTCCAACTGAGGCGCCAGGTGGAAATGGCATGGCAAGCCGTTCCACAGGACTACATCCAACATCTCTGCGATCGTCTCCATGGGAGAATAGCAGCCTGCATTGCTGCGAAAGGTGGATATACACTGTACTAGTGCCGACATTGTGCATGCTCTGTTGCCTGTGTCGATGTGCCTGTGGTTCTGTCAGTGTGGTCATGTGATGTATCTGATCCCAGGAATGTGTCAATAAAGTTTCCCCTTCCTGGGACAATGAATTCACGGTGTTCTTATTTCAATTTCCAGGAGTGTAGTTACTGTGGCAGGGAAAAGTGCTGGGGAATTATGTATTAGGAACAGTACCATCATCTAGGAGGAAACCAAGCATACTTCAACTGCGGCTACAAGGTACAGCGAGACTCGAACTCGGGACCTCTGCCTTTTGTGGGCAAGTGCCTTTCCATCTGAGCTACCGAAGCACTGCTCGCGACGTAACCTGCGGTTCGCAGGAGAACTTCTGTGAAGTTTGGAAGGAAAGAGACGAGTTACTGGAGTGCCGGCCGTTGTGGACGAGCGGTTTTAGGCTCTACAGTCTGGAACCGCGCGACCGCTACGATCGCAGGTTTGAATCATGCGTCGAGCATGGATGTGTTTGATGTCCTTAGGTTAGTTAGGTTTAAGTAGTTCTAAGTCTAGGGGACTGTTGACCTCAGATGTTAAGACCCATAGTGCTCAGAGCCATTTGAACCATACCATGTGTTGCTTGTTCCTTTCTTTCGGTATTGTTACTAAAATAACACTGACCGCTTATCCCATTTACTATAATAACGCAGTATTTCGAAGCAATGCAAATTTTACAAATAAAAATTACTCCCTTTCTAAGAAAGGTTTATCTAAAAATGAAATAATTTTAACACTGCTGCTATGGTAAATTGATATTTCTGTTTTTCTTTTTTACGCAGTTATTAGTAAGAAATAATAAACACCCGATGTAAGAAAGTCCAAAGAAATATCGAAAAATATAGGTTATTCAGAATTAAAATACCGTATCGGTTTCAGCATACCTAGCGCGTTGCTGCACTTGAAGTAGAATCAGCTAGTATCAAACGGCGCGTCTCAGTGGCTGTTACGGTCGCTTTGCTTTATCGTGCAGGGTAAACATGTAGGCGCTCCTGAAGGCACTCGTGTCTATTAGTTACGTTAGCAAATACGCTACATGCGGTATGACGGGCGCACGCAAAGATAATATCCGAAGTGACGGTTCCCCACGCCGCAATAGGCGACTGAGCATTCGGAGGACTGTCGCCAGTAGCAGAGACGCCAGCTTCCGCCGGCGCCAGCGCTTCCACCCCCTGGTTGCTGCTGCTGCCGCGGGGTGTGGAGGTGTTTCAATCAGCGCCTCTCCAGCGTGGGCGGACTCGCTAATTAGCCGCCAGCGCAGTCGGCGGCAGGCACGCCCCCGCGTGCACAGTAGTCGCGGCTATGTTAGTGTAGCACCAGCCCCGTGCTGTACTGTACTGCACTAGACAGGGGGCGCGAGCGGCGTCTCTCAGGCGTTCGCCATGTGACGTGCGCGCCCTGTCTGGTGCCGCCGCTACCGAAACTCGCCAGTCACGAGACCAACGCGCCATTATACATCTACATCTGCATCTACATCCATACTCTGCAAGCCACCTGACGGTGTGTGGCGGAGGGGACCTAGAGTACCTCTATCGGTTCTCCCTTCTATCCCAGTCTCGTATTATTCGTGGAAAGAAGGATTGTCGATATGCTTCTGTGTGGGCTCTAATCTCTCTGATTTTATCATCATGGTCTCTTCGCGAGATATACGTAGGAGGGATGAATATACTGCTTGACTCTTCGGTGAAAGTATGTTCTCGAAACTTCAACAAAATCCCGTGCCGAGCTACTGAGCGTCTCTCCTGCAGAGTCTTCCACTGGAGTTTATCTATCACCTTCGTAACGCTTTCGCGATTACTAAATGATCCTGTAACGAAGCGCGCTGCTCTCCGTTGGATCTTCTCTATCTCTTCTATCAACCCTATCCGGTACGGATCCCACACTGCTGAGCAGTATTCAAGCAGTGGGCGAACAAGTCTACTGTAACCTACTTCCTTTGTTTTCGGATTGCATTTCCTTAGGATTCTTCCAATGAATCTCAGTCTGGCATCTGCTTTACCGACGATTAATTTTATATGGTCATTCCATTTTAAATCACTCCTAATGCGTACTCCCAAATAATTTATGAAATTAACTGCTTCCAGTTGCTGACCTGCTATTTTGTAGCTAAATGGTAAGGGATCTATCTTTCTATGTATTCGCAGTACATTACACTTGTCTACATTGAGATTCAATTGCCATTCCCTGCACCATGCGTCAATTCGCTGCAGATCCTCCTGCATTTCAATACAATTTTCCATTGTTACAACCTCTCGATATACCCCAGCATCATCCGCTAAAAGCCTCAGTGAACTTTCTATGTCATCCAGAAGGTTATTTATGTATATTGTGAATAGCAACGGTCCTACGACACTCCCCTGAGGCACACCTGAAATCACTCTTACTTCGGAAGACTTCTCTCCATTGAGAATGACATGCTGCGTTCTGTTATCTAGGAACTCTTCAATCCAATCACACAATTGGTCTGATAGTTCATACGCTCTTACTTTGTTCATTAAACGACTGTGGGGAACAGTATTAGAAGTCTCGCGGAAGTCAAGAAACACAGCATCTACCTGGGAACCCGTGTCTATGGCCCTCAGAGTCTCGTGGACGAATAGCGCGAGCGCGATACAGTTGAGCCCGCAAAAAGCAACACATTTTTATTTGCTCTTTGTGGGGTTCAGCGTGTACTTACACCACATAAACACTTCAACAAAACTTTTGCGTCACCTCTGTAGGTCATGCAGATTAGTTCCTATTCTGACTGTTCCTGTAATGATCAGAATGTCACCCTGTGACACGACATTACAGATGTTCTACCCAAAATATTTGCCAATTATATTTATTGTACACTGAGCTGACAAAAGTCATCTATATGCACATATACCGATGGCGGTTGTATCGCGTACATTGTTGTTGTGGTCTTCAGTCCTGAGACTGGTTTGATGCAGCTCTCCATGCTACTCTATCCTGTGCAAGCTTCTTCATCTCCCAGTACCTACTGCAACCTACATCCTTCTGAATCTGCTTAGTGTATGGATCTCTTTGTCTCCCTCTACGATTTTTACCCTCCACGCTGCCCTCCAATGCTAAATTTGTGATCCCTTGATGCCTCAGAACATGTCCTACCAACCGATCCCGTCTTCTGGTCAAGTTGTGCCACAAACTTCTCTTCTCCCCAATCCTATTCAGTACTTCCTCATTAGTTACGTGACCTACCCATCTAATCTTCAGCATTCTTCTGTAGCACCACATTTCGAAAGCTTCTATTCTCTTCTTGTCCAAACTGGTTATCGTCCATGTTTCACTTCCATACATGGCTACACTCCATACAAATACTTTCTGAAATGACTTCCTGACACTTAAATATATACTCGATGTTAACAAATTTCTCTTCTTCAGAAACGCTTTCCTTGCCATTGCCAGTCTACATTTTATATCCTCTCTACTTCGACCATGATCAGTTATTTTGCTCCCCAAATAGCAAAACTTCTTTACTACTTTAAGTGTCTCATTTCCTAATCTAATTCCATCAGCATCACCCGACTTAATTCGACTACATTCCATTATCCTCGTTTTGCTTCTGTTGATGTTCATCTTATATCCTCCTTTCAAGACACTGTCCATTCCATTCAACTGCTCTTCCAAGTCCTTTGCTGTCTCTGACAGAATTACAATGTCATCGGCGAACCTCAAAGTTTTTATTTGTTCTCCATGGATTTTAATACCTACTCCGAATTTTTCTTTTGTTTCCTTTACTGCTTGCTCAATATACAGATTGAATAACATCGGGGAGAGGCTACAACCCTGTCTTACTCCCTTCCCAACCACTGCTTCCCTTTCATGTCCCTCGACTCTTATAACTGCCATCTGGTTTCTATACAAATTGTAAAGAGCCTTTCGCTCCCTGTATTTTACCCCTGCCACCTTTAGAATTTGAAAGTGAGTATTCCAGTCAACATCGTCAAAAGCTTTCTCTATGTCTACAAATGCTAGAAACGTAGGTTTGCCTTTCCTTAATCTTTCTTCTAAGATAAGTCGTAAGGTCAGTATTGCCTCACGTGTTCCAGTGTTTCTACGGAATCCAAACTGATCTTCCCCGAGGTTGGCTTCTATTAGTTTTTCCATTCGTCTGTAAAGAATTCGCGTTAGTATTTTGCAGCTGTGACTTATTAAACTGATGGTTCGGTAATTTTCACATCTGTCAACACCTGCTTTCTTTGGGATTGGAATTATTATATTCTTCTTGAAGTCTGAGGGTATTTCGCCTGTTTCATACATCTTGCTCACCAGATGGTAGAGTTTTGTCAGGACTGGCTCTCCCAAGGCCGTCAGTAGTTCCAATGGAATGTTGTCTACTCCGGGGGCCTTGTTTCGACTCAGGTCTTTCAGTGCTCTGTCAAACTCTTCACGCAGTATCGTATCTCCCATTTCATCTTCATCTACATCCTCTTCCATTTCCATAATATTGTCCTCAAGTACATCGCATAAAAGGCGAGCGCACTGTCGGAGCTTTCCCCTCCTGCTCTCGGCTGTGGAATATCATATTTGTGCCAACTTTTTAGTGCAGTGTTTAAGTGTGTGTTCAGTGTTGTGCGTCTTTCAAAAGTGTTGCGAATAGAAATCATGCTGTCGCTGGGTGCGAATTTTATATCTCTTGCGAACAGATACCAGACTGTCGCCGTGTTTTTTTTTACTGTCTGTCTATTATTTTTCTGCTTCCTGTGTATTTTATTAGCATCATCAACCCTTTGTTTTATGTTTTAAGTTCCACAATTTTCCGCCATTTTACCTTGAAGTCACCGACTTTATCGCCAACTTTTATTATTTATTATCTTCATCTTTTTAAAACAAATTCTGTAGGCTTCAGAGCGGCGTACTAAGCTGCTGCCAGCCCGCCCCCTTCAGGGGGAATCGAAACCCAATAAAGGAAAGAAAATTCGGAGCTGTCACTTATACTCGAGCGACACATGTGAAATGGTTTCCGACATCATCATAGCCGCACGACGGGAACTGACAGACTTTCAACGCGGAACTGTAGTTGGAGCTAGACGCGTGGGACATCCCATCTCGGAAATCGCTAGGGAAATGACTACTCCGCAACACACAGAGTGAGGAATGTGCCGACAGCAGCAAATTTCAGGCATTACCGCTCATCATGGCCGACTGCGTACACTTAACGACCGAGAGCAGCGGTGTTTGCGCAGAGCTGTCAGAGATAAGAGACAAGCAAGAGTGCGTGAAATAACCGCAGTAACCCACGTGCGACGTACGACGAACGTATCCGGTACGACAGTGCGGCGAAATTTGGCTTTAATGAGCTGTGGCAGCAGACGACCGACGTGAGTGCCTTTGGTAACAGCACGACATGGCCTGCACCGTCTCTCCTGGGCTCGTGACCACATCGGTCGGACCCTAGAAGACTGCAAAACCACGATCTGGTCAGATGAGGCCCGATTTCAGTTGGTAAGAGCTGGAGGGAGGGTTACAGTTTGCGCAGACCCACCGATGTCATCGACATAAGTTGTCAACAAGACGCTGTTTAAATTGCTGATGGCTCTACAATGGTGTAGGCTGTGTTTACCTGGAATGCACTGGGTACTCTGGATGTTTGGCTACTTGGGGACCATTTGAGCCATTAATGCACGTCATGTTACCAAAATAACGATGGAATTTTTATGGATAACAATGGGCTATTCCACCAGGTCACAGTTGTACGTGGTTGGTTTCAAGAACATTGCTGACACTTCCGAGCAAACGGTTCGCCCAGCTACATCGCCCGTCATGAATCCCATCGAACGCTTACGAGACGTCATCTAGAGGTTAGACGGTGCACGGTGTCCATAAATCCGTAACAGTGCGAGGGGTTGGAGATCTGAACAGCCCATTACAAGGCGTCCCGGATATCCCCAATAATGTTCATGTCTTGGGAGTGTGGTGGCCAGTGGAAGTGTTTGAACTCAGAAGAGTGTTCCCGTAACCAGTCTGCAGCAATTCTGGACGTGTGGTTGTCACATTATCGTGTTGTAACTTCCCAAATACGTCAGAATGTACAACGGACATGAACGGATGCAGGTGATCACACAGGACGCTAACGTACGTCTCACCTGTCAGAGCCGTATCTAGATGTACCGGGAGGTCCAGATCACTCCTACTGCACACGTCCCACACCACTACAGAGACTCCACCAGCTTGAACAGTCCCCTGTTGACAGGCAGAGTCCATGGTTTCATGAGGTTGTCTCCATATCCGACAAAGCAACATCTCTCCACTCATGAACAGTCCAATGTCGGTGTTCATGGGCCCAGGCGAGGAGTACAGATTTCTGTCGTACAGTTATAGAGGGTACATGAGTGGGCCTTCGGCTCCGAAAGCCAATATCGATGATGTTTCGTCGAATGGTTGATGTCCCACAGTTGATATCTGCAGCAGTTTGCGAAACGGTTGGCCGGCCAGAGTGGCCGAGTGGTTCTAGGCGCTACAGTCTGGAACTGCGGGACCGCTACGGTCGCAGGTTCGAATCCTGCCTCGGGCATTGATGTGTGTGAGGTCCTTAGGTTAGTTAGGTTTAAGTAGTTCTAAGTTCTAGGGGACTGATGACCTCAGATGTTAAGTCCCATAGTGCTCAGAGCCATTTGAATCATTTTTTTTTGCGAAATGGTTGCACCTCTGTCACGTTGAACGATTCTCTTCAGGCGTGGTTGGTCCCGTTCTTGCAGGATCTTTTTCCGGCCGCAGCGATGTTGGACATCTTATGTTTCATCGGATTCCTGAAATTAACGGTACACTCATGAAAATTTCGTACGGGAAAATTCCCACTTGATCGCTACCTCGCAGATGCTGTGTGCCATCGCTCGTGTGCCGGCTATAGCACCACATTCACATTCTCTTAAATCTTGATAACCTGCCATTGTAGCCGGCCGCGGTGGTCTCGCGGTTCTAGGCGCGCAGTCCGGAACCGTGCGACTGCTGCGGTCGCAGGTTCGAATCCTGCCTCGGGCATGGATGTGTGTGACGTCCTTAGGTTAGTCAGGTTTAAGTAGTTCTAAGCCTAGCTGACTGATGACCTCAGATGTTAAGTCCCATAGTGCACTGAGCGATTTTCAGAGCACGGAACACTTTCACAACTATGGATGGCAACAGAGGCAGTACGCCTCAATACCTCTGCAGGGGACTTCCAACGACTGGTTGGGTCCATGTCTACATCTACATCTAAGTCGATACTCCGCAACTCACCGTACGGTGCACAGCAGAGGGTACCCTGTACCTCAACTTGTCATTTCCTTTCCTGTTCCACTCGCAAACAGAAGGACGGAAAAACGACTGTCTATACGCCTCCGTAGGAGGGCAAATTTCTCGTAACTGATATTTGTGGTCCTTAAGCGAGAATGGTGGCGGGAGCAGTCAGCCTATGATGCAGGTCCTCTAAATTTTCTCGACAGTGTTCCTCGAAAAGAATGTCGCCTTCCCTCCATTCATTCATTCCCATTTGAGTTCCCGAAGCATCTCCGTACCATATGAGTGTTGTTCAAACCTACCGCTAACAAATCTAGCAGCCCGCCTCGGAATTTTTTCGATGTCTTCTTTTAATCCGATGTGGTACGCATTCCGAACACTGGAGCAGTATTCTAGAATAGGTCGCACTATCATCCAGTATGCGGTCTCCTTTACAGATCAACGACGCTTTTCTAGAATTCTCCCAATAGACGGAAGTGGACCACTCACCTTCCTTACCACAATCCTCACACGCTCGTTCCATTTCATATCGCTTTGCAGCATTGTTCCAAGGCATTTAAACGACGTGACAGTGCCGAGCAGGGCACTACTAATGTTGTATCCGAGCATTACGGGTTTGCTTTTCCTACTCATCCGCGTTAACTTACATTTTTGTCGACATCATCTTGTAGCGTCCGACAGCCACTCAACGGCGACACATCACCTCACGCCATAGCATCATCAGCACACAGCCAACCACGTTACGAACAGAAGGCTTGTCAACTAGAGACGCAGTGATGCGGTGCGGATACTGAATGTGTTCCAGTGTTGAGGACTTACACTGCACAGACCGTGGACGTGCAGTGATAGATGAAGAGTCAAAGGAAGCGTGGGCTCAGTGTACCAGAACTGAATTCGGCTTTCGAGTAGGCTACAGCACGTCATGTATCGCACGCGTCAGGAGGCGGTTGATGGTGCGAATCGCAATTCCCGGCATCCGCGGCGCCCACCACGTGGTACACCGCTACATCACAGTGTCCAAGGAATCACGCAGAACGGTCGCCTCAGGATTGGCGCTGCGTGTTTCTTACGGACGAAACTCAGATCCCTTTGTACCCTAATAATCGCAGACAACGTGTTTGGAGGTTAACCGGTAGTATGGAACGCTTCCGACACTGTGTCCCACATGTCCAAGAAGGTGGTGGCATCACATGGGGCCACCTACAAATGTTCAAATGTGTGTGAATTCCTAAGGGACCAAACTGCCGAGGTCATCGGTCCCTAGACTTACACACTACTTAAACTAAGTAATTTATGCTAATAACAACACATACACAAACACACACCCATGCGCGGGGGAGGACTCGAACCTCTAGCGGGAGGAGCCGCGCAATCCGCGACATGTCGCATCAAACCCCGCGGCCACTCCGCGCCGTGGCCACAGTACACCTCTCGTGGTTGTTACGGGCAGGAACGAGATTCTGCAAACAACTGTGGCACCACATCACCAACATTTTGGTTGTTGTTGTTGTGGTCTTCAGTCCTGAGACTGCTTTGATGCAGCTCTCCATGCTACTCTATCCTCTGCAAGCTTCTTCATCTCCCAGTACCTACTGCAACCTACATCCTTCTCAATCTGCTTAGTCTATTCATCTCTTGGTCTCCCTCTACGATTTTTACCCTACACGCTGCCCTCCAGTACTAAATTGGTGATCCATTAATGCCTCAGAACATGTCCTACCAACAGGTCCCTTCTTCTAGTCAAGTTGTGCCACAAACTCCTCTTCTACCCAATTGTATTCAATACCTCCTCATTACTTATGTGACCTACCCATCTAATCTTCAGCATTCTTCTGTAGCACCACATTTCGAAAGCTTCTATTCTCTTCTTGTCCAAACTATTTATTGTCCATGTTTCACGTCCATAGATGGCTACACTCCATACAAATACTTTCAGAAATGACTTCCTGACACTTAAATCTATACTCGATGTTAACAAATTTCTCTTCTTCAGAAACGATTTCCTTGCCATTGCCAGTCTACATTTTATATCCTCTCTACTTCGACCATCATCAGTTATTTTGCTCCCCAAATAGCAAAACTCCTTTACTACTTTAAGTGCCTCATTTCCTAATCTAATTCCCTCAGCATCACCCGACTTAATTCGACTACATTCCATTATCCTCGTTTTGCTTCTGTTGATGTTCATCTTATATCCTCCTTTCAAGACACTGTCCATTCCGTTCAACTGCTCTTCCAAGTCCTTTGCTGTCTCTGACAGAATTACAATGTCATCGGCGAACCTCAAAGTTTTTCTTTCTTCTCCATGGATTTTAATACCTACTCCAAACTTTTCTTTTGTTTGCTTTACTGCTTGCTCAATATACAGATTGAATAGCATCGGGGAGAGGCTACAAACCTGTCTCACTCCCTTCCCAACCACTGTTTCCCCTTTCATACCCCTCGACTGTTATAACTGCCATCTGTTTTCTATACAAATCGTAAATAGCCTTTCGCTCCCTGTATTTTACCCCTGCCACCTTCAGAATTTGAAAGAGACTATTCCAGTCAAGTCTACAAATGCTAGAAACGTAGGTTTGCCTTTCCTTAATCTTTCTCCTAAGGTAAGTCGCAGGGTCAGTATTGCCTCACGTGTTCCAACATTTCTGCGGAATCCAAACTGATCTTCCCAGAGGTCGGCTTCTACCAGTTTTTCCATTCGTCTGTAAAGAATTCGCGTTAGTATTTTGCAGCTGTGACATTTTGGTAACAATACGATAATATAGTGCCTGCGTTATTCTGATTACGATGCAACGTCCCTTTGGACATCCATGCGTGTCCGAAGGAGCTTCGCATCGTAATCAGAATAACGCAGGTACTCTAATATGGTATTTATCTGCCGGTACCGGTTATGCGACTTTCAATTACAGCGTCTGATGTGCACGGAGGTATACATAACGGATCTACGAGTAGAGATCGTAGACGCATGGTTGACGACATATGGATGTTTAGATCTGGCTGTAATTCGTGCACGGATAGCCGAATGGTAAGGCGACCGCTCGCGATGAGCGGGAAATCCGGGTTCGAGTGTCGGTCTGGCACTAACTTTCACTGTCGTCATTCCATTCCACAGATGATGGTTCTCGTTGTTCGCGATTGCGAATGCGTGTAACGTATTTTAGCGACAGTTTCATCCTGGTGGATGGTAACACGTGCACTCGTCGCAGTTTTCTCGTTTTAAAGTCACCGCCCAGTAATTGGAATCTAATTAGTTTAGTTGTAATTAATATGCAAGCAATTTTGTGTTGTGGACTATTTTCATATTAAAATGAAGAGCAATGTTCGCAACGGTAAAAAAATGGCGCATCTTTCATTAAACTGCTGACTAAATTCCGAACTGTTACGAAAACTAATGCAATTTCTTCTGAAAGTAGCACCGGCCCACAGGTTTGGCTCGCAGAGAAAGACTTTTGGTAAAATTTATTACTGTCCGTGGATTTAGATGCGGAAATTAATATTAAATTGAGTATCGGACTTTGTAATCTTAAAATGATTCCAGGTTCCTATCGAATTTTACAAAAAACAAATACTACGGGGCATGACAAGGCTGTAATAACCAAAAGAAATGCCTCAGCATTTGAGAAAATACATGAAGTTATGAATCTGTAACGGAAGGGCACGTTTGTAAATGAAATATGGTTAAATTTTAACAGTATATTTTAAAGAAATAAAAGTCAGCTCACATTATTCCCCACAGCAAATATTTTATGACTAGTATTTAAAACAAAAGATTCTCTACATGAAACGTGCGAGATTCAAATGCATGCAATCAATCAAAATGACAGTGACAATCGCGTCATTTCTTTTGTCAAATGGCTCTGAGCAGTATGGAACTTAACTTCTAAGGTCATCAGTCCCCTAGAACTTAGGACTACTTAAACCTAACTAACGTCAGGACATCACACACATCCATGCCCGAGACAGGATTCGAACCTACGACCGTAGCAGCAGCGCCTAGAACCGCTCGGCCAACCCGGTCGGCTTTATTTTGTCGCCAACCGGTTTCAACCCGCGATGCGGTCATCTTCAGGGCAATTTACACCATTTGGTCGCTCGCTGGAGTTGCCACCCTGCTACCAACCGTGAACAGGCAGGGTGACAACTCCGACGAGCGACCAAATGGTGTAAATTGCCCTGAAGATGACCGCATCGCGGGTTGAAACCGGTTGGCGACAAAATAAATAACGCGACTGTGAGTGTCATTTTGACTGATTGATTATAAGTAAACCAATCGCTGCTATCTCCACGCAACTATATTATCTAAAAATTGAAATGAATGCAATTCAAATTCTCATATTGAGGACACTGAACTGGTGCCGTTCATCGGAAAGCGTCGATAAAGAGAGAAAAAAAACAAGATATAGTGTTCTGTCTGAGTCGGAATCCTCTCAGCATACTTATTTATTTTTTCACAACAGTTGAATAGCTCTGCCCCGTCGCCTCCTTAGGATGGTATATAAATGGCGAACCAATAAAGAGAAAAAGCAGCATCTCTTGGGGCCACACTGAGAGCTGTGGTCGCTTCGAGTGTAAAACTCTGTACACACGGAAGGCCATCGCCCTGTGACGCCCACGCCGGAAAAAGAAAACTCGCCGTAAGAGCGGTGATTGCGTCCTTGTGTACCTCAGGGAGAGCGCGGCGGCAGAGAGTACTTTGACGGGTGTGGCGCCGTAATGGGAGGCGGGCCTCGCGGCAACTCTGCACCGGAGGACTGTGTGTAAGGGCCGAGTCCCCAGACACCTCGTCCGCAAACGGCACCGCGATTCAGAAGGGCTCTGCCCCAGAGGGACCGTAGACGCCGGTGGTCGGTGGTCGCCTCGAGCAGGGCGCGCCTCTGCAGCAGAAGGGCCCTTCTGCCCTGCTGGGCCGCCACTGTGTGCGAGCGGCGTTGTCGCCGAGGGGAGGTTCAGGCCGCGAGAGAAGCGTGGAGGGTGTGGCGTGGGGGCGGGCCGCCCCAGGAACGCAATAAGCGCAGGGAATGCGGCGCGTAGTCAGTGTGCGGAGGGAAGCAGGCTGTGTGCGTGTGTGTGGGTGGGTGGCAGGCGGAAGACCGCAGCGAGAGGGACAAACAGGTGTTTCCGACAGGAGCGGATGGGACCCTTGTCCCGCAGCAGACAGGAACGCGACAGCGCTGGGGGAACAATTTGTAAGTGAGGGCGCCTCTGCAGGCTGCAGACTGCCCTCCGACGTAGTACCTGTCATTCTTCTCACGCTTTAGCCAGGGACAGAGTCGGCACAAATATGATTTACAGTAGGACCATAAAAAGTTTACTATACTTTTGTTAATATGATATTTGAGGAAATACTTCAGAGACAAGATCACATCCAAATACTTTTTTTTTTAACTGATTGCTAGTTTCAACAGTACTTTGCTGTGATCTTCGGATATGCAATATGACGTAAAACATACAGTGCATTTGTAAACATATTTTCTATGCCAGTAGTAATGGAATACGTAAGTACAATACTCTGTGTACAGGTAATATATCTAATCGTTTTCAATATATTGAGCAAGCAGTAAAGGGAAGAAAAGAAAAATTCGGAGTAGGTATTAAAATCCATGGAGAAGAAATAAAAACTTTAAGGTTCACCGATGACATTTTAATTCTATCAGAGACAGCAAAGGACTTGGAAGAGCAGTTGAACGGAATGGACAGTGTCTTGAAGGGAGGATATAAGATGAACATCAACAGAAGCAAAACGAGAATAACGGAGTGTAGTCGAATTAAGTCGGGTGATGCTGAGGGAATTAGATTAGGGAATGAGACACTTAAAGTAGTCAAGGAGTTTTGCTATTTGGGGAGCAAAATAACTGATGATGGTCGAAGTAGAGAGGATATAAAATGTAGACTGGCAATGGCATGGAAAGAGTTTCTGATGAAGAGAAATTTGTTAATATCGAGTATAGATTTAAGTGTCAGGAAGTCATTTCTGAAAGTATTTGTGTGTAGTGTAGCCATGTATGGAAGTGAAGCATGGAAGATAAATAGTCTGGACAAGAAGAGAATAGAAGCTTTCGAAACGTGGTGCTACAGAAGAATGCTGAAGATTAGATGGGTGGATCACATAACTAATGAGGAGGTACTGGAAAGGTTTGGGGAGGAGTTTCTGGCACAAGTTGACTAGAAGAAGGGATCGGTTGGTTGGATATGTTCTGAGGCATCAAGGGATCACCAATTTAGTATTGGAGGGCAGCGTGGAGGGTAAAAATCGTAGTGGGAGACCAAGAGATGAATACACTAAGCAGATTCAAAAGGATGTAGGCTGCAGTAGATAGAGTAGCATGGAGAGCTGCATCAAACCAGTCTCAGGACTGAAAACCACAACCACAACACCATATATTGTGAAAACTGAACATTTAAATTGTTACTAAAGGCAAGCTATACCAGCAGGCCGATCACAGACAATCAACATATCATTAATAAAAATACTATTTACAACCATGTTGCCATGGCACTTTCGGCGCTTACGTGCGACCGCAGACACATAATCGTGTGATATAGAATCAGTAATAGGCAACGGCCTCTGGTAGGGAATGAACACAAGGTACAGTGGGGGGAACCAAAAAGGTATGCAGGACGGCCTCGTCAGAGAGAAGAGGAGAGGTCACTTCAGACCGGGACCGTGTGTAGAAGGAACACTGCCTGTTCTGTCGGTCTGGCAGAGGTTTTCAGTGAACACTTGCGGTCACAGGGTTCGAAAATCTCTTAACATCTCCGGAGTGGAGATACAGATTTCGACCCGAGTTAGTTACGTTCTGCGGAAGAGTTAAAGAGGGCAGAGGTGTACACGCCGCTAAGCCAGAATGACTGGACATGGCCAGTAGTTTAGCTAAGGTAAAACCCAGTTTGTCGCCTCACGAAAACTCAGGGCAGTTTCCGTCTGCTGGTACAGTTAAGGCCAGAATAGTGTCGAGGTTCACAGGTGTAGACGCGCCGCCGTCGTCATACGCCACTCCCGACCACAGCAGCCGCCGACAAAGCACGGTAAATATTGCGGTTGCTCAGGCGCTCAGTAGTGGAGTCACTAACTTGTGCCTGCACTTTAGTTCTTTTGCAGATTGCTGTTGAGTACGTATTTTCTTCTCACTCCCTCGTGTCAATGCTAGTGACGTATCGCGTGTGCATTCATAGGGCTTAAAAGTCGAGAAAGTCATCGGTAAATATACGTTATTGTCCAGCTAAAATGGCAAAGACAATAGGACATATTGAACTGTTTTTCATCTCATTTCGTTCGTTCTATCTGTCCGGGGCGGCCGTCCTATGACGCTCGATCAAGTTCAGCGTCGAGCGATTAACTCAGTTTTCAGCTATCCAGGCACGCTTTCCGCCAAAGCCAAATTCTTAACTTGTCACGCACTACACATGTAGCGTCCACCGTCCATTATCCTCATTACTCACAGCTTTATCTGGTTGCCGCAAGAGGTCGGACACAGTGTGCATCCGAACTGAAGTTATAATTGCCGTCAAGGCACATGTATATGAGGGGCGTTCAGTAAGTAAGGCATCACATTTTTTGCTCAGTCCGTTTGGGTTGAAAAAAACTGCAGAGTTTGCTATGGGACATGGTGCAATAATTCCGCCCCAGCCCCTGTAGTTTCATGAAGTTCCGATTGGTGGTGACACTGCACGTAGCCTTCGAAATGGCGTCTGTAGCGGAGGTGAATTGCAAACAGAGTCTTTGAGTTTCTTTCGGTAGAAAACAAGAGCATCGCAGGTGTTCACAAGCGCCTATTGAATGTCCACGGAAACGTGGCAGTGAGCAAAAGCACGGTGAGTCGTTGGGCGAGGCGCGTGTCATCATTGCAACAAAGTCGCGAAGACGTATCCATCTCCCACCTGCGAGGTAATCGACGGATCACAATGAAACACATCGCTTCTCAACTGCACGTCTATGTTGGTAGCAATGATCAGTTGGGGTACTCAGAGGTGGGTGTCTGCTGAATTCCTCGCTGTCTAACACGAGACCACAAAGAGCTCCCACCTGTTTGCCTCAATAGAGGATGCACTCTGCGGCAAGCAGTGTGTGGATGATGGAGCAGTCATTGATGCAGCAAGACGTTGGCCGCGACGTCGACCAGTTGAGTGGTACCATGCAGCCATACACGTCTTCCCACTCAGGTAGCGTAAGGTTGTCGCACTGAACGGTGATTTGTGGAAAACTACGACTTTTTAGCCGAAATATTTGGGAATAACATGGTGCGTTGGAATCCTGAATAAAACCAACCTGCTTCCATAAAAAATTGTTGCATTTACTTTTGAAGGTCCCTCGTATTATTATTTGGTGGTATCTGTTCTCTCGAATGTGTCATACAGAATAGACACCACACGTATAATAATATACACTCCTGGAAATTGAAATAAGAACACCGTGAATTCATTGTCCCAGGAAGGGGAAACTTTATTGACACATTCCTGGGGTCAGATACATCACATGATCACACTCACAGAACCACAGGCACATAGACACAGGCAACAGAGCATGCACAATGTCGGCACTAGTACAGTGTATATCCACCTTTCGCAGCAATGAAGGCTGCTATTCTCCCATGGAGACGATCGTAGAGATGCTGGATGTAGTCCTGTGGAACGGCTTGCCATGCCATTTCCACCTGGCGCCTCAGTTGGACCAGCGTTCGTGCTGGACGTGCAGACCGCGTGAGACGACGCTTCATCCAGTCCCAAACATGCTCAATGGGGGACAGATCCGGAGATCTTGCTGGCCAGGGTAGTTGACTTACACCTTCTAGAGCACGTTGGGTGGCACGGGATACATGCGGACGTGCATTGTCCTGTTGGAACAGCAAGTTCCCTTGCCGGTCTAGGAATGGTAGAACGATGGGTTCGACGACGGTTTGGATGTACCGTGCACTATTCAGTGTCCCCTCGACGATCACCAGTGGTGTGCGGCCAGTGTAGGAGATCGCTCCCCACACCATGATGCCGGGTGTTGACCCTGTGTGCCTCGGTCGTATGCAGTCCTGATTGTGGCGCTCACCTGCACGGCGCCAAACACGCATACGACCATCATTGGCACCAAGGCAGAAGCGACTCTCATCGCTGAAGACGACACGTCTCCATTCGTCCCTCCATTCACGCCTGTCGCGACACCACTGGAGGCGGGCTGCACGATGTTGGGGCGTGAGCGGAAGACGGCCTAACGGTGTGCGGGACCGTAGCCCAGCTTCATGGAGACGGTTGCGAATGGTCCTCGCCGATACCCCAGGAGCAACAGTGTCCCTAATTTGCTGGGAAGTGGCGGTGCGGTCCCCTACGGTACTGCGTAGGATCCTACGGTCTTGGCGTGCATCCGTGCGTCGCTGCGGTCCGGTCCCAGGTCGACGGGCACGTGCACCTTCCGCCGACCACTGGCGACAACATCGATGTACTGTGGAGACCTCACGCCCCACGTGTTGAGCAATTCGGCGGTACGTCCACCCGGCCTCCCGCATGCCCACTATACGCCCTCGCTCAAAGTCCGTCAACTGCACATACGGTTCACGTCCACGCTGTCGCGGCATGCTACCAGTGTTAAAGACTGCGATGGAGCTCCCTATGCCACGGCAAACTGGCTGACACTGACGGCAACGGTGCACAAATGCTGCGCAGCTAGCGCCATTCGACGGCCAACACCGCGGGTCCTGGTGTGTCCGCTGTGCCGTGCGTGTGATCATTGCTTGTACAGCCCTCTCGCAGTGTCCGGAGCAATTATGGTGGGTCTGACACACCGGTGTCAATGTGTTCTGTTTTCCATTTCCAGGAGTGTATATGCGCCTTGACGGTAATGTACACAGGGCACAGGCCACACATGTAATAATATACACTGGTACTGACTGTGGTCGAAATTCGACAGCTGATCCAGTGGAACTGATCTGTGATTAAAAAAAAAAGTCATCTACCTTAAAGTGATACAATACACCTAAAACTGAAATTTAAGCCTCGGGACTGAGCCATAGCAAATGCTGCACTGTAATTTAGAGTATTCTTGAAGTAATTCTTTGATTTCTCTTTCAGTGTTCGATCGTTTTAAGTGAGTCCTCGACACTGTGAGTTGAAAAATATATTTTGTGTTAACGGCGGCACATTGACTTGTGACAACAGATTGTGAATGCCATTGTACCGCGTACAGCAACCTATGATGCCCATATATTTGCATTACAAATGCTGGACTGTAAATTCATCAAATCTAAATTATAACTCTCAAAATTATTTGGAATTATGGTCACTGCGCATTTCAATGAGTCTTTCAAAAGAACGATAGGATGATCGTTATCACCGTTCATTATTCCTATTACTTTGTCTACGTAAAAAGTTTGTCTCTCTAGCTCTTCGTCTTTCAGTCTGACCCATTACTGTTGTTCTTCGAGGCAGAGCCTAGAACAACTAGTTTCTGTATAATAAGTAAGGTCGTAGCTATTCAGAATGAAGAACCTGAAAATTAGAAACATTCCAGATTTTATGGTGATGGTACCAAACGAACAGAAAGTTTATTCCGACTACCCTTAGACAAAAGTAAGGAGAAAAAAAACGACGCTAATATAAACGTTTGATGCCCCCGACGACTTCATTACCCACTGCTGACGACATCATCGACCCAGCAGTTGCGGCACTCTAGCTGCCCGGTATGCGTGTGCCACTGGAAATGAACCATCTGCAACATTTACACATTAAAGTCCCTAAAATGCGATTTCACGAGACGTTGTTAGTTTCGTGTGTCATTTCTACAATAGCACCTGAACGGTACGCGTCGTCGAAGTTGGTAACAATGTGACAGACAGAGGAAAACTTTTATCATGTGCGTACGTCTACTTCCTTTTACGTCTCATGATGACTATGTACATACAAAATTGTTTTGTGCACAACCATGCCAAAGTACCTTTCGAATTATGTAAGTTTTATTGGCCACCTTCTATAATTAATTTTAAATATCGATACTTCAAATTTCCATGTCGACGTATTAATATTATGATTGTTCAGTAAAACAGATGAATTATCATTACGAATGTCAATATTACTCTTCCTTTCTCTACGCAAAAATTGCATCTGTCTAGCTCTTCGTTTTTCACTCCGAACTGTTAGTGTTCTGCCGGCCGCGGTGGTCTAGCGGTTCTAGGTGCGCAGTCCGGAACCGCGCGACTGCTACGGTCGCTGGTTCGAATCCTGCCTTGGGCATGGATGTGTGTGATGTCCTTAGGTTAGCTACGTTTAAGTAGTTCTAAGTTCTAGGGGACTGATGACCACAGATGTTAAGTCCCATAGCTCTCAGAACCAATTGAACCAATTGTTAGTGTTCTCCTTCTAGTCACAGCCTAAAATGGTTCGAATGGCTCTAAGCACTATGGGACTTAACATCTGAGGTCATCAGTCCCCTAGACTTAGAACTAATTAAACCTAACTAACCTAAGCACATCACACACATCCATGCGCGAGGCAGGATTCGAACCTGCGACCATAGCAGCAGCGCGGTTGCGGACTGAAGCGCCTAGAACCGCTCGGCCATAGCGGCCGCCAGTCACAGCCAAAAAGAAACATAGTTTCAACATAATAAGTAAAGTCGGTAGTTATTAAAATTGAAGAAATTAAAAATCAGGAACTTACATAAAATTTCCTGGTAACACAAAACTACTCTTACAGAAAAGAAAGCGAAATAACGGCGCCAATACGCAACGTTGTTTACAGTCGTTACTACGATGTGTCGATTTCATCTGCTGACAACATTATCGATCTAGCAGTTATCGCATTGTAGCTGCCCAATATGCGCGTGTCACTGCAAATGAACCAAGTAAACATAAGCGTCCTTAGAATGGGACCTGCTTCCGTGTCATTTCTACCACAGCAACTCATCGCTACGCAGGGCAAAAGTTGGCAGCACTTCAACTGTCGATGTTCACGTATTGGAGATTTTAATGTGTGATAGAAAAGGTGTCATCAGAGTTACGAATACACAAACATCTACTTCCATTTACCACTCTTAACGGCTACACACATGCACGACTTTTTCTTTGCGCACATCTATTGCAAAGTACATGACGAATTATGTAAGTTTCATTGCCCTCGGTGTTTAACTAACACGGAAAATTGGTACTTGAATTTCCTTGTTCACGTATTAATATTATGATGCGTCTTTAGAGTAACGATAACTTCAGTGCGGATGCACACTATGTCAGAACTCTTGCGTGAATTAGGTAAAGCTGCGAGCAACGAGGATTATGGATAGCGGATGCTTCAGGGGATAGGCAAAATAATGTGAACAGTGACAGTAATGGGACGGTTGTGTTTGGCGGTGAACAACGCAGGTAAGGCACGTGTCGCGCTGGACTGTGCGTCTTCAGTACGGACTAGGCATCAGTGCAGTCGATTGGGAGTAGTGCACACATCGTATTTGCTTTCAGAGGCCGAAGTTTATGTGCAATGAAAGACCTAACAGAGTTCCTAAGAGGGCAGTTTGTGGGGCCCCGATTAGCTGGAGCATCAGTAACCAAGACAGCCAACTTATTGAATGTTTCAAGAGCAACTGTTTCAGCAGTCATGACAGCCTGTACAAAACATGGAAAGACGTCAACGTGTAAACGTAATAGTGGGCGTAAATCAAAACTAAATGACAGAGATCGTCGTACGCTAATACTAATTGTGTCAAAACAACACCAAACTACGGCAGAAAAAGTGAATCGAAAGCTGTCTGCCGAGAACTTCAAAAAGGGAATAGTTTTGGACGAGCTGCTACACAGAAAACATTAGTGACGACAACCAACCCAAAGAAACGTAACATGGTGTCAGGAGCATAAATCCTGGACGGCTGTTATGGTTCGACGAGTCAACGTTTTCGTTATTTCCAACATCGGGCCAGGATTACGTCTGTAGAACGCCAAAAGAAGCATACAATCCTGATTGCTTGATTCCAACGGTTGAGCATGGGGGTGGAAGTGTGATGGCCCCATAATTACTCTCAAAGCTCGTGTCAACGATTATGTGAACATGTTAGGTGATCGTTTGCACTTCAGGATTCAAATGTTGTTCCCAAACAATGATGCCGTATTTCAGGACGACAATGCACCCATTCACACAGCCAGGACGTTACAATGGTGGTATGAGGAGCATGCAACTGCAATTGCAGCGTCTTCCCTGGCCAGCACAGTCTCCGGACTTGGACATTATGGAATCCTTGTGGGCGGTATTGGAGCGCGGACTCCGGGGCAGTTTTCCGCCTCCCTCGTCACTACAGGAGTTACAAGAGGTTCTGATCGAAGAGTGGCATAACATTACACTGGAGACTATACAATGATTACATGCCAATATTCCAAGAAGAATCGCCGGCCACGGTGGCCGAGCGGTTCTAGGCGCTTCAGTCCGGAACCGTGCGACTGCTACGGTCGCAGGTTCGAATCCTGCCTCGGGCATGGATCTGTGTGATGTCCTTAGGTTAGTTAGGTTTGAGTAGTTCTAGGTTCCAGGGGACTGATAACCACAGCAGTTGAGTCCCATAGTGGTCAGAGCCATTTGAACCATTTGAAAGTAAGTTTTCGTCGATATCTTCGGAGCTTCGGAGCAGTTTCCAAAAACGACTATAGGACATAAAGAAAATGGTTCCTGTCATTTATAAGTGTGATAAGATAGTATATTTAACTTGTGTTATAGGGCTGGTTAGAGGTCAACGTGACCAAAGTGTACGTACCCCAACAGCACGGTGATCTCCAAAATACTAGACGAATTTTCATGGGATTTTCACAGGAAATTTTACTATAGTTTGGGCACTGTATAGGCTTTAGATTTTCGAAATCGGATCACGGAAAAAGAGATACTCGTAAATATTATGAAATCTATCTATGTATGTATATATGTATGTATTCCACCTCCTCTAAGCCACTGGACTGATATCAACCATACTCGATACTCATATCAGTTACTGTCTGGAAAGTATCACTGTTGGGATAAGAACCATCCACCTATAAAAGCGTTGAGGATGCAAGAGCAGTGTAGCCCACGATGCGTGAATACCCACATTTTACCTGTGCAGTCACTGAGAACCAGAGAATTTAGTGACTTGCAACAAACTTCACACATAACTTCAAACTTTTACGAAAGTTTTTCTCGTTGACATACATAATGGTGAAAGGAAGAAAACTTTATCGCTTCCTACACTTTCGCTGTTCATGTAGTAAAACTGTCGCATCAGAATGACGTCATAACGTCTACATTTATTGCTTCTTTGCTACTAACTCTATTCTCAAGACATTCAGCAGGCAGTATCCCGATACGTTGCTGGATGTACCTACAGAATTATATCATTGTACGACACGTAGTTCGGTAAGTATGAGGGAAGGAGGAGATAGAAAGACAAAGGGAAGGGGAGAAGATGAGCAGGGAGGGGGGTGGGGGAAGACGAGATGGACATAGAAGAGCAGATGGAGAGGGAGAGGGAGGGAGAGAGAGAGAGAGAGAGAGAGAGAGAGAGAGACAGCAACCATACAACAAGCTCGGTTTCGGTGCACGCAACAGCGCGCTAAGACCACTGGTTTTTGTTTTTTCTTGCCTTCGCCGTTAAATCGAATAAAATCAGATTTGTATCAGAAGACATAATCTTCGGTATTTAGCCTGAATGTGTGTTACTAGCGAAGGAAAAATATTTTTTCTCAATGGAATACTGATACAGCAGCAGCCACGACAAACAACAATTTCATTGCGCGTTACCGTCCTTCGTCGGCATGAAATCCTCGCATTCGGTTTTTGAGCTGATTTACTGAAAAATTCATAATTAAAACGGGAATTAATATTCATTTGCAATTTGGTTGCGTTACCGTCTCTTCCAAAGCCACATCCGGAATGAGCGAACAGCTCTCACCCCGTACCCACGGCAGAAAATCATTAATTCAGAAATACAGCGGAATTAGGGCGGAGGGCACCGTAAAGCTCAGCAGTTAACAGTTAACACTAGCGGTTTTCGCGGTCACATGACGACGTTAACTTCACTTCTTTCTCACATCCTTCCTCTAAAGTGCCTACAGTCTACAGAAATCGGAAACTCTTCAAAGCAGTGTCACGTTACTTCGCATCAAGAAATAACCCATATATCTTGAAACTGCGTATCATATACATCTTGTTGTTGCACTAGCGCCAAAAATCTTCGTGTCAAGAAATGAACGCACTTCCCTAGTCCCATGTAAAGTTTTTATCTGTGATAGTGAAAACGAAACTGAACTAGTATTAACAGAACGTCTTCATATCTGTTACACAACAACACAGCCATGAAAAATTAATGAATGTAATGTGCCTCCGCGTCGAGAGTGGGGGGGGGGGGGGGGGGGAGAGAGAGAGAGAGAGAGAGAGAGAGAGATTTTGAGGCTCAACCGCGGCGTTTAATAAAACATTCACGCAGGAGGATCGCACAGACATACCCTCGTTTGATCGCCGCACAGAATCCCATGTGGAGGATGCAGAAATAACCATCCCTGGCGTTGAAAAGCAACTGGTAGTGTTGGAAACAGGAACGTTAACAGGTCCAAATGCAAGGCCCCAATTTACTTGTACAGAGGGTATTCTCCAGCACTGTCCCATTCCGGTGTTGCATTTACCCTGAATTTCTCACCCAGCAGAAAATTCCAAAGCGGCTAGAAAAATGAGCAGGCGACTACTGTATACACTGTCCAGTCACACTGATGTCACGAACTGTCACAAGCGTGAGTAACAGTGCGGGCGTGCGGGCAGAATGTCACCGAGGTTCTGTCAGCTACCGACAGGAACGTCCAGCGATGCAGTGACCAGCTGCACTGGGTTTCTCGTCCGAGGGTCCACGCAGTGAACAGCCCGATCGATATGGTTCGACAGGTTCTCGATTGGATTTAAATCAGGCGAGACTGATGGCTGGATGCACTTCCAACCACGTACGTACACCGTGAACTGTGTGACACGCTGCACTGCCCTGCTGGAACATACCGTCGCGTCGACGAAACACAAACTGCCACGTACATCTACATCTGCAGCGACACTCTGCAAATTACATTTAAGTGCCTGGCGGAAGGTTCATCGAACGACCTTCACAATAATTCTCTATTATTAAAATCTCGCACAGAGCGCGGAAAAACGAGCAAACACGTCTCTCCGTGCGAGCTCTGTTTTCCCTTATTCTATTATGATGATCGTCTCTCCCTATGTACGCCGGCGTCAACAACATATTTTCGCATTCGGAGGAGAAAGTTGGCAATTGGAATTTCTTGAGAAGATTCCTCCGCAACGAAAAACGCCTTTGTTTTAATGATGTCCACCTCAAATCCTGTATCATGTCTGTGACACTCTCTCCCCTATTTATCGACAGTACAAATTGTGCTGCCTTTCTTTGAAATTTCTCGACATACTCCGTCAGTCCTATCTGGTAAGAATCCCACACCGCGCAGCAGTATTCTACAAGAGGACGGACAAGCGTAGTGTAGGCAGTCTCCTTAGTAGATCTGTTACATTTTCTAAGTGTCCTGCCAATAAAATGCAATCTTTGGTTAGCTTTCCCCATAACATTTTCTGTGTGTTCCTTCCAATTCAAGTAGTTCGCAACTGTAATTCCTAGGCATTTAGTTGAATATACGGCCTTTAGACCTGACTGATGCATCGTTAACCGAAGTTTTTAGGTCTCATTTTAGCACTCTTGTGGATGACCTCACACTTTTCGTTATTTAGGGTCAATTTACAATTTTTGCACCAAGCAGATATGTTTTCCAAATCGTGTTCCAATTTCCTTTGATCTTATGATCACTCTATTGGTCGGTAAACGACA